>NC_086321.1:33337391-33658641 GCF_036172605.1 Pelobates fuscus | reverse complement strand
TTTATTACACGTGAGTTTACAGAGGAAGAGGTTCTATTTCAACTGTCAAAAGTAAAGACAAATAAGTCAATGGGACCTGATGGAATACACCCAAAGCTATTAAAAGAGCTTAGTGGTGTACTAGCAAAATCATTAACAGATTTATTTAACCAATCATTGATAACAGGAGTAGTCCCAGAAGATTGGAAGTTGGCGAATGTTGTGCCCATTCACAAGAAAGGTAATAGGGAGGAGTCGGGTAACTATAGGCCAGTAAGCCTTACTTCAGTAGTGGGGAAAGTGATGGAAACCATGTTAAAGGATAGGATTGTTGAACATCTAAAAACACATGGATTTCAAGATCAGAGACAACATGGGTTTACTTCAGGTAGATCATGCCAAACTAATCTTATTGATTATTTTGATTGGGTAACTACAATTATAGATCAGGGTGGTGCAGTAGACATTGCTTACCTAGATTTCAGTAAGGCTTTTGACACTGTTGCACATAGAATGGTTTATCAATAAACTGCAATCTTTAAGTTTGGATTCCAATATTGTTGAATGGGTAAGGCAGTGGCTGAGTGACAGGCAACAGGGGGTTGTAGTCAATGGAGTATATTCGAAGCTTGGGCTTGTCACCAGTGGGGTACCTCAGGGATCTGTACTTGGACCCATTTTGTTTAATATTTTTATTAGTGATATTGCAGTAGGTCTTGATGGTAAGGTATGTATTTTTGCTGATGATACTAAGATATGTAACAGGGTTGATGTTCCAGGAGGGATAAGCCAAATGGCAAATGATTTAGGTAAACTAGAAAAATGGTCAGAGTTGTGGCAACTGACATTTAATGTGGATAAGTGCAAGATAATGCATCTTGGACGTAAAAACCCAAGGGCAGAGTACAGAATATTTGATAGAGTCCTAACCTCAACATCTGAGGAAAGGGATTTAGCGGTGATTATTTCTGATGACTTAAAGGTAGGCAGACAATGTAATAGAGCAGGAAATGCTATCAGAATGCTTGGTTGTATAGGGAGAGGTATTAGCAGTAGAAAGAGGGAAGTGCTCATGCCATTGTACAGAACACTGATGAGACCTCACTTGGAGTATTGTACGCAGTACTAGAGACCGTATCTTCAGAAGGATATTGATACCTTAGAGAGAGTTCAGAGAAGGACTACTAAACTGGTTCATGGATTGCAGGATAAAACTTACCAGGAAAGTTTAAAGGATCTTAACATGTATAGCTTGGAGGAAAGACGAGACGAGGGATATGATAGAAACATTTAAATACATAAAGGGAATCAACACAGTAAAGGAGGAGACTATATTTAAAAGAAGAAAAACTACCACAACAAGAGGACATAGTCTTAAATTAGAGGGACAAAGGTTTAAAAACAATATTAGGAAGTATTACTTTACTGGGAGG
This sequence comes from Pelobates fuscus, assembly GCF_036172605.1. Taxonomy (NCBI): domain Eukaryota; kingdom Metazoa; phylum Chordata; class Amphibia; order Anura; family Pelobatidae; genus Pelobates; species Pelobates fuscus. Next base: position 33,657,229 of record NC_086321.1, on the reverse strand, counting down.
GTAGTGGATGCATGGAATAGCCTTCCAGCTGAAGTGGTAGAGGTTAACACAGTAAAGGAGTTTAAGCATGCATGGGATATGCATAAGGCTATCCTAACTATAAGATAAGGCCAGGGACTAATGAAAGTATTTAGAAAATTGGGCAGACTAGAAGGGGCCGAATGGTTCTTATCTGCCGTCACATTCTATGTTTCTATTACAAACTTGCCTTTTTAGTTATTTTTGTGCATGCACAAAGAGGTGCATCCTGCTGTCATGGCAACAATAATTTCAACCTTTAACAGCATTATCTCTTTATGATTACTTTATGCAAGCTTGTGGATGCTATTCATAAACCATGTGAAGGGCTTGTTTGTGCTCTGACCCCTGTATATTATCTGAATTTGGTATTTTACTATATTAAAATATTTAAAGTCACGGTAAGAACCATGTAGGTTTCAAGTTGAAGTTCGGGGGTTGATACTAAGTTTACTCAAAGGGACAAACCGTTTTCCTGGCACTGCAGATCCCCTCTCCCTCCCACCCCCCATCCCAGGTTGCTGAGGGGTTTAAAACCCCTTCAGTGACTTACCTGTATCCAGCGCCGATGTCCCTGGTCGCTGGTTCAGGGTCCTCCCACGCGCCTCCCCCCGATGCGCGGCCGGAGGCGGGGAGAGACCTAATGCACACACGTGCATTAGACCTCCCCATAGGAAAGTATTGAAAAATGCTTTTAATGCTTTCCTATGGGGATTTCAGCAATGCTGGAGGTCCTCACATAGCATGAGGATGTCCAGCGACGCTATAGCACATAAAAGGGTGCTATAAACCCGGAAGTGCCCTCTAGTGGCTGTCTAGTAGACAGCCACTAGAGGAGGAGTTAACCCTGCAAGGTAAATATTGCAAGCTGGTGTGTGTACATGAGCAGCAACGCACGTGAATGAAGGCACCAACTCAGTGAGAAGCCTCTGATTGGCTATTTCCCCGTGAAAGTCTCTTGTACGGAACAAATGGTGGGGTGGGGGGCTTGCTATAGCTGCAGTTTCTAGCATCTGTAGCCTTTGCAAGCTCTTTTAAGATATACCCCCAATGAATACATGAATGAAAAACTTATATCTAATAAACAGTGTGTATCTTTTTGTTTTTGCCCATTTGGGCAGTGGAGTGTCCCTTTAAAGGAACACTAAAAATAAAACTATTAGATATTATATTACATGTTATTCCATACAACAGGAAAATGGCTTCGCTTCAGAGATAACATGAATAGTTAGTGCTCAGCGCTCACTAGGCTGATCATCTCATAAGTGTCAGCTGACACTCTGATTGGTCATATGTCGTTTATACTTGCTTAGCCCACTGAAGAAGGCAACACAGCAAAGCAAAGGTGAGGTATCCCTCTAGCCCCTGGTCTGTTCAAGATCCAGCACTTTATTGCCACGAACACGGCAACTCACAATGACCCAGTTCTTCATGTCTGGGAAAATCTGAAAGGCCTTGATGCAAGTCTTGATTAGGTGTTGTCATTTGTGTCTTATGGCCCTCCGCTTGTGTGGCCGGTGCATTGGGGCCAAACCCAAAAAGGCCCTCGGCATAGGTGATGAGGATGACTATAGCCTTTGGAGTCAATTCGCCCGGAAGGGACCTCTCCGGCCTCTCTCCAAGATGCCTCCAAGCTCCCTCCAGTGATTTAGCTTCTGAAGTCGCCAGCTTCATATGCTCTACCAGCTTAACCTAGAAGCTTTCATAAATCTCCTCTAGGCGAGATATAGCTTGACTCTCTAAGCCAGCCAGGGCAGTGTATTTTGGAGCAAGGCCATATGCTGTGGGATCAAGTGCGTCTACCATTTTGCAGAGCACTGCCCTTCTGGTATGGCAAGATCTTTAGTACTTCAGTCCAGTGGGGACTTGGATATCTCCCACTGGCCCACAGTGGGGAAAGTGAGACCTGAGCTACAATCAGGTCATAGGTTAGGTGGGAGATTGGCTCCCACCCAAGATCAGGTCACAGGCTGCATGAGGCCGCATGAGATGTCCTGTGAAACACCGTTAATAACCTTGAGCTTTGGTCCGGAGTTGCCTAGACACACACCCCCGGATAAATGACTGTTTCACATACCAGATTGTGGAGATTCTCTGTTATTTGGTGCAAAATCTCCGATTTGATGAGTTCAGCAGTTAGGCCCTGCCCATGTTTTCTTTTTTTAACAGAATGAACTAATTTTGATTAAATCAAGGCCAATGTACGTAAACCTATTTAGAACTTATATAGATGACCAGCAAATTACTTGCTTGAAAGCAATGTGACTCCTAACCTCCATCCCACCTTTCTTTAAAATCAATAAAGTCACCCAAAAGTATCACGTCTGAATATAGTGTTATTGTCTTGATAGTTGCATTGCTTTTAACTTACCCAAATCATTTAGACATTGTTTTCAATGTTCGTAATGATATTGTTAGACCATCTGGTGTGCACATTAGTGTCCTATCTTGATTTTCATTTAAAGGACCACTATAGTCACCCAGACCACTTCAGCTCAATGAAGTCGTCTGGGTGCCAGGTGCTCTAGGTTTTAACCCTACAGCTGTAAACATAGCAGTTTCAGAGAAACTGCTATGTTTACATTTCAGGGTTAAACCAGCCTCTAGTGGCTGTCTTCCTGATAGCAGCTAGAGGCACTTCCACGACGCTCAATGCAAAAATCGCATTGAACACACAGAATGTCCATAGGAAAGCATTAGGTAATGCTTTCCTATGGGCGGTTTGAATGTGCGCGCGGCTTTGGTCACGCATGCTCATAGGAGCTGACGTCGGAGGGGAAAGAGAGGTCACCAGCGCCGGGGGAGCCCGGCACTGGATTAAGATAAGTGGCTGAAGGGGTTTTAACCCCTACAGCCCAGCAGGAGGGGGGCAATGAGGGTGGGGGCGACCTAAGGACTATATATTGCCAGCAAAAATTAGTTTGTTTTCTTGGGACTATAGTGGTCCTTTAACATTAAATATAAAATGCATTTTGCATACAAATGTATTATGTAGAAATATGTGCATTTTGCAGGACAAAAAATGCTAACAATGTTAAAAAGATCACAGTCTCATTTTTCACAGCTATTTCTCTACACAATAAAAATCAACTGGATATAAATTCAACATTTTGTGCAAAAAGCACACATTAAAATTTTGAGTGGTGAGTGCAATTTACTTCGGCAATTTTGTTGTTATTCTGTAAGTGCAAAGAGATATCAAAATATATTACCCAGTTGACCCGGAATCATCTGTTTAGTTTGGATGTAATGGTTTCAACTGGGTCATGATCAGAGAGTAGTATGTAATCTTCTTAAGATAGTTCTTCAACAGTAGATGTTTTAAAACTAACAATCATTTGTTTACTGGAAATCCGGGATTTATTTGTGACCTAGAACACGCTTTCATCACAAGAAATCTTTAGTGCAATATCATTTGTATCTGTCCACATAAAACATGGCATTGTTTTGTTTTATTATTTATTGTCATGTGACAAAAATATCACTACTGTTTCCAGATCTTTACCATTAGATTTAGAAATAAATAACATGTATGTGCTTTGATGTTATTGTTATAATTTATTTAGTTCTATACGGATTTGCGGTTGGCTATTTGTGAGTAGTTTTTCTAAATATGTTTATTTTAGACATCTGATAAATTCCCAAAATTGTTATGAAATCCAAGAAAGATATGCTTAAAGAAGCACTCCATCCCCCAAAATAACTTAAACCTCAAATTAAATTCTTTGGGGGCTTTCAGATAAATAATACACATGACTCTCTAAATAAAATACATTTTATAGAGTTACACTGCAAATATTCCACCTCAATAAAACTCCATAAAAACATTTTAAAAATAGTGTGCATATTAATACAGAATGGGGTCTTTTCCATGCCAAACTTAAAGGACTCTTAAGTAACACCCTCAAGGAAACTATAATGAGATGCTACTAATACAAAGTCTCTTCAAGAGTTGAAGTGTATTTTTAATAAAAATGAGTATTATTGCGTAATTCTAAAGTCAGGGGAGTAGCTATTAGCTAATAGCTACATGTGTTTTGTTGGTGATCTTGATGAGTGTTTCAGCTGTAGAGTGCAGGTCCAGTCAAAATGTCTCTACTCAGAAGGTCCTGGTTACTTGTACCTCAACATGACCATTTGTAAAAGACAAAAATTTTCCCAGATGTGCTCTGTGTTCAAAGCCCTAAACCAGTAGAAATCAGATCATTGGACTGATGCTCATTCTTGACTTGGGAAAAAGTTTGAAAGTGTTAAGGTGTACATGAGGCAGTAATTTAGCTCTGATACACGCATGTTGGTAATTTACTTAAAGAATTATGTAATTGGTATAACTATAATAAACCAAATAATAGTCTCATTATGTAATCATCTATATTGTCAATTTTGTGTTTAAGAGGTTAAGAGTCTGACATCCAAGGACCATAATACATTTGCACCGTCTATTATTTTACGGTAATTCAATATACCATCACACCCAGCTTATACCATGTTAGAGAAACCTGTTTAAAAAATACCACATGTATCTGTGTAATTTAATACATACACTTTTTGAAGGAACAGTTTCGTAAGGAACACTTATGGGAAGGAACAGTTTGTAAAAGTGCCGGTTGATCCACAAAGTCTAGACGAAATAAAGTTTTGAAAAGTCAAAACATAGCGCTAAATATGTCTTCCTATTTGATGTTCATGAGATACTATCAACAAATCATAAAACAATAATCTTTAAAAGTATGTAAATCCCATTGAGCTACCTTTTGTGCAAGTGAGTAAAGTACAAACTGAAAAGCCCAAACATACATTCTCGCTAATTCCGTTCCCTGAAAAGTATCCTCTTGTCAATTTGGCCATGCATGATTGAATTTGTTGGATGAAAAATCGGATGGCGGATGGATGGATTTATTTTCCATTGAATGCACAGCTAAATTCCTGCATCTACTTGAGATACTATTACACTACCCTTTCAAGAACTATTTCTTGTTAGAATTGCAGAATATGTCTTTGAAACTAAATATGTCACAAATTTTAACAAGCTCATGCTTTTTCTTTAGACAAATGAGAAAAAAGCAGTAATGCTACCTAACAGATAAAATGTGCCTAAATATTGCACAGAAAGTTGGCTAAAATACTGTATTAAATATTGATGAAGGGCATTTGGTCATGGTACAAAATTACTTTGCTCCACAACTTACAGTTTACATTTGATTTGTATATTAGAAATGTTTGTTCAAATGACTATCTAGAAAAGGTCGTAATTTGACAGCTATTATTAGACTTTTTTAATGCAAAAACATTCAATTTGCCTAAATTAATTACTCTGAAATATATATATATAGATAATGGTGTTTAAAGTGTTTTTTTCAATTCAGACAAATTTTATCTATGCAATCAATTAAGGAAAAACAATTCAGACAAACTCAAAAGGCACAAAAATTGGCCATTTAGTGTAGAGCAAAATATATAGATCGCAGTATATTAAAAGGTGCATGTTAATGCCATTTGGTTCACAGATCAAGTAGGAAGATAACAAATAGTGGGGGGAAAAAGAAGCAACTTTTTTTTATATTTTTATATTGTATGTTTATGAAATATATTATATATTTTTTTTTCTTTATGGTTTCTCCTTTTTTCCTTTTTTCTTTACTTCTCATTTGATCTGTGACTAAAGCCAACATTTAGCGACTGGACCCTAACCATGAATGACCTTTTTCCATCAATCATCTGTTTTTTTAGCTCGACAGACGAAACTCTGAATCATGAGTCAAAGAAAACAGTTTCATCCATTGTCCATCTCATTTGTTTTGAGATTCATTCATATACCATTTTGGAGATTTGTATTTCAGATGAACCACCGATCAGCCAAAATTCTGATGAATCACGATGTAGGAGGCATGCACAAGTCTAATTTTAAAAATTATCTTATGTCAGGCAACTGGTCAACACTACTCATGGACTATGTGCAACTGATCTCCTGCCACAGCTCTCTAAATTTGTGGTATTGTTTTTAACATATTTGGTCTGATATCTAGAAATCTAGATTTAGTTGAAGATCCTTGTTTTTATATAATTACATCCATATTTGCTTTGATAGTTGGGGATCTACATTTAGTGGAAGACACTCGCTTTTCTATTATTGCACCCATCATTTTGTTGACGATAGTGACATTTTAACTTCCTTCACATTTGTCATCCTACAGTTTTAACCAGTTTTATTTTTTTACTGCTTGTCTAATAATATACATAGATATCAGAACAAGGTGTGCCACATGTGTCCAGACACTCTAATGTAGTGACAGTCTGGCAGCTAATCTAGGTTAGGTTTATTTATTTTTATATGTTCATACTAAAAAAATACTATTATGCATCACCTGCATATCTCAAGTTGGACTTTGAGGTCCAAGTAATAATTTTTCCACTACTATCCCAGAGATCCAAAGCAACTGAGTACAGTCAAATATTGTATAACATATTTTTTACACTGCATTTATGCAGATACCCTTAGCAATGGATGCACTCAAACTCTCTGCATAGACTCTCTGCATATCCCTAGAAGGGATATTCTCACACAGATTTTAAAAAAACAAGGCATAGGCTATCATCCAACAGGATCATTGACCAGAAACCAGCCATGGACTGCAGTGTCGGTCTTGTGGGTCTCATCAGCATGGCGCCAGTTTCTTGTCTGAAAGTTGAAAGTTGAAATCTCTGTGAGAGCATATAGCTAAATACCAAATGATACCAAACGATTGTGGTGAGGTCAAACATGATACAACTCCCCACAGTGCAAATGCAAACAAATGTCTGTTATGCATCAGCTGCAGATCTCAAGTTGGAGGGGTCCTTCTTGGGCATCAACTTTCCTTAAGAAAACTGTGATCACACAAAGACATTCATATCTGGATGAAAATGAATGGCAGCAAGACTGAAACTAACTTATAATTTAATGAACATCCCTCAAAACCAGAGCTCAGCTTCAGTATTGTGTTCGATGGCAAATGCCAGTTTTTTTGCAGTTTTGTATTTCTAGCTTTATTAGGTAGGTCTGAATAGGATGAACCTCATCAGACTCCCATTGACTCCAAAAAATGAAAGTGTATGTACACTGAAAACGGAAATGGGTGTGTTAGTTAATGAAGACCAGGTAAAGGCAGACATTTTAAATAACTATTTTTACTCAGTATATATTAAGGAGGAACTTATGGCAAATTATTGCAGCAAGAAAAAAAATTGCAGAAAAATTGTGATTAAATTACTCAAGACAAGGTGCTAGATTAACTAAAGAGAGTTGCTGTAAACAAAGCCACAGGGCCTGATGGTATTCACCCAAGAGAACTTAATGAGCTGAGTGTGGAAATATGTAAACCTTTTTGTTTTTAATCTTTCAGGTTTATTTTCTTTCAGGAATTGTATCTGAGGATATTCAAACATGTTTAAAATCTTTTCCTGAAAATTATAGACCTGTAAGCCTAAATTCTGTGGCTGGGAAAGTATTTAAAAGGTTATTAAGGGGTAATATTCAGCATGGTTTTATGAAACATAGGGACAGCTTCTGTTCAATATATTTATAAAATATCTTGAAATAGGCATTGAAAGTCATCTTTCAGTGTTTGCATATCACACAAAACTCTGTAAAGTAATACAATGTGATCAGGATGTTATTTTGCCGCAGAGGGATTTAGATAGATTGGAGGGACAGGGTGCTCAATTTAATGTAGATAAATGCAAAGTTATGCATTTTGGAGTAAAGAATACACAAGCAATTTATACACTAAACAAGTAGAGAATTAGGGATAAAAATATGTGAGAAGGATCTGGGAATTGTTATAGATAACAAACTAGGTAACAATGTGGAGTTTCATCAGCAGCTCCTGAGACCAATAAGGTATAGTCATGTATAAAAAAGAGCATTAATTCTCGGGACAAAAATATAATTCTGCCTCTTTATAAATCAAAAGTAACACCACACCTTGAATATGCTGTGCAATTTTGGACACCTGTTCTAAAGAAGGATATTTTGGCATTAGAAATATGTGCAGAAGAGCCCTAGAAAAATTAATAAAAGAAATGGAACATTTCGGTTATGAAGAAAGGTTAACAAATTTAAATCTATTTAGTTTAGAAAAAAACAGGACCTCTGAGGGGATATGATAGCATTATACAAATATATTTGGGGACAATACAAACCATTGTCTGAAAATCTATGTATGGACAGGTTTATAAACAGAACAAGAGCTCCAGCATTTAGACTGCAAGAAAGGAGATTTAGTCTAACACAAAGGAAAGTATTTTTTACAGTAAGAATAATAAGAATGTGAAATTTTCTGCATAAGAGGTGGTTTTATCAGAGTCTTTAGAAATGATTAAACAGCAACTGGATGAATACTTGCAAAAACAAATATTCAGGGATACAATATTTAATATGTGGGGTAACAGCTTCATGATCCAAAGAGAAATCTGACTCCCACATTAGGGTCAAGAAGGAATGTGTTCATAGTTTGCTGTAAAATTGGAAAGTGCTTCAAACTGGGTTGACTGTCTGAACCTAATGGATGCATGACTCTTTTCAGCCTATGTAACTATTATACAATACTGAGTGGTAGTAGATGCAGTTTCCGTGTAATGGTTAATCTATGAATAACATACATTAGACCTTGATTATTTTTACACTCTCTATGAGAGTTCTGCTGTATGCTTCCATTTTTTAACAATACAGAAAGGAAGCCCTGAAATGCCTTAGCTATATTGGGAGTCGGGTAATTTAGTTTACTTGTAGAGTCCTTGATCTTTTCAATGGTCATAAGTTGTGCCCTTCCTTCTGCTGGTAGACACACCAGAAGCCTCTATGTTTTCATAGTTCCAATTTTAGTATGCCCAACAGAGCACTGGGTTTTTTAGATGTTTGTTTACTATTTGGAATTTTAGCATGGTCCTTGGCCAAATAGAATAACCCGTTTACCATTGGTTTATATGCGGGAACATTCTCCAAAATAATATCATTTTTATCCATTACAGAATGTGGTCTGTAGTTGACTTTAAATAGTTCTGTAATGGAAGTCTCCATCACTGGGAGCATAAGGAAGACACTTCATATAGGTCCCCTGAAGACTATTATGTATACATCACCCCATGCCCATTATAGGTGCAGGGTGTGTATTGTTGTTAATTGTTAAATGTTGTGTGTGCTCTCCTGTCCTACTGATGCTTTTTACCAACCAGGTGGATTTGGCTGTAGAGCCTGTGCAGTGCCACCTGTTGACTGTAAACAATCTTGCAAGCCTGTACAATGCCATGTGTTGGTTGTGAAAATCTTGCAATATTTATGTATAGTGCCACCTGTTGGCTGTAACTGTTATTTTCGACATCTGAATAGCAAAACTCTGTAATTTGCATATTCAGGTAGATTTGCATATTATGGTTTATGCAAGCAAGGTACTTATTTCTTATTAGTCATTGTCTTCCCCACACCTTTATAGATATTGTATTGTGTTATTATGAGTTCTTGTATGTTTCCCCATATGATATTGTTATATGTATTCGATTGAATGTGTCGCTATAAATTAAATGTAATGTGCTAGGGGGTTAGTTTCATTTTTGAACTGTGTGTCCTGTCTGGTATGTTCGGGGATTCCAGTAACAGAGTATTTAGACCTGTTGGCTGACTTTGTGTCATTGGTGTTGATACCTACCTGTGATGGAGCAGAGGAGGCAGAGGGGCATCAAGAGGAAAGAGAGCCCAGACAAGTTTTGGCAACTGGGCCTGAAGCACTCCAGGGTCCCCTGGTTATAGTGAGGAAGCTGACCTGGCGGAGGTACTCAGTCGGAGCACAGGAGTAGTGTTGTCGCGAACCCGAAATTTTCGGTTCGCGAACGGCGAATGCGAACTTCCGCAAATGTTCGCGAACCGGCGAACCGCGCGAACCGCCATTGACTTCAATGGGCAGGCGCATAAAAACAACAGGGACTCTTTCTGGCCACAATAGTGATGGAAAAGTTGTTTCAAGGGGACTAACACCTGGACTGTGGCATGCCAGAGGGGGATCCATGGCAAAACTCCCATGGAAAATTGCACAGTTGATGCAGAGTCTGCTTTTAATCCATAAAGGGCAGAAATCACCTAACATTGACACCTGTCCTCAAAGCCCAGCCCTGATACACACTGACACAGAGCAGAATAGAGACTGTTCCCCCTACATAGGGTCACTTGGCAGATATGGATTGACACCTGTCCTCAAAACCCCTGATACACACTGACACAGAGCAGAATAGGGACTGTTCCCCCTACATAGGGTCACTTGGCAGATATGGATTGACACCTGTCCTCAAAACCCCTGATACACACTGACACAGAGCAGAATAGGGACTGTTCCCCCTACATAGGGTCACTTGGCAGATATGGATTGACACCTGTCCTCAAAACCCCTGATACACACTGACACAGAGCAGAATAGGGACTGTTCCCCCTACATAGGGTCACTTGGCAGATATGGATTGACACCTGTCCTCAAAACCCCTGATACACACTGACACAGAGCAGAATAGAGACTGTTCCCTGTCCACAGAGACCATGATACACACTGACACAGAGCAGAATAGAGACTGTTACCCCTACATAGGGTCACTTGGCAGATATGGATTGACACCTGTCCTCAAAACCCCTGATACACACTGATACAGAGCAGAATAGGGACTGTTCCCCCTACATAGGGTCACTTGGCAGATATGGATTGACACCTGTCCTCAAAACCCCTGATACACACTGACACAGAGCAGAATAGGGACTGTTCCCCCTACATAGGGTCACTTGGCAGATATGGATTGACACCTGTCCTCAAAACCCCTGATACACACTGACACAGAGCAGAATAGGGACTGTTCCCCCTACATAGGGTCACTTGGCAGATATGGATTGACACCTGTCCTCAAAACCCCTGATACACACTGACACAGAGCAGAATAGAGACTGTTCCCTGTCCACAGAGACCATGATACACACTGACACAGAGCAGAATAGAGACTGTTACCCCTACATAGGGTCACTTGGCAGATATGGCGGGGTCGTGGGAGGGGGAGGATGACTTTCACCTCTTCCCCTGTTAGATTCCCGTTGTGCTGTGACATCACCCTTATACGCTGTGTAAAGCATACTATTTAATTTGATCAGCATGGCCACTTGAGTTTTTATAGTTTTCACGCTGCTTGTAGTTTATATATGGTTCACAAAAATCAAACAAACGATAAAGTAAACGTGTAAGGATTCAGAATATTCTTTCAAACCCTTACACATTGTGTGTACGTATTTTTTGTCTTAAGTGTGTGGCTTTAAAGAGGTTTACGTTGTTTCTATGATGTGCATAACATGTTCTTGTAAATGTTTGTTAAATTTTTCCTGGAATTGTAATTTTTGAATCTGAATAAAGATAGTCAAATCCCTGATACACACTGACACAGAGCAGAATAGGGACTGTTCCCCCTACATAGGGTCACTTGGCAGATATGGATTGACACCTATCCTAATGATCCCTGATACACACTGACACAGAGCAGAATAGAGACTGTTCCCCCTACATAGGGTCACTTGGCAGATATGGATTGACACCTGTCCTCAAAACCCCTGATACACACTGACACAGAGCAGAATAGGGACTGTTCCCCCTACATAGGGTCACTTGGCAGATATGGATTGACACCTGTCCTCAAAACCCCTGATACACACTGACACAGAGCAGAATAGAGACTGTTCCCTGTCCACAGAGACCATGATACACACTGACACAGAGCAGAATAGAGACTGTTCACCGTCCACAGAGACCATGATACACACTGACACAGAGCAGAATAGGGACTGTTCCCCCTACATAGGGTCACTTGGCAGATATGGATTGACACCTGTCCTCAAAACCCCTGATACACACTGACACAGAGCAGAATAGGGACTGTTCCCCCTACATAGGGTCACTTGGCAGATATGGATTGACACCTGTCCTCAAAACCCCTGATACACACTGACACAGAGCAGAATAGGGACTGTTCCCCCTACATAGGGTCACTTGGCAGATATGGATTGACACCTGTCCTCAAAACCCCTGATACAAACTGACACAGAGCAGAATAGAGACTGTTCCCTGTCCACAGAGACCATGATACACACTGACACAGAGTGTCCGCATGAAATAGGGCCGTGAGTAATGACGTCACGGGTAGCCTGCCCATAGTATCGCATAGGGTGGAAGAGCTGATAGGACATCTGAAACGTATTGGGATGGAGATGCTTAATTGTTCTCCAAAATGCTTGACACCACCCCATAGTGAATCTCTGCAAACTTTAATACCATCAGAGGAGGAAGAATGTGGCAGCCCACTGGGATTATTCGAAAAATTTCAAATTGATGATTTTCCAGACCCTGTGGTTGACATTAGTCCAGATTTACATCTAGTGACCCATGAGTATGTTCCAGGCACTACTTGTGAAATAAAGACAGATAATAAAGTGAATGATCCTTCTCCTTGGGACTTGCACCCTGTCGTTGAAGGTGGAGTAGGCAATGGCAAGAGCATGCTGTGGGTAGTCAGTGCAAACACTCTCTTCCCGGTGAATAATGAGGAGACTAACTATGATGACGTTATTTGCGTTGAAAGTAATGATGCCAGAGATCTTTTGAAACCATATGGAAGGAACGAATTGGTTAAAAGAAAGGCAAGAGACCACCTGCATATAGACAAGAATACGCATAAGAGAAAGAAGAGAACAGGTGAAAAAGAGAAGCTGCAGACTGCCTATCTGCAAATAGTTGAGTTATGTCCTGAAGATGTCCGTGTTACCACAGTGCAGACTCTGTTTGATACACTACTGAGGAGAGTCAGAGAAACCCCAGATCTTCACGTATTGGATGAGTTGGTGCGTGGAGTTGCAGAGAACGTAGAACAAGAAATATTTAAACTTTTCCTGTGTACTGACAGCAGATATAAGAATAAATACCGGATCCTCCTTTTCAATTTGAAGGACCCTAAAAATCAGATCCTGTTCCGTCGTGTGGTCCTTGGTGAAATCACCCCACAGTGTTTGGTTCTAATGAGTGCAACGTAAATGGCTGCACAGGAGCTGGCCAACTGGAGAATTCAAAAGAGAAAACATGCACTGGAACTAATCGAGAAAGAGGAAAGACAGCCATACCAGATTCAGATGACAAAGCTGACACACAAGGGGTTAATTGAAATTGATACCGTGCCCGATCAGAACTTGACCCTAGAGGATCTGTCTGATTCTGTGTGGCAGCCTCAGGATTCTCAGCAGGATTGCATCTCAGAGAAAAGGGACACAACATCCCAACACAAGAGCCACCTTTTAGATCAGGACTGCCTTATATGCAAAGGGCTGATAAACCCCCCAGGTGATGCTGACTTAAGCCAATGGGTAATTACCAAGAAACCAGAGAAAATATGGAAACACCATATAACTAATGGCAATCAACATTCTTCATGCATTGAAAAGAAGAACAAGAAATTGTATGATCCAGATACTAGACTCACAGATCCAGCAGACTCAAGTGTGTGGAAGGGATTCCTTCACATGTTCTCTATAAAGCAGTTTAAAGTTACAGCCACGCCAGAGTCTGGTTATAGCAGTCATCTTTGCCAGGATTTACCAAAAGTGTTAACATCCGAAGGATGCATTTTGCAAGAGACTGTTTGGGAATATGTGGATCGTATCTGGCCAGAGTGCACCAAGGACATGTGTGTGATCCGACTGAATCAAAGAACGTCAAGTGATGCAGTTTCATATGCTCGGCTGTATTCTTATCTTAATCGGAAGCTGAGATATGCAATCATCAGAAGTCATGGCATGGAGGCGTTCCTAGTGCCTCTACCTGCCGGCCAACCCATCCCTCAAAGATTGCGTCCTTTGGGAGGTCCAGGTTTGGAAGACAACCATCCTATTCTGCTTCTGATCTTGCTTCTTCCAAGCCATCTTTCCTGGACAGCTTATCCCAAAAAATCTTCCAAGAAACATAAAGAAGGTTTGGATATCCCAGATGATATTTTCTCTGACATATTAGCAGATGTTGAACGAGAGGAGAGACAAATGGCCGAGCAAGGGCTCCCTCCTCCAGGTTTCCCAAATTTTGAGCAGTGGAATCAGAATTCTGAGGATACAGGAGAGGAAGTTGGCATGGCTGAGATCATGAATATGCTCCAAAATTTGAGCAATGGCCTTCAGTTCCCAGGAGAATTCTCTGTAATTATAGGAGAGAGTCAGGGTGCTAATATTATGCCACCTCTCCATGTGCCAAATACTGTTCCAGCAGGTCTCCCATATCCATCTTTTCCATTGTATCCAGAAGCAGCCTACCCTGGCTGGCATGGTATGTTGCCCCCTACTCATGCAGTAAATCCATTGTCCATTGACCCAGCCAATCTCTTCTCTTACCCGCTTTCACAAATAATACCACCTAACTTCTTATCTGATCAACATTTTACTGCAGGACCTCAACCTTTTGCATAAATGTTGTAGTTTTGTTATATTTACGTTTTTTGTTTTTTTTTAACTGTTATGTTTTAGCGAAATATTGAAAAAAATACATGTAATGTGCTGAACATCAAAGCTGAAATTTTAATTTGTCTCAGTAAGTTGAAAGCCATACTTTCTATGGGAGTTTCAAATGTTCAATAATTGTTTTCTGAAGAAAGCATAACTGTCTGTTTTTAGCAAGCAACAACCCCATATTAAGCTGTTTATTCACTGAACATCTATTTGTACTGAATTGAAAACTGAATGACAAAATGTAGGCAGAAAACGAATGATTTGAATATATTCTTCAAATACCAGAATTTTTTAATTTGTTTTTTAGTTCACTACTATTCTGTGTTTAGTAATGTATAAGTGTGCCAGATGTGACAAGTTTACATAGGTTAATTATAGCCACTGTTATATCTGGGCTACAAATACATGCATTTTGGCAAACACCTCAAAGCCCATGTAAGCTTTGTGTTGTTTAATTTCAGTGATTTCTTTTATGTTGCATGTGTACAGTTGTACTGTAAAATGGGTAAAGCATGGGATATGTTTTTACATTTGTATACTAAAAATTTTAATATACGTTGAAAAAAAAAAAAAAAGGACGCATGAGCCTACAGGCATTGCGCATGAGCGTCCAGTAACGTGGCAAAAAAATTCCCAGCTCCCCAGAGGCTGTCCTAGCGCCCCGGTCATACAAATATTCATTAACAGCTTTTTCTTGTTGGAGCAGGCGGTCGAACATTAGGAGTGTTGAATTCCAACGTGTAGGGCTGTCGCAAATCAAGCGCCTCACTGGCATGTTGTTTCGCCGCTGGATATCGGCAAAGTGAGCCATGGCCGTGTAGGAACGCCTGAAATGGCCACACACCTTCCTGGCCTGCTTCAGGACGTCCTGTAAGCCTGTGTACTTATGCACAAAGCGTTGTACAATCAGATTACACACATGTGCCATGCACGGCACATGTGTCAACTTGCCCAACTTCAATGCCGCTATCAAATTTTTTCCATTGTCACACACCACTTTGCCGATATCCAGTTGCTGCGGAGTCAGCCACTTTTCCACCTGTGCGTTCAGGGCGGACAGGAGTGCTTGTCCGGTGTGACTCTCTGCTTTCAAGCAAGTCAAACCCAAGACGGCTTGACACTGCCGTATCCGGGATGTGGAATAGTACCTGGGGAGCTGGGGGGGTGCCGTTGATGTGGAGCAAGAAGCAGCGGCACAAGAGGACTCAGCTGAGGAGGTTATGGAAGAGGATGGAGTAGGAGGAGTAGAGGATGTGGCAGCAGGACTGCCTGCAATTCGTGGCGGTGTCACCAACTCCTCTGCAATGCCATGCATTCCTTGCTTGTCAGCCGTCAGCAGGTTTACCCAATGCGCAGTGTAGGTGATATACCTGCCCTGACCATGCTTTGCAGACCAGGTATCAGTGGTCAGATGGACCCTTGCCCCAACACTGTGTGCCAGACATGCCATGACTTCCTTTTGCACAATCGAGTACAAGTTGGGGATTGCCTTTTGTGAAAAGAAATTCCGGCCGGGTACCTTCCACTGCGGTGTCCCAATAGCTACAAATTTTTTGAACGCCTCAGACTCAACCAGATTGTATGGTAAAAGCTGGCGGGCTAATAGTTCGGACAAGCCAGCTGTCAGACGCTGGGCAAGGGGGTGACTTGGTGACATTGGCTTCTTACGCTCAAACATGTCCTTGACAGACACATGACTGTGGGCAGATGAGCGGGAACTGCTCAAGGCGGGAGACGGAGTGGCGGATGGTTGAGAGGGGGCAAGAAGGACAGCAGTGGTTGACGTGGCTGAAGATGCTGGACCAGGAGGAGGATGGCGGCTTAGAGTAGGCGTGCTGCTTGTACTCATGTGTTGATCCCATAGGCGTTTGTGATGTGAGATCATGTGCCTACGCAAAGCAGTTGTACCTAGGTGGGTGTTGGACCTCCCACGACTCAGTTTCCTTTGGCACAGGTTGCAAATGGCATCGCTGTTGTCAGAGGCAGACACACAAAAAAAATGCCACACTGCTGAGCTCTGCAATGACGGCATTCTGGTGGTGGACACAGCATGCGTTGATTGGCGTGCTGTCGGGCTGACCCCGGGTGCCGATGCATGCTGTCTGACTGTGCCACTAGCTCCTTGCGACGACCCCCCCCTGCTTCCAACTCGTCTCCTCCTCCTCTCTGTCTCCCCATCTGAACTTTCGCCCTGTTCTTCTTCTTGTCGAGCGGGCACCCACGTGACATCCATGGATGCATCGTCATCATCAACCGCTTCGCTTGTATCTGACAACTCAGAAAAGGAAGCAGCAGCGGGTACAACATCATCATCATCACACCGTACCTCCATGTGTTTAATGCTGCCTGCCTGAGACATATCCCTGTTATCTACATCCTCTAGCAATAATGGTTGCGCATCACTCATTTCTTCAAACGGGTGTGTGAATAACTCCTCTGACATACCAAGTAAAGCGGCTGTGGTGCTAGTTTTGGTGGTGGCGGCAGGCGGGTGAGTGCTATCTTGAGAGGTGCCTGAAGCTAAGCTGGAGGAGGATGGTGCGTCAAGGTTCCGAGCGGAGGCTGTACAAGGTTGGGTGTCCTGTGTTAGCCAGTCAACTAAGTCCTCAGAACTTTTCAAGTTCAGGGTACATGGCTTCTGAAAACTGGGCATTATTCTAGGGCAAAAGGGAATCACAGCACCACGACCACGACAGCCCCTGCGGGGTGGCCTGCCTCTGCCTGTCATTTTTTGGGGGATTAGTGGTACTATGCGTGCAAGCTACTGTGAGACCAGATATGATTGGCAATGTGAACTGTAACAGTTCTGCAGAGCACACACTGTAGGCCTGAGACACCCGCTTGAAGACAAGTAACTGCTATTCAATCTATAACAGTGAAAAATAAATTTTGGTTTTAAAAGCACGCTATAGAGACACCAGATATGATTGGCAATGTGCACTGGAACAGTTCTGCAGAGCACACACTGTAGGCCTGAGACACCCGCTTGAAGACAAGTAACTGCTATTCAATCTATAACAGTGAAAAACAAATTTTGGTTTTAAAAGCACGCTATAGAGACACCAGATATGATTGGCAATGTGCACTGGAACAGTTCTGCAGAGCACACACTGTAGGCCTGAGACACCTGCTTGAAGACAAGTAACTGCTATTCAATCTATAACAGTGAAAAACAAATTTTGGTTTTAAAAGCACGCTATAGAGACACCAAATATGATTGGCAACTGTCAAAGCACGCTGGAACAGGTCTACAGAGCACACACTGAAGTAGGCCTGACACCCAGACGCTTGCAGACAACTAACTGATCTTCTATTACAGTGAAAAAAAATGATTTCTTTAAAATCTAAAGCTTAAGCTATTGTTAAAACAGATATGAGTGGTGGCACTGACTGTGCAAATGGGCAAGGCATCCAACCTGACACAGAAGCTGGCAGGCAGGCAACTGCTCTTCTATTACAGTGAAAACAAATTATTTATTTTAAATGTAAAGCTTAACCAATTGTTAAAACAGATATGAGTGGTGGCACTGGGCAAGTAGGCACAGTATCCAATGTGAACCTCACACAGAAGCTGGCAGGCAGGCAACTGCTCTTCTATTACAGTGGAAACAAAATTTTGGTTGTAAAAGCACGCTATAGATACACCAGATATGAGTGGCAACTGTCAAAGTACGCTGGCAGGGTTGTGCAGGGCACACGCTGAAGGAAGGCCTGACAGAGCCGCTTGAAGGACACTGACTGTCTGCTATTAGCTTACACTGGAAACCTTTTTTCTTTGTAAAAGCACGCTAAAGAGACACCAGATATGATTGGCAACTGTCAAAGCACGCTGGCACAGGTCTGCAGAGCACACGCTGAAGTAGGCCTGACACCCAGACGCTTGCAGACAACTAACTGCTCTTCTATTACAGTGAAAAAAAAATATTTATTTTAAATGTAAAGCTTAACCAATTGTTAAAACAGATATGAGTGGTGGCACTGGGCAAGTAGGCACAGTATCCAATGTGAGCCTCACACAGAAGCTGGCAGGCAGGCAACTGCTCTTCTATTACAGTGGAAACAAAATTTTGGTTGTAAAAGCACGCTATAGAGACACCAGATATGAGTGGCAACTGTCAAAGCACGCTGGCACAGGTCTGCAGAGCACACGCTGAAGTAGGCCTGACACCCAGACACTTGCAGACAACTAACTGCTCTTCTATTACAGTGAAAAAAAAATATTTATTTTAAATGTAAAGCTTAACCAATTGTTAAAACAGATATGAGTGGTGGCACTGGGCAAGTAGGCACAGTATCCAATGTGAACCTCACACAGAAGCTGGCAGGCAGGCAACTGCTCTTCTATTACAGTGAAAAAAAATATTTATTTTAAATGTAAAGCTTAACCAATTGTTAAAACAGATATGAGTGGTGGCACTGGGCAAGTAGGCACAGTATCCAATGTGAACCTCACACAGAAGCTGTCAGGCAGGCAACTGCTCTTCTATTACAGTGAAAAAAAAATATTTATTTTAAATGTAAAGCTTAACCAATTGTTAAAACAGATATGAGTGGTGGCACTGGGCAAGTAGGCACAGTATCCAATGTGAACCTCACACAGAAGCTGGCAGGCAGGCAACTGCTCTTCTATTACAGTGAAAAAAAATATTTATTTTAAATGTAAAGCTTAACCAATTGTTAAAACAGATATGAGTGGTGGCACTGGGCAAGTAGGCACAGTATCCAATGTGAACCTCACACAGAAGCTGGCAGGCAGGCAACTGCTCTTCTATTACAGTGAAAAAAAAATATTTATTTTAAATGTAAAGCTTAACCAATTGTTAAAACAGATATGAGTGGTGGCACTGGGCAAGTAGGCACAGTATCCAATGTGAACCTCACACAGAAGCTGGCAGGCAGGCAACTGCTCTTCTATTACAGTGGAAACAAAATTTTGGTTGTAAAAGCACGCTATAGAGACACCAGATATGAGTGGCAACTGTCAAAGCACGCTGGCACAGGTCTGCAGAGCACACGCTGAAGTAGGCCTGACACCCAGACGCTTGCAGACAACTAACTGCTCTTCTATTGCAGTGAAAAAAAATTTTTTATTTTAAATGTAAAGCTTAACCAATTGTTAAAACAGATATGAGTGGTGGCACTGGGCAAGTAGGCACAGTATCCAATGTGAACCTCACACAGAAGCTGGCAGGCAGGCAACTGCTCTTCTATTACAGTGGAAACAAAATTTTGGTTGTAAAAGCACGCTATAGAGACACCAGATATGAGTGGCAACTGTCAAAGCACGCTGGCACAGGTCTGCAGAGCACACGCTGAAGTAGGCCTGACACCCAGACGCTTGCAGACAACTAACTGCTCTTCTATTACAGTGAAAAAAAAATATTTATTTTAAATGTAAAGCTTAACCAATTGTTAAAACAGATATGAGTGGTGGCACTGGGCAAGTAGGCACAGTATCCAATGTGAACCTCACACAGAAGCTGGCAGGCAGGCAACTGCTCTTCTATTACAGTGGAAAAAAAATATTTATTTTAAATGTAAAGCTTAACCAATTGTTAAAACAGATATGAGTGGTGGCACTGGGCAAGTAGGCACAGTATCCAATGTGAACCTCACACAGAAGCTGGCAGGCAGGCAACTGCTCTTCTATTACAGTGGAAACAAAATTTTGGTTGTAAAAGCACGCTATAGAGACACCAGATATGAGTGGCAACTGTCAAAGCACGCTGGCACAGGTCTGCAGAGCACATGCTGAAGTAGGCCTGACACCCAGACGCTTGCAGACAACTAACTGCTCTTCTATTGCAGTGAAAAAAATTTTTTTATTTTAAATGTAAAGCTTAACCAATTGTTAAAACAGATATGAGTGGTGGCACTGGGCAAGTAGGCACAGTATCCAATGTGAACCTCACACAGAAGCTGGCAGGCAGGCAACTGCTCTTCTATTACAGTGGAAACAAAATTTTGGTTGTAAAAGCACGCTATAGAGACACCAGATATGAGTGGCAACTGTCAAAGCACGCTGGCACAGGTCTGCAGAGCACACGCTGAAGTAGGCCTGACACCCAGACGCTTGCAGACAACTAACTGCTCTTCTATTACAGTGAAAAAAAAATATTTATTTTAAATGTAAAGCTTAACCAATTGTTAAAACAGATATGAGTGGTGGCACTGGGCAAGTAGGCACAGTATCCAATGTGAACCTCACACATAAGCTGGCAGGCAGGCAACTGCTCTTCTATTACAGTGGAAAAAAAATATTTATTTTAAATGTAAAGCTTAACCAATTGTTAAAACAGATATGAGTGGTGGCACTGGGCAAGTAGGCACAGTATCCAATGTGAACCTCACACAGAAGCTGGCAGGCAGGCAACTGCTCTTCTATTACAGTGGAAACAAAATTTTGGTTGTAAAAGCACGCTATAGAGACACCAGATATGAGTGGCAACTGTCAAAGCACGCTGGCACAGGTCTGCAGAGCACACGCTGAAGTAGGCCTGACACCCAGACGCTTGCAGACAACTAACTGCTCTTCTATTACAGTGAAAACAAAATATTTATTTTAAATGTAAAGCTTAACCAATTGTTAAAACAGATATGAGTGGTGGCACTGGGCAAGTAGGCACAGAATCCAATGTGAACCTCACACAGAAGCTGGCAGGCAGGCAACTGCTCTTCTATTACAGTGGAAACAAAATTTTGGTTGTAAAAGCACGCTATAGAGACACCAGATATGAGTGGCAACTGTCAAAGCACGCTGGCACAGGTCTGCAGAGCACACGCTGAAGTAGGCCTGACACCCAGATGCTTGCAGACAACTAACTGCTCTTCTATTACAGTGAAAAAAAAATATTTATTTTAAATGTAAAGCTTAACCAATTGTTAAAACAGATATGAGTGGTGGCACTGGGCAAGTAGGCACAGTATCCAATGTGAACCTCACACAGAAGCTGGCAGGCAGGCAACTGCTCTTCTATTACAGTGGAAACAAAATTTTGGTTGTAAAAGCACGCTATAGAGACACCAGATATGAGTGGCAACTGTCAAAGTACGCTGGCAGGGTTGTGCAGGGCACACGCTGAAGGAAGGCCTGACAGAGCCGCTTGAAGGACACTGACTGTCTGCTATTAGCTTACACTGGAAACCTTTTTTCTTTGTAAAAGCACGCTAAAGAGACACCAGATATGATTGGCAACTGTCAAAGCACGCTGGCACAGGTCTGCAGAGCACACGCTGAAGTAGGCCTGACACCCAGACGCTTGCAGACAACTAACTGATCTTCTATTACAGTGAAAAAAAATGATTTCTTTAAAATCTAAAGCTTAAGCTATTGTTAAAACAGATATGAGTGGTGGCACTGACTGTGCAAATGGGCAAGGCATCCAACCTGACACAGAAGCTGGCAGGCAGGCAACTGCTCTTCTATTACAGTGAAAAAAAAAATTATTTTAAATCTAAAGCTTAACCAGTTGTTAAAACAGATATGAGTGGTGGCACTGGGCAAGTGGGCACAGTATCCAATGTGAACCTCACACAGAAGCTGGCAGGCATGCAACTGCTCTTCTATTACAGTGAAAAAAATGATTTATTTAAAATCTAAAGCTTAACCAATTGTTAAAACAGATATGAGTGGTGGCACTGACTGTGCAAATGGGCAAGGCATCCAACCTGACACAGAAGCTTGCAGGCAGGCAACTGCTCTTCTATTACAGTGAAAAAAATTATTTATTTTAAATCTAAAGCTTAACCAATTGTTAAAACAGATATGAGTGGTGGCACTGGGCAAGTGGGCACAGTATCCAATGTGAACCTCACACAGAAGCTGGCAGGCAGGCAACTGCTCTTCTATTACAGTGAAAAAAATTATTTATTTAAAATCTAAAGCTTAACCAATTGTTAAAACAGATATGAGTGGTGGCACTGGGCAAGTGGGCACAGTATCCAATGTGAACCTCACACAGAAGCTGGCAGGCAGGCAACTGCTCTTCTATTACAGTGAAAAAAAAGATTTATTTTGAATGTAAAGCTTAACCTATTGTTAAAACAGATATGAGTGGTGGCACTGGGCAAGTGGGCACAGTATCCAATGTGAACCTCACACAGAAGCTGGCAGGCAGGCAACTGCTCTTCTATTACAGTGAAAAAAATTATTTATTTAAAATCTAAAGCTTAACCAATTGTTAAAACAGATATGAGTGGTGGCACTGACTGTGCAAATGGGCAAGGCATCCAACCTGACACAGAAGCTGGCAGGCAGGCAACTGCTCTTCTATTACAGTGAAAAAAAATTATTTATTTTAAATCTAAAGCTTAACCAATTGTTAAAACAGATATGAGTGGTGGCACTGGGCAAGTGGGCACAGTATCCAATGTGAACCTCACACAGAAGCTGGCAGGCAGGCAACTGCTCTTCTATTACAGTGAAAAAAAAATATTTATTTTGAATGTAAAGCTTAACCTATTGTTAAAACAGATATGAGTGGTGGCACTGGGCAAGTGGGCACAGTATCCAATGTGAACCTCACACAGAAGCTGGCAGGCAGGCAACTGCTCTTCTATTACAGTGAAAAAAATTATTTATTTAAAATCTAAAGCTTAACCAATTGTTAAAACAGATATGAGTGGTTGCACTGACTGTGCAAATGGGCAAGGCATCCAACCTGACACAGAAGCTGGCAGGCAGGCAACTGCTCTTCTATTACAGTGAAAAAAAAAAATTTATTTTAAATGTAAAGCTTAACCTATTGTTAAAACAGATATGAGTGGTGGCACTGGGCAAGTAGGCACAGTATCCAATGTGAACCTCACACAGAAGCTGGCAGGCAGGCACCTGCAATTACATTACACAGGAAAAAAAAAAAAGCAGCCTGATGTTATAGCCCTAAAAAGGGCTTTTTGGGGTGCTTTCCTTACAGCAGAGATCAGATGAGTCCTTCAGGATTGTAGTGGACACTGAATACCCTAGCCTAGCTATCAATTTCCCTATCTAATCAGCAGCAGCTAAACTTTCCCTCCTCTCACTAAGCATGCATCTTCCGAATGAATCGAAAATGGATGCTGGGAGGGAGGTTGGAGGGTGTGGAAGGGAGGGAGTGCTGCTGATTGGCTGGAATGTGTCTGCTGACCGAGAGGCACAGGGTCAAAGTTTGCCCAATGATGACGAATAGGGGGCGGATCGAACTGCGCATGTGTCCGCCCGCCGCGGCGAACGCGAACACGCTAATTTCGCCGGGAACTGTTCGCCGGTGGACAGTTCGGTACATCACTACACAGGAGCTCAGTCACATTTTCTATGCAAGTCAGGCTATCAATTTATAATTCAGGTCTAAAATGATATTTAGAGTAATGCTCAGAATGTATCATTTTTGTTTGATATCTTTTGAGAATAAAATTTAAACAGCCTTTAAAATATTTTTTTATCTTTTTGTTTGCAAGTGTAATGTGCACAATATTTATTTAATTTTATATTTATTTTTTATAGCAATTTTTTATTTGAATTGTAGTTGCTGTTCTAGCATCTCACTATGCATATACACTATCTTTAAAGTTTAGTTATAAACAGTAGATATATTTATTTATTTATTGAAATAGATTTTGGTTTATTGTGCTGCATATAACCTGTAATATACAAGTATTGATCATTTTCCATATTTTATGTTTTTCCAACTGTATAAAATTGTACTTGATTTATAATTTTTTTCATTTTTTTTATTTTAGTTTTTTTTTTTGCTTTGTTAAAATTCAGATTATATAGCCATAAGTCATTATATTTTGTTGTAACGGTTTTCAGTTATCTGGGTTTTATATTTAAGCAACAAACTAGAAAATGCAGCATTGTGCTTTTTGACATGTTTTATGGAGTGGTGCACCTGCCACTTTCCATGATTCAGCCCCTAGCTATGATCTTTTCCAGGCGGGCTTCCTCTCCAAAGAAGAAATCTACAAGTGCCATTGGCATTGATTTTGCAGCAAAGGAAGACATTCATTCTCATTTATATATACCCTAAGTTTATAAGCTCTCCTAAATTACTATTCTATTGTCCCAGTTAATCCACTTATTTTTGAATGGTTTAACAAAGAATTTCCTAACAAGGTTGTTTTCTTTCTATATATGTCTGAATTTTAAAACCCTCAAATTTAACCCTCAAGCAGAAAGACTGTAATTTCTATGGGTCTCCATGAAAATAGCGTGTTCCATAAATAACAAAAATTAGAACGGGTATTATTACATGTTGAAAACCACCAATAATTAAATAATGCCCCCAAAAACTATATGGGATAAATAAAGACCCCAATTCTGCTCTGGTAAACAGCTCTCCTTGGCAACCCTGATGTCAGCCTTACCAGATCGCCTACCATCTATTTAACTATAAGGCATGGGGCCACCCAATAGTAAAGGATTGCTCTGCCTACACATGTCACAAGCATCTTCAGTCTCCAGGCTACCGGGTCTCTCATGGTTTACTCTAAGGTAAAGTTTTGGAGCTGCCTGCTTCGTACACAATGCCCCAGGTGCACACTACTCCTGAGAGATAAGAAATCGTTATAATTGGAACATTTTCCAGGGGTGCCAATGGTACTGGAAGTAAGTCATGTATTTTATTAGAGTATCTGTTTTTTTTTTCCTTACTTGATAATTAATGTCAAGGCAACATGGAAGGGAGACTGGATAAATGCACGCAACTGTTACGCTCACCCTAACTGTAATTTTACAACTGTTTCCAGTACCATTTTTCTCATGCAAATCATTGTTTCTACTCGGCATATTATTATTTCACTTGCAACTAGCATCTGCTAGGCTACATAGTTCTTACACTCAGCACACAGGTGTGTCAGATGTTGGCCAGTCAGTCTTTTGCCAGCTATATGGTTAGCCACTAAATAAAGTGGTGACACTATATGATATGAATAAAAGTTCTCAATAGGATACTCCTTTTATAGCAAACTGTGTCCTCCCTGCTTTACTCTACATATTGACTACACATTTGTCCCATATTTACTGTATGCATATTGCTCGCATTCGGCCTCACAGTCTTTCTTGCAGTTTTTCTCACAGTCTGTCTCTCTATCCACATCTCACAACCATCTCCTTATCTGTCTCACTGTCTCTGTCTGTCTCGCTACGTCTTTTGTCCATTTCACTACCTGTCTCCCTATCCATCTCGATGTGATTATCGCTACATGTCTCTCAGTCTGTCCCCACTAGTGGTTCCCCCAATTGTCCAGCTATCTATCTCGCTACCTGTTTAACTACCTAAGTACTTAAGCACCATTAGGACAGATGGTGATGTTTTAGGTTGTTAAGAATTGGCATATACATACTGGACCATGTCCCACAGTAGGTAATGTTATGCCAGGCATGATTTTTAAGCAGTTTAGTTCTGAGACACTAATCAGGTTATACTTTGTGGCTTCTTTCTATGTGTAGATTTCTATTGACTGAAATGTTGTTCTGTACATAAATTAAATATGCATTATTTTATTGGTTTTGTTAACAGTACCAAGTGTTCTATGGCACGTGTAGGTGTTGATTGGCTGGCTTTATTGATTGTGCTAATTTTAATATATTTGTTTAGGAAGAATAAATATTGAGGGGGGAAAATCTGTAGTTTGGATATTGCTTGTCGCTGAGTTCAGCTCTGTATCTACCATGAGGCTAACAATGCAATGCATATGCCATGGGAGGCACTTTCCGGGGGGGGCAGAAAACACACACCAAATACACTGACAACTTTAGCAAATGCCTTATTAGCCTTTTGGGTACCCAAGACCTGGTTGGCTGGCCGGCCACCTGAGGACTCCCTCCGAGTCAGGCAGCTTTGCACAATGGAGGTGGCAGCATGGGAGCTGCAATATTACTGCTCTTCTTGCTCTGCTCCCTCGTACTTTCTGTTGTGATACCAGGAGCTGGAATATGACTTTACTCTGGCCCCGGCATCACTAAACGGCACATGAGGGAGCAGAGCAAGAAGAGCAGGGCAAAGCCTCACTGGACCCCAGGGAAAGAATCCTAATCCAGCTCTCCCAAAGGTTGGAATGCTGGATGGTCTTAAATTAAAACAATAATATTTTGTGAGTGTATGAACAAATGTGTGTGAGTGTGTCAGTATCAGTGTGTTTGTGTCTGTCACTGAATGTGTGCCTGTCAGTGATCACAAAATCTGTAGTAGAGGTATAGGTTACTGCAGTATCCACAAAACAAAATAATAATGAATTCCTTTTGTATTGCATGCACCTCCTACTGCAGAGTGTGGCTATCACTGAATGTGTGTGTCTGTCAGAGTGTGTTAAATCAGTGAGGCTGTGTAAATGTCAGTGGGTGTCTTTCAGTGGGTGTATGTCAGTGAAATTGTGTGTTGGTTAAACAGTGTGTGTGCCAATGACTGTGTGTCTGTCAGTGAGTATATGTCAGTGTATGTATCAGTGAGGGCGTGTGTCTGTCAGTCAAAGTGTGTGTTAATCTTAAACAGGAAGATGTGTGGCCTTGACAAGAAGGAGTGGGGCAAATTCAAATTAGTGCGGTACCTGAATTTAGTCATACCTAAGGCAGCAAAAAACCAAAATAAACCACTGGCTGAGTTCCCTCTATCGCTGAGGTCAGGTAATTGATATAATGTTTGATCACTGAGTTTTCCCTACCACAGAGGCTTCCTTTACCACACAATTTAAATTTTTAGGATGTTCTGTGTTAGTGAGTTTCTGTAGAGCTCATGTACTTGGGGAAGGTCATGCTACTTGGGATATAGTTTGACGCTGAGCTTCCTCTTTGCAGAGGTCAAGTAATCAGATACAGTTTTCTGCAAACAAAACAAGGTAGTACTAGCGCTAATATGCAAAGTGAAGAAAATGGATGAGCAGCTGTAACACCAAGTTCTTATCTTAAAAGTAGGTCTAGTGGTAGTATGCTGGTGCAGCGCTAGGAGTTTATATAATTGTAATAGTTGTGAATATTAATGGTAACACTTGTGAATAAACTTAAAGTGTGGGTATATATATAGACAGCTCTGGAGCTTGGAATACACCGGTCTTTATCTATTTGGACTTTTTATATGCCTATCCAGTGTTTTTATATTGCTATACATAGTTTTTTATATTGTCATACATAGTTTTATGCTAATAAATATACTTATATTTTTATAAACACTGCTGGCATTGTTCCTGCTCTTTTAAAGAAGGTGTGTGGTCCTTAACCACATATACCCTTGATCAGAGCCGATGTGGATGGCTCTGTGTCTGTAAGTACCAACCTGTTCTTTTTTATACATATTTGGAACCATACGGTACTGCACCATATATATGTCTCAACATTTCAGAATTTAAAGAAAAGAATATCCAGCAAAAAGAAGGGATAGGGTCGCCTTCACGGACCCCACAAGCGATCAAATTGAGCTATACACTATTAGCTCTCCAAAGTGTGAGTGGGAATTTTTCACTCTTAATTGAAATTCACTTTTTGTCACAGTTTACACTATGTTTTGTACATTTTGTTTATTTTTAAGGTATTGAATATCTACTTAGGACATTTTTTGTATACAAAAAGGTACTGTCTATATATATACCCACACTTTAAGTTTATTCACAAGTGTTACCATTAATATTCACAACTATTACAATTATATAAACTCCTAGCGCTGCACCAGCATACTACCACTAGATACAGTTTTCTACTGAACTTTCTTCACTGCAGAGGTCACGGCATCAGGATATTGTGTGTTACTGAGCTATTTCTATCACAGTGGTCATGTACCTGGTATACTGTTTGTTGCTGAGCTTCCTCTAACTCAGAGGTCAAGTAACGAGGATATAGTGTGTTACTGAGCCTTCTCTATGGTAGAGTTCATATACTTGGCATAGGTTGGGTAAATTGTTTGTTGTTGAGCAATCTCTATTGCAAAGGTCAAGATATTGGGATATTGTTTGTTACTGAGCTTTCTCTAAGACAAAAATCTGTATCTGTAATACTTATACTGGGGATCCTTTATTGCAGAGGTCACATAACCAGGTAATGTGAAGCCTCTTTTACCACAAAGGTCACATAATTTTCATATTGTTTTTTGCTGAGTTTCCTCTATTGCAGAGGTCATGTAATTGAGATATTGTTTGTCATTGAGCTTCCTCTACTGCAGACGTCACATTACTAGGATATTGTGTGTTAGTGAACTTTCTCTATTGCAGAGGTCATATACTTTGGACAGGTTGTGTACTTGGGATATTGTTTGTTACTGAGCTTTATCTCAGACAGAGATCTGTATTTATGATTCCAATACTGTTGATCCACTATTGCAGAGGTGACATGATCAGGTTATTGTTTGTTACTGAAGCCTCTTCTACCACAGAGGTCACATAATTGTGATATTCTTTGTTACCAGGCTTCCTATATGGCAGAGGTTACGCAATTGGGTTATTGACTGTTACTGAGCTTCCTCTATTACAGAGGGCACAGGATCATGCAACGGTATCTGTCTCTGAGCCTCCTCTAGTGCAGATATTCCAAAGGTTACTAATGTGTTGCTTAGGTTCCTCGGTCACAGAGTTCATGCACTCATGTATTAGTCTTTGATGCTGAACTTTTTCTATCACTGAGCTCATGCGCTCATGATTTGGTATTTTTCACTGAGCTGCCTCTATTGCAAATGTTACAAGCTCATGAATTTGGAGCTTTCATTATTGCAGAGGTCACACACTGATATATTGGTCTTTGTAGCTGATCTTCCTCTATTAAAAAAGGTCACTCACTCATGCATTGGTATTTGTCACTGAGCTTTCTCTATCAGAGAGGTGGTTGGTGGTTTTATCTGCGCTTCCATTATCGCAGAGGTCACCCACTAATGAATTGGTCTGTAACTAAATTTCTGCTATCTCAGAGGACACATACACATTTTTTGTCCTGGTGTCTAACTTCCTTCTACTACAGTGTGCAAATGCTCATTAATTGTTATAGATCCTAACCACCTTCATCACAGAGAACCCAACTCCTTAATTTGGTCTTTGTTGCTGGGCCTTCTCTGACAGAGGGTTAATGAGCTTGAAGGCCAACTGTTTCATGAGAAACCGTTTCATGAGAAACCCATGCCTCTGGGCTTACCCTATTGTAGAGGTATTTTTTCTTTGGGGTTACCCTATTGCAGGGGCCACATTTTCTGTGATGGTCAGTTGCAGAACATCCTTTATAGAATACTATAAGAGTCAGAATAAACTCCACAGCCAACTGTTCTGTACCCATTGATGATTTGTTGGATGTGGTCCCAAACCACAAGTGTGTGTGTGCTTGCTTCCTATGGTATATGTGTGTGAGTGCATGCCCCCTGTGGAATATGTCTGTGTTATTACATAATATATATATTCCACGTGGAGCATGCACTCATATACAAAGATGTGGGTGTGTATATATTTATATATATATATATATATATATATATATATATATATATATATATATATATATAATATTTATATATATATGCTATAAAATATTTATATATCCATTTTTCCAGCTTATCCGCAGTTTGACGTGGTGACATGATGCTTAATGACATCATGCGTGTGAGACGTCACGCATCGTTCCGAATATTTGCTCTGTAACAAGTTAACGCTTATTTAGGGGAAGGTACAGAGACATTAAGGTATGGAAGCCTCAAAGGGATATCTCCCACAATAAAGCAAAACAATAAATATATATACACATACCAAAACAGTTGTGGTGGGTGAAAAAGTGTGGATAAAAACCCCTTCCACCTGAAGTAAGTGGATAAACAAAATGTGGTTCTTTGTTGAGCTAATTTGCATACGCCTACCCAGAATCCCTTGCAGTAGTGAGAGCAGTGGCGTACTAAGGGGGGGTCGGAGGGGGCGGTCCGCCCCGGGTGCCACTGGGAGGGGGGGTGCCATGACCCTGGTGTGGGGGCTGTGTGAGCTGTGGCCGCTCCTCCCCATGTTAGTTAGGGTACCATGCGGCCAGAACAGCTCACACACTAAGAGCAGCTTAACTGCCCGCACGAATGGAAAGTGGGGCCGGGGCTAAGCAGAATCGGGGGCGGAGCCAAACCGGCAGCAGGGGCGGGCTTAATACAGCCCTTACCCGCTGCTGTTACTGCTGCACATGGAGGTGCAGCAAGAAGACATCCCTCCCTCTCCACCTAACAGGTTTCAGGAGGACTCCACTCCGGTGAATCCACTCCTCCTCCAGCTCCTGTCTGTAAGTAATAGTGTGTGACTGTGTCTGTAAAACTGTCTTCCTGTAACTGTGTTTGTGTGTGTGTGTCTGCATGCCTGTAACTGTGTTTGTGTGTGTGTGTGTGTGTGTGTGTGTGTCTGCATGCATGTAACTGTGTGTGTGTGTGTGTGTGTGTGTGTGTGTCTGCAGGCCTGTAACTGTGTTTGTGTGTGTCTGCATGCCTGTAACTGTATTTGTGTGTGTGTGTGTGTGTGTGTGTGTGTGTCTGCATGCCTGTAACTGTGTTTGTGTGTGTGTGTGTGTGTCTGCATGCCTGTAACTGTGTGTGTGTCTGTGTGTGTCTGCCTGTAACTGTGTGTGTGTGTGTGTCTGCATGCCTGTAACTGTGTTTGTATGTGTGTGTGTGTTTGTCTGCATGCCTGTAACTGTGTTTGTGTGTGTGTGTGTGTGTGTGTGTGTGTCTGCATGCCTGTAACTGTGTGTGTGTGTGTCTGCATGCCTGTAACTGTGTGTGTGTGTGTCTGTCTGTCTGCCTGTAACTGTGTGTGTGTGTCTGCATGCCTGTAACTGTGTGTGTGTGTGTGTGTGTCTGTCTGCCTGTAACTGTGTGTGTGTGTGTGTGTGTGTGTGTCTGCCTGTAACTGTGTGTGTGTGTGTGTGACTGCATGCCTGTAACTGTGTATGACTGTGTGTGTGTGTGTCTGTCTGTCTGCCTGTAACGATGTGTGTGTGTGTCTGTCTGCCTGTAACGGTGTGTGTGTGTGTGTCTGTCTGCCTGTAACGGTGTGATGTTGCCTGTAACTGTGTGTGTGACTGTAACTGTGTATGTGTGTGTGACTGTGTGTCTGTGTGTGTGTGTGTGTGTGTGTGTGTGTGACTGTATATGTGACTGTCTGCCAATAACTGTGTGTGTGACTGCCTGGCTATGACTCTGTGTGACTACCTGTAACTGACTGTGTGTGTAACTGTCTGCCTATAACTGTGTGTGTGACTGTGTGACTGTCTGCATGTGACTATGTATGTGTGACTGTCTGCCTGTGACTGTTTGATGTTGCCTGTAACCGTGTGTGACTATCTTTCTGTGACTGTGTGCATGTGACTGCCTGCTGCTGCCTTTTGCTGTGTGTGTGTGACTTTCTGCCTGTGAGCGTGTGTGTGTGTGTGTGTGTGTGAATGTCTGCCTGTAACTGTGTGCATGACTGTCTCTGACTGTATGTGTGACTGTCTGCCTGTCAGTGTGTGTGTGTGTGTGTTTGTGTGTGACTGTCTCCCTGTAAATGTGTGTGTGGTGCTGCAGGGATTTTGTATTGGGACTTTATAAGGGGATTTGTAGATGGGGGTTGCAGGGGTTTTGTAGACGGGGGGCAGTACAGGATTTGTAGACGGGGTGGGACAGGGGTTTTGTAGGAGGGGGTGAGGCACACAAGGGTTTTGTAGAAGGGGACTGACAGTGGTTTTGCAAAGTTTCCAGATTTGTTCAATACATAAAAAAAAAATGTTACAGGTTTATTTTTTTTTGTGGGGGGGGATAGGTGGGGTTAGGGGGTGCCAAGCCCATGATCCGCCCCGGGTGCCAAATGCTCTAGGTACGCCCCTGAGTGAGAGCACTGTTAAAGTGAGATTTCTGTGGGAAAAGCAAGTCTTTTGGCTTGCCTGGTGTGTGTATTTGTGTTTAGCAATGTATTAATTATATATATATATCAGATGTAAATACATTATCACCTCATAAATTATTAATAACCATAAACGTTCCCACATGACAGTCTGTTTACATGTAAGCGTATACCTATTATACTAATAATTCAAATGAAAACAAAATGGCTGCCTCACAAAAAGAGAATGCGATCTAGGTTTAAATATTATTAATAAAGCATTGATGTAATTTACTGATTGTGAATAAATGCTGCATTACACCATCATTAAATAAGTTGCTATGAAATGGTCTTCATCTGATGAGGTTTGTCTAGAATCACAGTGTTCTATATTCCATTAATTTAGCAAGAAACCCACTCATATAGTCCTACTGTTTATGTTACCATCAAGTAATGAGGTTTAGTGATCCTACCCCAAAAACCGTAACTTACAGCATATCTTCTAGTGTCCGTGGGGGTTATTTATTCTGCTTTTTAACAGAGAACATTGATTTATGTCAGACTTTTTTTCTGCTTGCATCTGCACCAGATATAAGGAACCAGTTAATCAAGCTGCACTCACATTTTCTCCCCAGACAGATTTATGTCAGCTCAGACTTTGCTGATTGTATCATGGAAATAAAAGGAAACATTTCAAGGCCCAAATATGGAGCATGATGTTTATGAAATGAGGCGTATTTATCAGAGTCTTCTGACTGCGGTGGAATTGTACCAATTTTATCAGAGGGAGACATAGCTTCACAATTAATTGGATTCAATTGCCTTGATGTTATTATTGATTTTGGTTTGTTTTGGTGCTTGTGGAACTGATAAATAGACATGTCTGGGAGTGGTACAGAGACACCTATCTATTACTTTCTACATCACGATATCTAGTATATATGTGTTGTTATTATATAAGGATTATGAATTGTGTAAGCAGGAGACTAGGGTTCAAGTAAATGTCTGTACAAGAGTTGACGTGTATCAACCTGCTGAAATTAATAGCACGGTTAATGATTAAGCAAGGCTTGATGTGAGTATCTACTTACTGTTTATTGGAAGGTTTTTCAAACTTAGGAGGTAAAATACTTAAAACACCAAACTAGTGTTTAGATTCACACTACGTAGCATATCTAAAAACTACCTACCAATTACCTTTTTTTAAATACAGTGCAGGTCTGCATGCAGGAGAGAAACATATTTCTATGCCACAGTTTTGGCCAGTCCATGTGAACAGTCTGGCATAACATATAACTTCTCATACATCACTGTATATGTAATATTTACATCACATGATTTAAAATGGGATTTTTCTTTTTGTACTGGGATCTTCCCTAAATCAATATGTAGTATAATTACATTTTCAAAAAATATTTTAAAAAAATTATGCATCTGACATTTCAACACACATTCATCGATTGGAAGGTTAGAAAAAATATGCTACTATTGCTTAAGTTAATGATACTCATTGTATCAACCTCGGAAACATGAAAGGCTACATTCTGGGGAACGAAACGTGAAACATGTTACATCTATAGACTTTACAGCCCAGGTATTTCCTAACTGAACTATCGCTGTAGTCATTATTAATTATATTTCCCTATTGGCTGTTGTACGGGGTGGATATTATATGTATAACTCTATCATGATTACAAGTATCACTGGACCTTTGTGAATAATAATGCATGTGTGTTTGAGTGTTGTGGCTGAAGCTATAGCAATTTTCTTGGCTATTATACAGAGCACAAAAAGAGTTACATAGACACTCTTAGCAATGTAACTACTATAGCTTTATGTAGTGGTTATGTTATCTAGATTCTCATGTGCTCTCATCATCTTTAATGTCAAACCATTTCGGAGCACATAGATAAAAACAGGGCTGTCACTAGTAATTGGTTGAGAGTTCTGAGGGCAAGTTAGCCATTCAAGATTAATGAAATTGATGTTGAGATTCCAGATGTATCCTTTCTGTAGAGTTGGACAGGGTTGTTTCATATGGTATAGTTCAGTAATCCGTTATTTTTTTCTTGTTTTTTATGACATTGATATTATACTTTAAATACTATTTCTAAATTAAGGTTAACCCATTCCAATGCATAAAATAAAACATTATATGAACATTTTATTAACATTTTGCAGTTGTTTCAACCATTTTGAAGATAACTCTTAGGTAAAAACGACCACTTACCTTTGCTATATGTTAATATTTATTTGAGATCATCTAGTCAGTCTTAGTGACTATCACTTTTTTTACTCTGTAGACAGGAGGTCCTTGAAGAAAGGTGTGAAAAGTATAAACTCTGTTTGTGTTTTTTATTGAAATGACCAAATATGTATAGAGATATATAGAGTGTTGAACTTGCGTAATGCTGAGTAGATCAACTGGAGTCAACTCAGCTATGGAAACTTACTTACGCTTCAACGTCTTGGCTAACAATATAAAAATTACCAACTTACAATTCTAAACATATCAGTTATTTAACAAGGTTGATTTCTCACTGCTTGTTCTAGCCATTCATAGTTGTAATACTATGGAACTTCATGTAAAAATGTTTAAGTGAAGGTTAAGATTGATCCCATTTTTTACCTCATCTTTCCACAGCCTACCTTGACCATGGAATAAACATCAGAAGTGCAAAGGAAGAAGCACACACTTTAGAGGCATATCAATAAAGTGAATCACCTCCTTCGTGGCAATCAACTAGGCCAACATTGTTGTGTTCTTGCAAGGATCATTATCACTTTACTGTTTAATAATTGTATCAAACTTCTTGCTGACCTCCACCAATATATTGATGATTACACTCAAAGGATCACAGAAAACAGGCAAGCACAAAGCATTTTCAAATATATTACAACTCATTTAATTAAAACACATATAAAGGAAAAACCATTTTGAATCTGAGGAGCCTGTGTATGATATGAAATATGCTACATGTCCAGAACACCAGCAACCTCAAACCCATAACCTTACTGGAAATGTTAGCTTTAGATTAAGACAACAATTTGTACATAAGTGTTCCCAACCATCGTTTCATGTTCCAACAGGCCATACAAAACACTGCAGCATTCATCATTACAGGTCAACAAATGTACAACCACATCTCAGGAAAACCTAACAAATTATACTGTCTATGTGTCAATGTGTGTCCTTCAAACTCATCACCATGCTTCACCAAGCAATCCACACCATTTAATGTCCTCTTTCCTCACATTAGCTCCTAAACTGCTACATATATCCAAGTGAAAAAGGGAGATAATTAGTTTGGTGTGTAAAGTTTTGGAACCCATGCCTCTACACAGCTTAGGGTCTTTCCACCCTTTGGAAGAAACTGAAGACATGGCTGGTGACATAATTCCCACCAGCACTAAGCTCTCATTTCACATATTTATTTGACATGTTGTATGTTTATTTTTCTGCATGATTGGTTCTATTTAAGCACTAGGTAGACAGATAGACAATGCACTATTAATCCCTTGATTTTAAGAGCAGAACAGTATGTTATAGATCATCTGTAGCAAGGTTCTGCTAGGGAACATGAAAAGTAATATTAAAAAATGATCTATAATAGTGGATACACTGGGAAGGTACAGCCATGCTAATGTATAATTAGTGGCATGGTGGAGGTAATGATTTAGATGTTTACTTAAATGAAACAAAGTACCTGGATAATTGGACATTGCACTGATATGGCACTTAAACCATATCGAAACCTTCATAGGGGACATCTCCACAAAGGTCCTGTGGCCACAGTGTGCAGTGAAAGGTAGTTATACTT
Organism: Pelobates fuscus; assembly: GCF_036172605.1. Taxonomy (NCBI): domain Eukaryota; kingdom Metazoa; phylum Chordata; class Amphibia; order Anura; family Pelobatidae; genus Pelobates; species Pelobates fuscus. The sequence goes on along the minus strand of NC_086321.1, from coordinate 33,621,088 downwards.
ACCTAAAGCTGTCCCTCAAGGCGGCTGCCCTATTCCTCCTGGGGACCATCTTCAGTGGTGCTTGATCTGCCATGAGGAATATAAGTATTGTACTTTTGTGCATGCATGCGAATGTACCACTGAGGTCTACGGAGCATTCTTCAAGACCACAACAGCCTCCATAGATTATGTTTAGCAATGAGCAAAACAATACCTGATTCTCACAGTCACCAATTATGGGAACTGCTCTGATATGACAAAGTTTGGGAGCAAAGCTCCAAATTTTTGTGAACCTCAAGCTTGCCCATAAGACAAAGTAATTACAAAGTAGTTTGTAAAATTTCCTTTTTCTTATGATATCTTTGGATTCCAATGCAATCTATATGAGTATTAATAAGTAGACACCCTTCTTCCAATTCAACCCTTACTTCTTCCTTGCACTTTGTGAAAGAGGAAACATTTTGTAAAATTGGAAGAGGATATCCCCTATGATATTTGTGTACTCTACGGTTCAATAAATTCAAGAGTCATAGCTTATTCTTTACTGTATCAAGCAAATATGTGGTGGTGAACAGAAAGGATGACTTGTGGTGCATGTATGGTAAATTACAGTCTCCCGTAATTTCCTTTACACTTATTGCACATGGTGTAGAAGAAAATGAGACCAATATTAGTTGTGGAGAATTTCTCTAGTTTGGTTACTTTGGCCTTCAATTTGAATTTCACTTTAAATTCACCTAAATTACCTGAAAATTCTCAATATAGTGAATAAGACTGCTAGTGTTCAATCAAATTCTGTTTCTAACCAGAAAGCATAAATGTAAGAATATTCAAATGGCATACCTCCTCACTCTCAAAATAAAGAAATCAAAGAGACATAAAAAAATAGCCTCATATTTTTCACAAAAATTTAGGTCACTATAATTTGTTAAAGAGAATTCTTATACTATGGCATGACATAATGAATACACATGTAAGTTATTACACTATACCATATTGCTGAGTAATGTTTATTTCTTTACTACAATAATATGGTACAGTATGGATGTATGATGTACGGTTTATGAATTTTTATAGCATGCTATGTTGTTATTGTGACAAAATATGCACCATAGAGAAACAAACTTGAAATTCATTTAACAATGTGACAATAGAAGAATTAAATAACAATATTTTTGTGTTTTTTAGTAATTGTTCTTTGTAATCCCTCCCCCAACCCCCAAGAATTACATTAATTGGGCATAGAAGTATAGATTTAGTCTAAAATCGGTCTTTTACATACTGTATTTTTATATTTTGTAAATAGAATTACAAAGAAAGTGAGGCACTTGTGAAATAAAATAAATATTTGAACATAAATGGATAAACAATTCTACATTTCTATACAATCACTGATACTGTTACCAATTATTTTCCCTTAGAATACAATTAAACCTAGATTGTCATATTTTAAACGTCAAACCAGACTCTGACAGCTTCCTGCAGAATCATGTATCAAACATGAAAATTAGAGATCAACAGACCAGATTTCTCTTGTTCTAGAGTGGACAATATTGAGCACAAAGATAATCACAGTATCCTTGAAACCAAGTGTAATTGTTATAAGATATTATTGGTATAGTGCTGGGCAAAATGTTATACCTGTGCATTGTGTATGTGCTGTATAGTCAGATGGCTACCAAGCAGATAACATTTGATTACCTTGTTGTGTTTTTTTAACTCAGATACATACATGAAGTACATGTAACATAACTCACTTTGTACCTTGTGTGTGTATATATCAATGATTGTTAGATTTTTTAATTTGTTTCAGTCTCAAAAATGCAATTGGTCTGAATTTGGGCGATCGGTCGAATTTCCAAACTCAGAGCTGAAATATACTTAAAGGACCACTATAGGCACCCAGACCACTTCAGCTTAATGAAGTGGTCTGGGTGCCTGGTCCAGCTAGGGTTAACCCTCTTTTCTATAAACATAGCAGTTTCATTGACAGCCGCTAGAGGGCTTGCGTGCTTCTCACTGTGAAAATCACAGTGAGAAGACGCCAGCATCCATACTGGCTAAATAAGGGTGCGGCTCTTTCCGCGCATGCGTATTCAGCCGAAGAGGAGGAGAGGAGGCGGAGAGGAGGAGGAGAGCTCCCCGCCCAGCGCTGGAGAAAGAGGTAAGTTTAACCCCTTCCTCTCCATCCAGCCCGGCGGGAGGGGGACCCTCAGGGCACTATAGTGCCAGGAAAACGAGTATGTTTTCCTGGCACTATAGTGGTCCTTTTAGTCCGGAACCAACTGAAAATGCGCAATGGCCAAGCATGTTTGTTTCTGGATTCCACCCATAGCGCCAAATGAAGCTATGATTGATGTGAAAAAAATGATCGATGACTAGGGGACAGCCATTAAATGAGGAAGCGTCGTAAAAAAAATCTATATTTATATATTATATATTTAATGAATATTTAATAAATAAATTTTTTTTTTTTTTTTTTACTGCTCCTACTATTTTTTTTTTCCTATATTGGTTACAATTTGTTATTTATTATTTGAAACAAATAGTTGGAAAATGTGCCTGCAAAATATATACATCATATGCTATATGTATTCTTTGCAGTACACTGATTTGCCCATTTTGTCCTTTATTTATTTTTTTTTTTTTTACTGATTCAATTCCAAAATCAGTTTTGAATTTGGGGATCCCAAAAAATATTCTGTTTTCAGGACAAATGGTTCGGCCGAGCCGAATTGTCTCGCCATGAGCAAGTCTAAGTTTGTGTTTGTGTAAATACACAAAAGAATGTTGATAAGGACATTCATACATACAGTTATTTACTATAATACAATTAAATATTTTATGTTATCATTGTTTTTTTTTTTTCCAGGAAATCTTTCACTAGGAGTGGACTGCACATACATGTACTATATCTATCTGTTTTTCTGAAACTCCTACTTAGTGTATCCACCATTGGAAAGAAATAGACACAGAGCCCAGGTTAGAGGAAGGAAACCAGGCTTAGTTGACACTTAAGAGGCTAAGATGCTGTCATTATCTCAGCACAGCTTGACTTCGGTCTAATCCTCTCTGAAACTTAAAACAAGTTTAAATGTCCATGCATGATGTTATTAGCTGGCTTTAAATAAGCATTAAACAGCACAGTTTCAAGCAGACAAAGACATGTGACCTCAAAATTGCACATCACTTTTTTTTCCAACTAAGGTGTTAGTTTATTAAATATACATGATTATTAATATTTATCTATGTCAAATATTACATAATGACATGGTGGACTGAATGCCTTTATAGTATTTAATGAATAAATACAGTTTTCTAGATATGCAATTCTTCTAACAATTCTGTAATGTGTATTACTTGATTTTCCCACACAAATATATCTCTATACTATATCAGTGCACATTCATCGTCCAAAGTCAAAATGCATTTTTATTAGTTTGCAATTTACTTTGCCTTTCTAGTGAGAATAAGTATAAGAATTGTTTAGCTAATAAACGGCATTTAAAATGATTGTAAACTTTTCTTTTTAATTATAAATCTAATCTGACCTGAACGTTAACTCATTAAAAGCAATAATTGCTTCTGTTATCAATAGCAAAAATGTCACTAGTGCTTGTATACCAGCTTGTATTGTGTGTTTTAACTGTAAACATGCTATCGTTGTCTATTTCACTGCCTGATTACACTGATTTAAATAACAAAGAGGGCGCCTCTAGAAGGAAGAGGAGGGGGGGGGGGGCTGATATAATTTGGATTAAGTTTGATAGCACAGGGATGCTGGTTTGAGAAGAGCAGCATCACCTACTGCATATAGGCAGACACGGCGCATTGGTACTGTGAGCTTTAGAATCACAGCTGCCGTCTCCTAGGAGACACCAATCAGCTGCCAGCAATGAGACCACTGACAAGAACAGAGTACTGGACCATTCTTTGGTAGCACAAGCCTCCCGTGGGTACACAAATGCATATCCCCACTGAGGAGTTCTCTGGATAATTATGACTGCCTCCTGTTTTACTGGAATGCTGGTTAATTTTGATCTGAAAATGGCACAGTTTAGCCTTATTTTGGTTAAAACATCTCAGTAATACAGCAGTCTGGTAAAAGATGCTTCAAAATGACCTGGTACCATAAAATTGCTTTAGGAAATGCCATTCCAGTCAATGGATTAAGCAGCTACCATTGCATTCCGAGATTTGGAAGGGACGTTTAACTCATTCACTGCAGTGCTTTCTTTTGCACTATAACCACATCATGTGAAATGATGTTAACAGTCAAAGGAGAGTGGGGCATGGACAAGTCCACGCAAAATAGATAAGGGCGATATTTAAAATGACTGTGTGACGTTGCAAATCTGTGATCACAGTGTTATCAGTGAGAGTTTTTAATTAGAAACGCTGGAAAGGAAAATAAAAAAAAATGAAAAAAAACACCTTACAGGAAGGAAACAACTGATTTTTTTGGAAATCTCAGATTTGACAAATGTTAATACCATCTTTAGAAGAGAGAGGGTATTTTTAAAAATAAAAGTCACCTAGCCTGCCCATTATTCTGTATAATTGTGTATCCATATTATTAGTAATGTCATTTATTTTTACTCTAGCCCAGAGTGAGTGTTTTAATTACAGAAATGCTAAGTGTAATCAGCAGTAATGCGACATTTCATCATGTTTGTCTCTAAATATATATATGTTATATTGTATATTTTTTATTGTATATATACAATATAACAATGGAAAATCGGTATTGTGTGTCTGAAGTGGGCTGTGATGGTGAAGATCTGCTGGATATTGTGAGTCAAAAATGATCACATTCAAAAACGTGATTAACATTCTCTTATTCATTATTCTTGTCTTATTCAATATTCATGTATTCTCTTTTACTTCAATGGCAGGCATGAGGGTTAAATCGGGGAAACAGGGCAACAAGCACAGAAGAAATGACATTGTGGGATTTTCCTATTGGAGAGGATTGAGATATGCCAGATAATGTTTTATAGATGATGGTTAAAGAGAGAGAGGGGACAAGTTAGAAAGGTGTGGGGAGGATAATAGATATACGGAGGATAAAAAGAAAATAAGGAATGAAAGGGAGAGGAATGATGGGGCTAAAGTCATGGGAAGAGGAGGACGAGAATAAAATTGAAAAGATGAAGGGAGGAAAGTATGGAGAGAAAGAAAGAAAAAAGAACAAAGGTGTGTTTGCATGGTTAGTAAATAGAACGATATTTCAGAAATTAAAAGGTCGTTCCAAACGTACATTTGAAGTTCTCTCGGCAAGGTATGGGTTAACACTGCATGTTTTGCTTGCTATTTAAGAAACACCAAATATCCCCTATAATAAGGAGAATGGAAGTATATTAATGTCTGCTGTGAGAACAATACATTACTCCTATCAAGTTCCTGTTCAGCTTTTACCTGGAGAACTTCCTTTACCCTCCCCCTCCCTTCCTTAGCTAACTTATGGGGGGAGGGAAGGGAGGGGAGAAAGTGAGTGAATGAGAGATAGTGAGTGAATTAGAGAGTGGGGGAAAGAGTATGAAAAACAGAGGGTGAGAGGAATGCAGGGAGGGAGAGAGAGAGAGAAAGAGAGAGTATTTGTGTGTGCAAGTGTAAAAGAAGGGGTTGTGTAAGAGAGAGAGATGTTATTGAATTACATAGTTGGAGAGAGAGAGAGAGAGAGAGAGAGAGAGAGAGAGAGAGAGAGAGAGAGAGAGAGAGAGAGAGAGAGAGAGAGAGAGAGAGAGAGAGAGAGAGGTTTAATTTGAGAATTTTAATACCTGACTCTTTTTAGCAAGTCTCTCTCACCCACACAATATATTGTGGGTCATTACACACAACACACAATAACGTTAGAATCTAAAAATGCCTTTTCTAATTTCCTGAGACTGGAGTCAGCGATTAACCATGTCACAGCGTTCATTCCTGGATCCCCATACATATATAAAGAGTATTTATTAAAGCCCTCCGTAACCACATATAATTATATTGGTAGAAACCAGCCTCACCAGCGTTAAGAAAAATAACAAAATGTGATATTGGTTAAATAATCTGTGTTAAAACTAGCTGTAATTGAATAACAAACAGTAGATCACATTACAGGGAAAACATACAATAGTGGACATTTAATCCATCAAAAAATATTATTATATTAAAACAGAGAGGTAAATGTGGATATATTTTATCATTATTTGTGCTTTTTTATTTTATAATATACACTTTAAACAAAAATGATCGAAAAAGATAGCATAGATAGGAAATAGTGCTTCTATTGTTGCAGGTATAAAAATTACGATTTTTACACATCAAATGTGTTTTAAAAATCTGCATAAAATAAACCCATGTTTTACTAATGTACAAATAGAGTAATTGTGTACTTTCCTGAATAGTTATCTAATGTTGTGTCACATAATGGTCAAGACTCGAGAACCATAAAAGAGTGAGTCTAAATGCTGATTTAATCTATAAATATAAATATAGTGTATTATTACATATTTTAGAATTTTTAGATATATAGTTTTCTCACTAATGCATCTGGTCATTGATTAATATAAGCAAAACGTCATTTTATTTTATGGAATACTAAAATGCAATGCATGTATCATTTAGCAAACACATGTATCCATAAAACACAAACACTAGAATCACTGTGTCCTTTTTGTGTGTCTGTCTGTGGTGTATTTGTGTGTCTGCCATTTTCTGTATTGTAGGTCCTTGCAATGATATTAGTTCTAGTGTGGGAAAATATTATAATTGAGATCTGGTACGTTATTTGCAGGCTTGAAGTTTCCCTTTACACTGGGATGACATTTAGTATAGCCCCGGTGAGGGGGACAATGCAACCATTCATTGCTCGAGACGTAGATTTCAATCGACTTAAGCAAGCACAATGAAACTTGGTCATTCACTGCTTACCCATAGTGTGTTCTCATATTTTCTCTCAGCAAAAGTATAATGACTTAGTATTGTGTGGCTGCATAGACAAGGGCTAAGAACAAGAGACACTAGTTTTGTCTGATGGTGTGAGAAAGTCGTGGAGGGAGCTTTTTTCCCCAGATGGTGTTAAATTCAGCTGCCTTTTTAACAGCAATCTGCTACTCCCCCCTTTCACAAAGAATACGTCCTATTTCTCACTAGTTAACATGCATACTCACGCAAACTGTGAGCTCACTCCCAACTGTTTTACAAAGTGGAGTTGTGCTACAAAAACTTCATTTACTGGTTTGATTTATTCTACAGGATATCTATTGATCTATCTACCTAGATATCAATTTTATTTATCAGTGCAGAATTCATAAACAACACAGTGACAGTTTGCTGCCAGAATTCATAAACAAACAACAAAAATGAAACAAAAAAAAATACAGTTCATGAAACAATTAAAACAACTGACAATTTTATAAACAAAGTCTGAAAATCAGTTCTAATGCCTTTTTACACACGAATCCATAAATTGTGTTCAATATTTTTATTGACATTGTTTTTTTTTTTTGTTTTTTTTTATATGGCAACATTGTTATACACAGAAGCTGTTTGCTTACAATAATGTTTTACATAATATATTTTGTTAACACATAAAGAGATTATACCACAAGGCATAAATGAAGTAATTTGACTCTGCTGAGTGCATTTAGTAAACAATAAACCTCCCAGCAAACATATTATTGTCTTAATTGAAACTGCTTGAGAAAGAATATCACACACTTTGTAATGTAAATTTTAATTGTGGCAGACAATAGCTCTAGGTAAATAGGACCCCTGGACTTAGCAATAAACTGTAGACATGCAGACACTTAGCAATCAATGCCTGTTTGCACAAACAGTGTTTGAAATGTAAATAAACTAGACCCTCTCTTCATTGGAAGCTCACTAAAAGCATGACACGTGTAAATGGTCAAATTTATGCAAATAAAGTTTGTCCTACAAACAAGGCTGTAAACTCTCATGTAATTGCCATGATGTTAGTGCAGTTAATTACTATACAAAAGGCCTTTAACAATGTGTTCTATATACACCTTAGCAGTTCTGAGATACAAGCAGTAGACTGGGCCTCACAAAATAAATGAGAGAACAAAAGAGAGTACAATTAGACAGATTTGCTCCAGTTAACACATAAGAGGAAATACTGTTCTATCTGCATGCCTTCACTGTCTGATGTTCTGGATGTATTCACTAAACTGTGGATTGTTGAGAACTAACAAGGACATTGAACATTTAAGGCAAAAGTAGACAGGTAAGAGGAGTACCTGATTTGAAAAATGTTCCCAGTTTTGCTTTTTTTTTTTTTACCTATAATTGTCAAGTCACTATTCCACGCTCAACAACTTTTAAAGAATAACCTCCAGACCAGTGTGATTTAACAGCCATTACTAATAATCACAAAAATAAACTATAACAAGCCTAGGATGGCTGATCACAAGGAATATGCATGTGTTGATTATTATTTACAGAAATCACTGTTAAACCACCAAATCTTTTTTTAAAGAAATATGTATGAACATTTATGCAAAAAATCTACTGAGATATTTTGTGTAAATTTCACAATGGAATTAAAAGTAATTACACTTTTTTTTTTTAAAGTAATCATTTAACTCTGCAACTGACAGTTTATATCTAACGACATACAATAAATCCCAACACAGCTTTTTATTTACCTGTAAGATAAATATGTGGCCAATGGTTCACATATAACTGTTACTCAAAGAGGTTAATGCCCTTTACAGTTCTGTGTGTACCTTGGCAGGACATTGAGATGCCAGCCTCCTCGCCTCTTTTCAGGCCTCACCCACATTTTATTTTAACCTTTGCTTTTATGTACATAATAATATATGTACATAATGTTGTGTACAATGTTGTGTTTCTTTCCTCTTTGTCATGTGTTTTACCCAAATCAGACCTCAACCAACGGTGGTTAGAAGGTCAATATATTAGCATGGATTATTATGAAATTTTTAAATTGACAGATAAGCATGTAAATATTATTTTGTAGACTTAAAGCATGGCAATATATATATATATATATATATATATATATATATATATATATATATATATAATATATCATGCTTATTTACATAAATGATACTGTTCTACTGTTATGAATGCATTGCATCTTTTTACACAATGACATCAGCTATTTTGGGAAGACTGATTTCTTAGTAATTCATATACACCAAAGAATATTTTTTGAGCAATACTAAAATGGTGCAAAGGTTTATATTTTACATAGGCCTTATCTGTGTAAAAATGATTACTTGGTACTGGTTTTGTTAAGTGGAATTGGCACAGAAAATAAACAAAATCTAGAGTTGTAATAAGGCATTCATTAACAAGTCACTTAAATTACCCATAGCAATATTTAATCAAATATTTAATAACACTGGAAATATTGAGCCATCTAGATTGATGCACAGGGTTTGTTTTGTAAACAAATAAGACTATTTTCAGATTTGTCAGACAACTTTATGGGCATGACTGGCAAGGTAGGCAGTGTCTGGTTTCACTGGTCTTTACACACCTTGGTAAGTTGAGTGTTGAGTTGCTAGCTACTGATGGATAAACTTTGACAAAGCATAAGGTGTCAATAGAACAGCCAATTACTAAATAAATATTAGTCAACCTTCTGTGTTGGGATATATTGCAATGGGACAGTGTTACAATAGGCTGCTGAATTAGCATTTGAATTATTTTTTTTTTTACAAAAATAGCATTTTGAGAAACATACTTGAATTTATCTTTGATTAAAAACATGTTTTTGTTCTTGTTGTTTTAATTCGGTTCTAAGTTTAAATTGTGGTTACCATTCTTGGGTACCATAAAATGTAAACAAGGCCCCTCTCGAGGTTCTAGAGAGGCAATGCACAGTGACATATCTGCTAATGATTCCATAAGATTGTCTCGGCCTACAAACATGGTCCTATGTAAAATATACAATTTAACTCAGCAGTGATTATAGAACAGCTTTGCTTCTGTGTCCTTTATAACCCAATCTCAAACTGCAGGGATAACATATATCGATGCTACAAATGTGAGCTCATCTAGCAACAGGATATCAGTCAATCACCATCTAACACATTTGCTGTTACAAAGATCCACTCCAAAAGCACAAACAAAAAGACGACAACAAAATTAAAAAGAAATATACACAAAAGGGATCAATTCAATCAAACGTGTATTAAACCTTTAGGACATAGCCAGCACACAAGAACAATGACACTGTGGTGTTAGCAAGATCTTTCCATTGTAAGAGAGGTGTTTAGAACATATTGGGCAATTTGCAAAATGTAACAGCATTTTTTATTGGTGTAACAATTTGTAAATAATAAGATGCCACTTGCATATGCAGACAGCTACATACCCAAACACCAGACAAGCACACAGTCATTATGCAAAGTAACAGAATCAAAAGTGCTTGGAATCTGTAACATTGTATTATTGTCTGCTGTGATCGTGGTCATTCACTGATGTCTCAGCTTAGTTTTAGCTAAAGTAGTTTGTATAGTTTTCTTTACATAAAAGAGTTTAGGCGATCATTGGGGTTCATGACATTGTCTGAAAACATGCCTTTCAAATGTCCAACAGCTCAATGCTTCACGCCTTTTTTTTATCTTTCTTTTTTAGTTGTTCGGTGTCCTTTTATGAGCAGTTTGCTTAAGCAGTAGGATTTTTTACCAATTTATTTCTTACTTCACAATTTACCATAATGGATACAATAAAAGATGCAGTAAATTTAGTTGATGAAATCTTTTCAAAAGCTTTAAATGGATTTTCTTTCTTTGATCAATCTAGTACAGCCCTCGCTCCCATTTTTTTCCCTTGTTTAGGGCCTAGGAGACTCTAATAAATAGATTCGGTAATGTTATCATAGTTCTAGCCTTTGCTTAATTTCTCAGTAGATGAATAACTAGGAAATTGAGGCTAACAGTATCTATTACAGCATAGTCGTATAAAAAATATCTATATATGCTAATACATTTTTAATTTAGCACATGGAAAAAAATATATTTTTATTGCATGATTAATTTTTAGAATGTTCTGCTCACTATTAGAATGTTAGTTAAGTTAGCACGATACACAATATAATGAAACCATGGCTGCATATGGTGTTGATTTCTATTTGAGGCCTACCAATATACCACTTTACCTCTCCAGTGCCACTAGAGCCAAACATACGTTAAGACACCTAATAATATAAAATATTATCATGTTCCTGGAAATTGTATCTGTTTATTTTCATTTGAATATCAAAATTATTAAATATCAATTTGGTTTTCACATGTCCATTTTTAGCAGTGCTTTATGCATATATTACCTTGTGTACAACAGTGGTATTCTTCAAAAACATTTTTACAACATTGCATACATAAACAATAACTGCTGAAAATAGCATTTTCACATATTTTATTTTTTTGATTGGCAAAAGGCCAATTCAATATCTTGAATAAAATTGTATCTTCTAAAATACTAGGGGTGTTTATGCTAGGAATAGTTCATCTGCTGGACCTTGAATCATGTTGAATTCACAAGGGAAATTGTAATTTAAATCAAGATGGGCTGTGTACAAGATTAACTAAACAAAAAAATATTTGTGGAATTTAATGTAATTTAGGTAATTTAGCCTTAAATACAGTTCCTTTATCAATGCTCCACAGTCCCAACTTTAACTTCAAATAAATATATTTACACACACACACACACACACACACACACACAGACAGACAGGCTATTATATGTATTATCTCTGTGTAAGTTTGTTTTCTATGATACTGTAAATGTTTATGCCATGCAATCATGTGTCCCATATTACACATTTGCAGACCTATATTAAAATTAAACCTTTTTTTTTTTTTTTTTTTTTTTTTTATTGAAATTCTTCTTCTGACAATAAGCACCAGATGCACGGTGATCTTGTGTTATTGTGAACCTGTCACATTTAAATTGTATACATTTATTAAAATAATAAATAAATAAAGCTAGTCCATAAACATCTTTGGGTAGTTATTAAAGGAATACAAAGCAGACACTGTTTTGTTGCTTAACAGTTGGAAGCCTGCAGATGGCTGTGGGTGGGAAAATGCCTCCACTTTCTAAAGCAAGGAGATGAGTGTGGTTTGGTGCACTTGATGTATCTGAGCCCCCCACCCCCCTCCTGCAAGGCTGTCTGTCACAGGCTGCAGGACCATAGCATTGCTACTTGCCCCTGAGCGTGGGAAGAGAAGCCTCCAGCCGTTCACATCTCCTGCATTCCGTTTAACCGAATCAATTAGGCAGGACTGACCCCCCCTCCACACCCACCATCTCTTTATATCCCCTCCCCCTTCATTTTTTTTTCACTTCTGTCTATGTCCTAATTATTTCAGTTTTTTGGGGGGGATGCCATAGCTGTTTCCTGGATAGATCTGATCAACCTTAAAAAGAACAGATAATGCAGCAGGGAAAGGCTCAGAGGAGGGGTACACGTGTGTTTTTGGCGTAGAGATGTCACTTTCATTTCCAATGCAAGGGGCAGAGTAAGACAGAACATTTTAACACTTTGACAAGGGGGGGGGGGGAGGGGGGGGGGAGGGGAGGCATCGTCTCTATCAGTTCTTTCTGCCTTGCTGACTTTTTTTAAGGAAACCCTTTAAAAATAGAGAAACATCTGCCTTTTCTATCTGGACACACACACACAGAGACACAATACACAATACACACAAAAACATAAATATATATCAACATTTCACATTTTCGAATATAAGCAAAATGGACAAGTGTTCTCTGCCAGATTTTCCAAAATGTGCCTGTAAGTTATTCCTGTCTGCGGTCTGTACATGTTATAATTGTGCGTGTGTGTGTGTGTGTGTGTGTGTGTACACACTGGAGGTGAGTGGTAATTTGTGTTTAGAATGCTATATATATGGCTGTTATATCCCATCTTTATTCCCTTTTTTAATAACAATAATAAAGGTATATTTTTAACATTTCTACTGGGAGTATATTATTATATTATTTATCTTTCACTGTATCTTTTATAAATGCATACATACAGAGACACACACAGATATAGAACATATTTGACACTTATTATTTGGGTGTTCGAATGTAAAGATACATTGTGTCTCTGTGGCTCTTTGTGAGATACAAGTTATATTTCTTAACCATTCAGACACCAGAGGGGCCTGCAGGAATGGAGCTTTGAAGCACTGCGGTGTTAGTGCTTCTGGCAACGAAAGGGTTACAGTGAGCAAAATCAAAAATCAATACGTATTTATGCTGAACATGAAAAGTTTTGACATACATTACCATGAGCACCACTGTCCAGGTAGGGGTGGGGGGAGATTGGGTTGTGGGGGATTAGATAATAAACCCAGAGACACGTTTCTCAATCCTCTGCTCTGATTTGTGTTTAAAGAGACAGAATCCACTCTCTATGCAGAGAGAGCCCTTTAGCTGGGTCTAGTACTTTAAATACCCAGCTCCCCCCTTGGTCTCTCTATTCCTCAGCTGCTGATGATGTGATGATCTGGAAGGAGTTTTTACTTTCGGTTATCTAGCTTTATGAAGGACCAATACACTCATACAGCTAGATAACCAAAGATAACAGCCACTTCCACACATTGATTCTGTAACAGTATCCATTTCCCAGGCTCTGTGGGTGGGCTGAAGCCTTTATGGAGGACCAGGCGTCTTAGAACAAGCATCCCTTCCCAAAGGTAGTTCTCCCAGCTTGCCACCAGCTCCATAAGCATCCACACAAAGCTGTTGCCTTCAAAGTTGACTCCCAACTTTTCTCCTGGCGAGTTATTCCTATAAGGATAATCACCAAAGCGCTTTATGCCAGAGATGAGAAAACACACAGGGGCTCTCAATGAGCAATGAACAGCCTCCAGTCTTTCCCAGGCCTCTATTTGCATTGTAAATCGCTTCTTTTCTCACCAAAAGACCCATTAACCACCAGAGACGATGACGGGAAGCCTTCTGCTCCTCAGAGCTCTCAGTCACCAGAGGAGAAATCCCAGCCAGTCCAAAGTGACAAGATGATTCAATGGTCTGATCCTGATCCACTAACGTGATGCATGGCATGGGGAGGGGGTTTCAGCTCCCCTCTACCCCTCCTCAGTGACGGCAGCTTGATGGCCCACATCTCGCGTGTAGGGGTAAGCTCCTGGCTGGACTCGCAGGTGGAAGGGGAGAAGATGCAGGAGATCCCGTTTTCCTGGCTTGCTGCTCCTGCCACCGTTCTGGAAAAAAAAAAGGGAGAAAAGGGCCATCATTGGAGGAGGGGGTGGGGATGTATATAAGAAAAAAAAGCAAAGGGGGGGGGGGATGAAATAAAAGAGAGGGGGTTTGTCTTTTCTTTGCAAAAAAATGTGGACCAGCCCGGCAAGGTCAAAGGTCCTGGACAGCAGGGGACCAAGGTAATGATGATGTCATGAGCCCAAAAAAATAAAAAAAATAATTAAAAAAATACCCTCAATTGCTATGCATGGAGCCCCTCCGGATCAGCACCAGCGCAGCCCAGGACAGCTCCCTCTCCATCTAACCTGCAACCAGGGCCCTCCTCACATACACAGCCCCAGTGTCTGTCCAAGCCTGCCCCAGCTCCTCTATGGACAGGGAGGACAAGGAGGTGCAGGCTGGGGAACGCCTCTCCCTGTCTCTCCCTTCATTCCTCCATCCAAGCAATGCCTCCAATACGCCAGGATTTACAGCGAGGGCCTGCATGGATGGCTGGCTGGCTGGCTGGCTGAGGGAAGCAGTGGGAAGGGGCTGGCTTGGCGTGTTGTGTGCTCAGTGCATGATGCTGTTTAAAGGGCTCTCGGTCACGGTGAGGCGGATATCGTGATTATTTTTTATTTTTTTTTGCAGGTACTGTCACGATATGACGTGATCTCATGGAGCCCTATGTCGTGACTTTTTATACAAGGCTCTCACTTATGGAGGAATGAATGGGAGTTTGTATCAGACTGGCTGTGTTTATTGAAGCTTGGTTCCTGCCATACATTACAATAATGGGAATGGCGTGATGCATGTGTACATGGAAGAGCTATATTTTTATTTTAATGTTGAATTTTATGTGTTAGTTTATTGCAGATAATGTGAATAAAGACAATGGTGGTGCAATGTATTATGCTATGCTTATTATATACACCTCTCTTCCTGTTTATAATAATATGATGCAGCAAACTACTGCTGTAAAAAAATAATATATATATATATACACTGCATATCAACTAGGTTCTCACTATAAATAAAACACTGCACTGTATGTATATATATATATATAAATACACACACTGCATAACAATTCCATTCTATAAATAAATCACTGTATGCCCAATATTGACAGCCCTATCATCAAACAACAACATAATAAAGGGTTCGATTTTTCCAAAATATATTAGAATTGTAACAGGAGTTATCGCTGTCCTCACACATCCCCAGCTGAGGGTGTTAACACCACGTGATCAGTGCACAGTGTAAAACTAATGAGCTTTCTAAAAATGGAGAAAGTGAGACAGACAGTCAGAAGGACCGACAGACAAACGGATAGACAGACAGACAGAAATCTATAGGTTATATTTCCAAATCAGTAAATGTAGCCCTACATCATATTATTCTTTTGCCAGGACAGAATGACACATAAAACAACCAGTGCCAATAAATATCCTCTAGGGCATGATCCACATTCTCCAGTACCATCAAGGTTCAAATCTAGAACCTAAATACTTCCTAAGACTGCAGAGCTCATACCTCACACTGTGTAGTATAATTCACACCTAGCACACTATGGCACATTCCATACCTCACACTGTGTAGCATAATTCACACCTAGCACACTATGGCACATTCATCACTACCATAAAGCACATTCCATACCTAACACCATATAGCACATAAACCTAACAATTAAGATCATAGATCACATATGCCACAGCTGGGATTCTATAGCCACCTCCAGTTCACAATCCACCTCACTACATTTTCCAATGGGATACTTAACACTACACAGAGTTGTCCACACCTAGAACAGTCCAGGTCATTCCACACCAAAGCCCAACACTTATAACCTGTTCCTCACCCAACGCCGTACATTCCTCTACAGAGTATTTCACACCAATCTGACTTCCCTCAAAACATTTAATATCTAATATCACACAACGCCTTTAACACCTCACTCTCTATGATGTCTGCCAAGTTCACACAGATCTTTATACCTTGCAAAACATGGCCAAATTATTTATTTTATGTATGCATAGTGCACTATATATGGGTGTGGGGAAAACCACCATAATGCATCAAGGCTTATACATCTACAATATGGTCTGGAATAAAGACTGACACAATTAAAGGGGGGGGGGGGGGCGTGTGTGTGTGTGTGTGTGTGTGTGTGTGTAATACTGAACTGTAGTCATGTGATGCGTTGCAATATAAGCAAAATGCTAATCAGTGATCCAAGCATTGTTTGCCCCTCCCTCACCTGTGTTAAATTGTGAGTGTTTCTATATTCATTGATAATCAGAGTGATAACATTAAACATTCTTACTGGAGAAGGCTTTTAAATCTTCAAATTTAAAATGTTGAGTGTGCCTGCACGGTACCATCGGATATTGTTAAACCTATGCCTGCATTATTACACACATCGCTATTACTGCGACTGTCAAACATTTTTTCAAAGGCAATCAAGAATTGTCATTCTTCGTTAAACCTGTAATGTGGGGGTTTGATGTTCATTTGCATATTAAAGGGTTAATTCAAAATCCTATCCTGGAATAAACTGCTTTATTTAAAAAAAAAAAGTGTTCAACCACACGTCCAAACATTACAATGGCCACATAAACAACAAAACAGGTTAAAATATATTTATATACATAAATAAATAATAACAATAAAAAAATTCAAAATAAATGCTAAGTAAATTATATAAAACAGGTCACTTCACTCAAAGTAAAAAATATCTTGCAATTCCATAATACATTGTAACATTTACTGAACTATGAACTAAATTATAAACTGACATTGATACATAGATGAAGATCGAGCATATAATTACCTCCAAATTTAATTCCAGTGAATCAGAAATATCCATATGCCTTAATCTGGAAAACAGCAAAATAAGTAAATAAAATTAATTATGTCTTCAAAACATGTTTCATGTCCTTCAAAATATATAGGTAAGGATGTGACAATGTAAAGAAGTGTGTAAAATCTTTAGATAATGATATATACAAATATATCATCTAACACAAAAAAAAATACTATAGGAGCACATTTTAAAAAAATATATAATATTTCACAAAATATAGAATTAGATTATTTTCTGCTCATTTAAATGTTAAGTACCAATCCCCAGGATGCATGCACTACTGGGTGCTAGTGATAAGGGACAAGGCCTAATTTATACAGGAATTGAAAGGAGCCTCAGGGTTAAATCACAATGACTTTTGCTTTGGCCATGGATATGAGATTTATGTGAGCATTTTGTGTGCAGTGTGTGTGTGTGTGTGCAGTGTGTGTGTGTGTGTGTGCAGTGTGTGTGTGTGTGTGTGTGTGTGTGTGTGTGTGTGTGTGTGTGTGTGTGTGTTACTTAGCAATTTTTCTCATTTGTTTCATTTCACATATAACATTGTGACCTTAAATATATGATCTCAAAATATTTATGTTTTTTTTAAACTAATGCAGGAAGATACTATAAAAAAATAAAATAAAAAGCCTTTAAGGTTGGTATGGTAAGTAAATAAACAAATACAACTATATAATTAGAAAATAAATAAATGCAAACATCCATTGGTATGCATTGCTGAATGAAACAGAAATATGTAAAATGCAATGTACCTTACAATTTTACTGTTAATAGGAACATGTGCTAAGTCAGTTGAATTGGAGAGATAATTGCTGATGCATCCTTGCTCATTATGCCTGTGCATTTAAATATTGGCTCCTGTGCAATGATTGGTTGGCTTAATCTGGGAAGTCAGGTCAGATGATCTCCAGTGACAAGCGTTCAGAGCTTACAATTCAGTAATTATGGAGATGCATTTGTAGTTATTATTCCAAGATTCTAATTTTTTTTTACTTTCCTTAGAAATTATACATTCCTAGACTAAA
This sequence comes from Pelobates fuscus, assembly GCF_036172605.1. Lineage (NCBI taxonomy): Eukaryota > Metazoa > Chordata > Amphibia > Anura > Pelobatidae > Pelobates > Pelobates fuscus. The sequence continues at coordinate 33,603,022 of NC_086321.1, read as the reverse complement.
TTGCATAGTAGATATCAACAGGTGTGACTAGAATAGAACTAAATCAATTAGCAGCCAGGCCCCTCCTAAGGAGCCCAGATCAGAATTTCTTCAATTTGCTGGTACCAAGGGAAGGAGTTATGTGCCCTGGGGTGGTGGCACAGAGATTCTGGGCAGGAAGCTGGAGTTCATATTTCCCATGAAAAAGCTGTAAGCTGAGAAGGTACTTGTTCTACCACTCGGTAGTTACAAAAGAACCCACACACACAAAAAAAACAAAAAAAAAACTAAAAACTGTACTTACTGGTTTCCGAACACATAAAACTAATGTTTCGGTTGTTATACTTGTATCTTCATGAAAATAAAATAAATCTCAATAAAGCGAGTCCATATCACCAGTAGCAAGTCAAATTACCTTCAGTCTCCAGAAATAGATCAAAGCCATGGGGGGAAATAAATGTCGTTTAATCCCCTTGAACAGATTTTGCTTAGTTCCTCTTTTTTCCCCATTTTTTTTTTTTTTAAATATATAATTTAGTGCCATTTCCACAAAAAAAAAAAATGAAAGGGGGGGGGGGGGGTATTTTTCTCCCTCCCCTGCCCTCCCACCTGAGATATAGGCTTAATAAACCTTGGCTAGAGAGTGAAGTGTTCAAGAGAAGGGGTCTGCAAGTTTTTTTGGGGGGGCTGGACAAGGTCTGAGCCAGCCCTCTCTGCTGAGGAGGACGTGCTTTGAAATCCAAGCAGTTTCCCCTAATTCTTTTGTTACCGGTTAACTGAAGCCTCATTGTTGATCTTCTCTTCTGGCACGGTCTCCTATTCAGCTCCCACTATACGTTAAGCATTGCCACAGATAATGAATTTGCACCCAAACCCCTCACAGTCCAGACGGAACAAATTACAAAGTCTGGGCTCTGAAATAACATTGCTTGTATGGAGCCTGGCTCATAGACCTCAACTGCTGGCTTCCTCCAAAGGCTGACATTTGGGAATCCACTTTAGAACCCAGACACGTATTATTATTATTATTATTATTATTATTATTATTATTATTAATATTATTATTTTTGTGTGATTATTATTTTCTATTATTATATCCTTATTGCATTATTGGTATACTTTTGTTTATTTGTTGAATTTGTATTTATTTATTTTGTTACACTAGATCCTTTCCATTTATTTTTTTATTTTTGTTTTCACTTCAATTTTTGTTCCATTGAATTTTTTATTATTAATTTAGTTGTTAAAATTATTCAAGGAATCGTGTTTTTATAAGTGCATTTTACTAATGTATCTCATCACATATTACAATAGAGGATTTTTCTTTTTTTTTATTGAGATACAAAATCCTAATAAACAGGTGATTTTTTAAAAAAAATGTTTTTAATTTTTTTTTTTTTTTATATATCTACATTTTTTTAAACCCTTTGAGAACCAGAAAGGTATGAAAAATGTAAACCACCATCTAAAGAGTTAAGCAATCAGTCCTCAGAAAATCTAAGTAACCGTGCTAGGCATTGAGTTGTTAAAGAGTTAAATTTCCTCTCTGTGCAATTCATGAATGAAAGGATAGCAAAATCACACATATGGACGTGAAGGTTATGAGAGAATAGGCAATGCGAGTGGAGTCCTGTCCGTGGGAGAAAATGACAAGGGGGGTGGGAATGACGAGAGTAAATTTAAATTGGCTTCAAGATTGTGAATGTTAATGAGAAGTGAAGGGAGGCGATAATGAAAGAGTCAGGGAGAGAAGAGACTATCCTGGAAAAGGAATAAAGAGGGGGAATTAGGTGTGATGGAGAGAAAAGAAGAGAGAAAATGGTGTAAAGGGGAATTTGGCTGTAAAAAGCAACCAGGAGGAATGGGAAAAGGAGGAGAGGGGAGAGTAAAAATGATGGATAGACAGAAAAAGTGATAGCAATGGAGAGAGACAAAATGAATAGGTAGAGAGAGGTTGACAGACAGACAGACAAAGAAGGAGAATAAGAGGGAGGACATTTACAGAAGGAAGAAATAATATAGAGAAATGAAGTCAAAGAATGAAAACAAATTAAAATACTGAATGCGGGAAGAGAGAAAGAAAAGTAAATAGAGAGATGTGAGAGAATTATAGAGCAAATACGAAAACAGATACATTGTATTTTAATATGAAATATTAAAAGGAACGAATCATTGCTGTGTTTCTGGGATTCTCTCCTTTAAGATAAGAGTGGCTTTTACTATCTCTCTATCTCTCTATGTGGTTACACCCAGCAATAGAACAGCCTCATTTTATGCATCGGGAATGAGACTAGTTATCTGAGAACCACCCAGCGTATTATTCCCTCACTGTGTATTACCAATCATTCACACCCTGCACGAGAGAGAGAGAGAGAGAGAGAGAGAGAGAGAGAGAGAGAGAGAGAGAGAGAGAGACAATAATAATATTATTAATAATAATAGGTAAGTTCTTCAAACTCTGCAATTCACATCACATGAGGCCCCAAGACCTCAGGTCGTATTTCCCATAAGAAATATCTGTTATTTATTTACATTCACTGTATTTGCCAAGGGCAGTGCTCAATGTGTGACTGCATGAACCTGGCTCCTTCCACACTCATTGCTGATACACTGTATATACCTGGCTCCCACCTTTCACCCTCACTGCTAATACACTGTATATACCTGACTCCCACCTTCCACACTCATTGCTAATACACTGTATATACCTGGCTCCCTCCTTCCACACTCACTGCTGATACACTGTATATACCTGGCTCCCACCTTCCACACTCACTGCTAAAACACAGTATACTCCTGGCTCCCTCCTTCCACATGCACTATTGATACAGTGTATACTCCTGGCTCCCTCCTTCCACACTCACTGCTGATGCACTGTATATACCTGGCTCCCACCTGCCACACTCACTGCTGATACACTGTATATACCTGGCTCCCTCTTTACACACTTACTGCTGATACACTGTATATACCTGGCTCCCTCCTTCCACACTCACTGCTGATACACTGTATATACCTGGCTGCTGATACAGTGTATACTCCTGGCTGCCTCCTTCCACACTCACTGCTGATACACTATATATACCTGGCTCCATCTTTACACACTTACTGCTGATACACTGTATATACCTGGCTCCCACCTTCCACACTCACTGCTAAAAAACAGTATACTCCTGGCTCCCTCCTTCCACACTCAATGCTAAAACACAGTATACTCATGGCTCCCTCCTTCCACACTCACTGCTGATACACTTTATATACCTGGCTCCCTCCTTTCACACTCACTGCTGATACACTGTATATACCTGGCTCCCTCCTTCCACACTCACTGCTGATACACTGTATATACCTGGCTGCTGATACAGTGTATACTCCTGGCTCCCTCCTTCCACACTCACTGCTGATACACTGTATATACCTGACTCCCTCTTTCCACACTTACTGCTGACACACTGTACATACCAGGCTCCCTCTTTCCACATTCACTGCTGACACACTGTATATACCTGGCTCCCTCCGTCCACACTCACTGCTGATACACTGTATATACCTGGCTCCCACCTTCCACACTCACTGCTAAAACACAGTACACTCATGGCTCCCTCCTTCCACACTCACTGCTGATACACTTTATATACCTGGCTCCCTCCTTTCACACTCACTGCTGATACACTTTATATACCTGGCTCCCTCCTTTCACACTCACTGCTGATACACTTTATATACCTGGCTCCCTCCTTTCACACTCACTGCTGATACACTGTATATACCTTGCTCCCTCCTTCCACACTCACTGCTGATACACTGTATATACCTGGCTCCCTCCTTCCACACTCACTGCTGATACACTGTATGTACCTGGCTCCCACCATCCACACTCACTGCTCATACACTATATATACCTGGCTCCCTCTTTCCACACTTACTACTGACACACTGTATATACCTGGCTCCCTCTTTCAACACTCACTGCTGATACACTGTATATACCTGGCTCCCTCCTTCCACATTTACTGCTGATACACTGTATATACCTGGCTCCCACCTTCCACATTCACTGCTGTTAGACTGTATATACCTGGCTCCCACCTTCCACACTCTCTGCTGATACTCTGTATATACCTGGCTCCCTCCTTCCACATTCACTGCTGATACACTGTATATACCTGGCTCCCACCTTCCACACTCACTGCTGATACACGGTGTATACCTGGCTCCCTCCTTCCACACTCACTGCTGATACACTGTATATACCTGTCTCACCCCTTCCACACTCACTGCTGATACACTGTATATACCTTGCTCCCTCCTTCCACACTCACTGCTGATACACTGTATATACCTGTCTCACCCCTTCCACACTCACTACTGATACACTGTATATACCTGTCTCACCCCTTCCACACTCACTGCTGATACACTGTATATACCTGGACCATATTTCTACACCCACTACTGATACTCTGTATATACCTGGCTCCCACCTTCCACACTCACTGCTGAGACACTGTATATACCTGGGCCATCCTTCTACACTCACTGTTGATACACTGTATATACCTGAACCATCTTTCTACACACACTACTAATACAATGTATATACCTGGTTCCCACCATCCACACTCACTGCTGATACACTGTATATACCTGTCTCACCCCTTCCACACTCACCACTGATACACTGTATATACCTGTCTCACCCCTTCCACACTCACTACTGATACACTGTATATATCTGTCTCACCCCTTCCACACTCACTGCTGATACACTGTATATACCTTGCTCCCTCCTTCCACACTCACTGCTGATACACTGTATATACCTGTCTCACCCCTTCCACACTCACTACTGATACACTGTATATACCTGCCTTACCCCTTCCACACTCACTGCTGATACACTGTATATACCTGGACCATATTTCTACACCCACTACTGATACTCTGTATATACCTGGCTCCCACCTTCCACACTCACTGCTGAGACACTGTATATACCTGGGCCATCCTTCTACACTCACTTTTGATACACTGTATCTACCTGAACCATCTTTCTACACACACTACTAATACAATGTATATACCTGGTTCCCACCATCCACACTCACTACCGATACACTGTATATACCTGGCTCCCACCTTCCACACTCACTGCTCATACACTATATATACCTGGCTCCCTCTTTCCACACTTACTGCTGACACACTGTATATACCTGGCTCCCTCCTTCCACACTTACTGCTGATACACTGTATATACCTGGCTCCCACCTTCCAAACTCACTGCTGATACACTGTATATACCTGGCTCCCACCTTCCACACTCACTGCTGATACACTGTATATACCTGGTTCCCACCTTCCAAACTCACTGCTGATACACTGTATATACCTGGCTCCCACCTTCCAAACTCACTGCTGATACACTGTATATACCTGTCTCACCCCTTCCACACTCACTGCTGATACACTGTATATACCTGAACCATATTTCTACACCCACTACTGATACTCTGTACATACCTGGCTCCCACCTTACACACTCACTACTGATACACTGTATATACCTGTCTCACCCCTTCCACACTCACTACTGATACACTGTATATACCTGTCTCACCCCTTCCACACTCACTGCTGATACACTGTATATACCTGGACCATATTTCTACACCCACTACTGATACTCTGTATATACCTGGCTCCCACCTTCCACACTCACTACCGATACACTGTATATACCTGGCTCCCACCTTCCACACTCACTGCTCATACACTATATATACCTGGCTCCCTCTTTCCGCACTTACTGCTGACACACTGTATATACCTAGCTCCCTCTTTCAACACTCACTGCTGACACACTGTATATACCTGGCTCCCTCCTTCCACACTTACTGCTGATACACTGTATATACCTGGCTCCCACCTTCCAAACTCACTGCTGATACACTGTATATACCTGGCTCCCACCTTCCACACTCACTGCTGATACACTGTATATACCTGGCTCCCACCTTCCAAACTCACTGCTGATACACTGTATATACCTGGCTCCCACCTTCCAAACTCACTGCTGATACACTGTATATACCTGTCTCACCCCTTCCACACTCACTGCTGATACACTGTATATACCTGAACCATATTTCTACACCCACTACTGATACTCTGTATATACCTGGCTCCCACCTTACACACTCACTACTGATACACTGTATATACCTGGACCATCTTTCTACACCCACTACTGATACTCTGTATATACCTGGCTCCCACCTTCTAAACTCACTGCTGATACACTGTATATACCTGTCTCACCCCTTCCACACTCACTGCTGATACACTGTATATACCAATCTCACTCCTTCCACACTCACTGCTGATACAATTTATATACCTGGCTCCCACCTTCCACACTCACTGCTGATACACTGTATACACCTGGCTCCCTCCTCCCACACTCACTGCTGATACACTGTATACACCTGGCTCCCTCCTTCCACACTCACTGCTGATACACTGTATATACCTTGCTCCCTCCTTCCACACTCACTGCTGATACACTGTATATACCTGGCTCCCACCTTCCACACTCACTGCTGATACACTGTATATACCTGGCTCACACCTTCCACACTCACTGCTGATACACTGTATATACCTGGCTCACACCTTCCACACTCACTGCTGATACACTGTATATACCTGGCTCACACCTTCCACACTCACTGCTGATACACTGTATATACCTGGCTCACACCTTCCACACTCACTGCTGATACACTGTATATACCTGGCTCACCCCTTCCACACTCACTATTGATACACTGTATATACCTGGCTCCCTCCTTCCACACTTACTGCTAAAACACAGTGTACTCCTGGCTCCCTCTTTCTACACTCACTGCTCATACACTGTATATACCTGGACTATTCTTTACAATCACTGCTAAAACACAGTATACTCCTGGCTCCCTCCATCCACACTCACTGCTGATACACTGTATATACCTGGCTCCCTCCTTCCACACTCACTGCTGATACACTGTACATACCTGGCTCCCTCCTTCCACACTCACTGCTGATACACTGTATATACCTGGCTCCCACCTTCCACACTCACTGCTGATACACTGTATACAACTGGCTCCCTCCTTCCACACTCACTGCTGATACACTGTATATACCTGGCTCCCTCCTTCCACACTCACTGCTGATACACTGTATATACCTGGCTCCCACCTTCCACACTCACTGCTGATACACTGTATATACCTGACTCCCACCTTCCACACTCACTGCTGATACACTGTATATACCTGGCTCCCACCTTCCACACTCACTGCTGATACACTGTATACACCTGGCTCCCTCCTTCCACACTCACTGCTGATACATTGTATACACCTGGCTCCCTCCTTCCACACTCACTGCTGATACACTGTATATACCTGGCTCCCACCTTCCACACTCACTGCTGATACATTGTATATACCTGGCTCCCTCCTTCCACACTCACTGCTAATACACTGTATATACCTGGCTCCCACCTTCCACACTCACTGCTAATACATTGTATACACCTGGCTCCCTCCTTCAGCACTCACTGCTAATACACTGTATATACCTGGCTCCCTCCTTCCACACTCACTGCTAATACACTGTATATTCCTGGCTCCCTCCTTCCACACTCACTGCTGATACACTGTATATACCTGGCTCCCTCCTTCCACACTCACTGCTAATACACTGTATATACCTGTCTCCCTCCTTCCACACTCACTGCTGATACATTGTATATACCTGGCTCCCTCCTTCCACACTCACTGCTAATACACTGTATATACGTTATCCATCCTTCAGTCATTCTCCAGTGAAAGGAGAAGCACGTATTTCCAATGACATGATTTTAGTCATATCAAAAGGCTGCCAGACACATGCCTTGGGCAAATATGGAATGATCCATGCATACATCCCCCGTCTCTTCTCAATTATTCTCCCATTTTATCTTCTATGCTGGTTACAAACACAGCCTACTGTCTATAAATGTAGCTATTTACAGAGCATTATACAGGTCAGAGTGTGGAAACATAAATCTGTAGATCTATATATCTATATACACATCCCTCTGTAAAACATTATTCTGGAATTGCATTTATAATATAATATTATAATATAATATTATGGAGACACAAAGATCTAAAAATCCTTATATACAGATCACATGTGAGACATACAGCTCTATCAAATGTATAGAGATACATGTATTGTCACATACAGATCGATCTAGTATATAGAGATACATGTCCGGTTATATTCAGATCTAGCACTATCTATATCCAGATTATTTGGGGACACATACAGATCTAGCACTATCTATATCCAGATTATTTGGGGACACATACAGATCTTGCACTATCTATATCCAGATTATTTGGGGACACATACAGATCTTGCACTATCTATATCCAGATTATTTGGGGACACATACAGATCTTGCACTATCTATATCCAGATTATTTGGGGACACATACAGATCTTGCACTATCTATATCCAGATTATTTGGGGACACATACAGATCTTGCACTATCTATATCCAGATTATTTGGGGACACATACAGATCTTGCACTATCTATATCCAGATTATTTGGGGACACATACAGATCTAGCACTATCTATATCCAGATTATTTGGGGACACATACAGATCTAGCACTATCTATATCCAGATTATTTGGGGACACATACAGTTCTAGCACTATCTATATCCAGATTATTTGGGGACACATACAGTTCTAGCACTATCTATATCCAGATTATTTGGGGACATATACAGATCTAGCAGTATCTATATCCAGATTATTGGGGGACACATACAGATCTAGCACTATCTATATCCAGATTATTTGGGGACACATACAGTTCTAGCACTATCTGTATACAGATTATTTGGGGACATATACAGATCTAGCACTATCTATATCCAGATTATTGGGGGACACATACAGATCTAGCAGTATCTATATCCAGATTATTGGGGGACACATACAGATCTAGCACTATCTATATCCAGATTATTTGGGGACACATACAGATCTAGCACTATCTATATCCAGATTATTGGGGGACACATACAGATCTAGCACTATCTATATCCAGATTATTTGGGGACATATACAGATCTAGCACTATCTATATCCAGATTATTGGGGGACACATACAGATCTAGCAGTATCTATATCCAGATTATTGGGGGACACATACAGATCTAGCACTATCTATATCCAGATTATTTGGGGACACATGCAGATCTTGCACTATCTATATCCAGATTATTTGGGGACACATACAGTTCTAGCACTATCTGTATACAGATTATTTGGGGACATATTCAGATCTAGCACTATCTATATCCAGATTATTTGGGGACATATACAGATCTAGCACTATCTATATCCAGATTATTTGGGGACACATACAGTTCTAGCACTATCTATATCCAGATTATTTGGGGACATATACAGATCTAGCACTATCTATATCCAGATTATTGGGGGACACATACAGATCTAGCACTATCTATATCCAGATTATTTGGGGACACATACAGTTCTAGCACTATCTGTATACAGATTATTTGGGGACATATACAGATCTAGCACTATCTATATCCAGATTATTGGGGGACACATACAGATCTAGCAGTATCTGTATCCAGATTATTGGGGGACACATACAGATCTAGCACTATCTATATCCAGATTATTTGGGGACACATGCAGATCTTGCACTATCTATATCCAGATTATTTGGGGACACATGCAGATCTTGCACTATCTATATCCAGATTATTTGGGGACACATACAGATCTAGCACTATCTGTATACAGATTATTTGGGGACATATTCAGATCTAGCACTATCTATATCCAGATTATTTGGGGACATATACAGATCTAGCACTATCTATATCCAGATTATTTGGGGACACATACAGATCTAGCACTATCTATATCCAGATTATTTGGGGACACATACAGATCTAGCACTATCTATATCCAGATTATTTGGGGACACATACAGATCTAGCACTATCTGTATACAGATTATTTGGGGACATATACAGATCTAGCACTATCTATATCCAGATTATTGGGGGACATATACAGATCTAGCACTATCTGTATACAGATTATTTGGGGACATATACAGATCTAGCACTATCTATATCCAGATTATTGGGGGACATATACAGATCTAGCACTATCTATATCCAGATTATTTGGGGACACATACAGATCTAGCACTATCTGTATACATATTATTTGGGGACATATACAGATCTAGCACTATCTATATCCAGATTATTAGGGGACACATACAGATCTAGCACTATCTATATCCAGATTATTTGGGGACACATACAGATCTAGCAGTATCTATATCCAGATTATTGGGGGACACATACAGATCTAGCACTATCTATATCCAGATTATTTGGGGACATATACTGATCTAGCACTATCTATATACAGATTATTTGTTGGGATATAAAGATCTGCTTTATATCCGCTTGGATAGAATAATAATGAATATAAATATACATGTGTGGAACCACACTGATCTAAGTCTGCAGATTTGCTAATCTATGTGTGGAGATACACATGGCCACGTGTGAATGTACACAGATCAATAAATATTTGGTGTTTCTCCGAATCGATCCTGTACTTTGCAACAAGGCTCTGTTCTCTGAATCACTCTTTCCTTTGTGTTATGTTTTTATTCTGAATTTGTTTTTTTTGTTACATAAATAAAATAATAAAGAGTTAACGTTGGAAGAATTCCATCTCCTGCTTAACCGTGAAGGTGCTGGGGAGCTGTGGCACTGTAACAATGCAGGGTGTGTTTAAATGACACAGCCATAGCAGTGTTAAAGGAAAACCAAGGCTACTGACAGAAAAGGCAGCCCTCTCACATGGACACACCTCTAGCATGATCATACATACATACATGTGATTATGCACACACCTGTTTTCTTTGTCTTTCTGTGTTATAATGCACCTTTATTAGGGCAAGTAAGAACCTGTAGATCTTACCAGAGGGATGGCAAAATGTTAGATCCTCAGCAGTGTCAGAACTTCAACTCCCATGGTGCTTTGCCAGCTGGCAGAGCATCATGGGGGTTGTAGTCCTGGAAAATATGGAATTCTCCCCTTTGTTTTGGCCATCCCTAGCTGCTGCCTGTGTGTGTGCAAGCTGGCTCTCCATGGCTGTGCAGTGATAATACAAGGCTGTGCTATGCCTCCAGGAGCTTCACTTACTTTCCACACTGACTCCATCCCTTCTTCCCATCACTCCCTCCCTATGAGTGGGGCTGTGTCATAGCTCTGCCTCCTTTGCCACTTCCACGCTCAGCTCCTCTGACGTCACCCGCCTTGCAAGCCTGGGTACCATTTACATACATCAAGGAAATTAGGGCATTAAAAAATATGCTAATCCTGTTCAGTCCTGGATCCAGGCTCCCAACCTTTTGCATTTGCAGGGGGGAGGGGATGAATGATATATCTATTCTTATTTTTATTATTCTTTTTTTTTTTTTTTTTTTTTTAATTAAATCCCCTAAAAAAAATTAAAATAAAATGAAGACTGAAAAAAAAAAGGAAGGAAAAAGGAAAATCCCCACGATGATAGAAAATGCAGACCCGCTGGGAGGATAGGATGCTGTGCTTTCCGAGCTGCTGAGAGGGACCAGCCTGCGAGAGGACCAGGTTATAAAGGCTTGGATTATCTATGAATAATAACATCACCACTGCGCCATTCCCTTCTCCTGCTCCAGTTGGTTCCAGTCTCTGTATTATTATTAAATACTGATACATATGTAAAGGTATATTTGCATTTTTACCCCCCACCCCCAGCCCCCCATTTATTATTAACCCGTTCAGTACTAGAGGGGTGGGCAACTCATTTTAAAACAATATTTTACTTGCTCAACCCTGTAGCACTCACATGGTTAAAATATCTATTTTTATTTATTTTATTTTTTTTTTAAATTAATTTAAAGAAAATGTTCTGTATTTTAGCAAATTGTGTGCCATTAATAAGTTGATTTGTGCTATCTCGAATTTATGTTATTTTTTTTTTTATTTTTTTTTTTATTTATTTGCTTTATTTTCATTATTTAGTATAAAAAAATGAATGCACCCTCGGGAAGTATGTATGATTTTAAATTTAGTCTATATGTGCTTATTTTTGTATTAAACCGATACTATTTAATTAATGCAACAATAACTCATGCTTTGCATTGTCTACACACTATAAGCACATATAGTGTGTAAGTACTCGATATGGATATGTAGAAATTTACTATAAATATGGCACAATAAGAGCAGCATTACGGTTGCAGTATATGTTAATAAAATTCGACTCTTTTTTTTTTCTTCTTTTAATAAACTGCATAAATGATTTCTAAAAAATATTGGTGTATTTTGTAGACAGTCGGAAAACAATATTCGAATATTGAATATTTCATTGTTGCATTTATAATAGCACGACACAAAATAACTATATTCGACTGTAAAATGCCAGGGTGGTAGTCACAAAAGATACAGTGTTTCAACAATACAATTCAGAGGCCTTAGGGAAATGAATGCAGACACAAAAAATATACACACACAGAAACACACAAATATATGTATTGATATGTGTGTCTGTGTGTGTGTCTCTCTGAATGTATGTATGGTTTTATGCTTTATGAATGTATATATGTACAGTATATTAATATATGTTTAGATATATTTAGAATATTTTTTTTCCCTCTCTAATTTTTTTTTTTGGTCTATTAATTGTTGAAGTCAAACTAATGCAAAGGACAAGGATACAGAGCATGTTCAATAGATTACAATAGAGGCGCATGTCTACGACATTCTCATTACGCTCAATTACTTACCTGTAGGCTTACATTGGACAAAACGTGTCCCTCCCCATAGACCGTTATGCAAATACATGTGGATATTGTACTAATGGCACAGGCATTGAATAAGTCTAAATATGAAAAACTGATAGATTAATCTGAGCAGAGCTCCGCATCCAAACCGTCTGAGCCTTCACCATGGGTAAGGCGAGTAAAAAAAATAAAAAATTGGGATTTTCTTCCTATTTACAAACAGCAATTTCATGTTCCTAACACGTCACCAAATTACCGACAAACTATGTATACACACACACACAAACACACACACACACACACACACACTATCAGTGATTCATATACTCTATACAGGTATACACTATCTATTTTTATCTTTTCATATTTGACATTTTGTCCTTGTTTTCTTTAGTCCACAGGTATATACAGTTAAATCTCTGTGTGTGTGTGTGTGTGTATGTGTATTTGTACGTGTGTATATATATATATATACACTCACAGCTATAAAAAAATGTATTTGAATAATGTATTGAGTGTATTGAGTGCATGAGTTATATATATATATAAATCTATTACTGTATATCTATAACTGTATATATACATGGATGTATACATCTATCGAAACATATGGCTATTATATATATATATGGATATTTATATATATATATATATATATATATATAAATGTATAAATCTATGTCTGTGTATATATATGTGTGTGTGTGTGTGTGTGTGTGTGTGTGTGTATGTATATCTCTATGTCTGTATATAGAGAGAGATATATTTGTATGTGTGGATGTATAAATCTATGCATATAAAAATATAGATATATGAATGTCTGAATGTAGAAATCTATATAGATATATGTATGTGTGTGTATGTAGAAATCTATAGCTGTATATATATATATATATATATATATATATATATATATAAAAAGAGAGAGATGTGTTTGTGTGTGTGTGTGTGTGTGTGTGTGCGTGTGCGCTACTGGACACAGGTGTAAGTCCCCTACAGTTGCCGGTACCATAGACGTCAGGTGTTGGTCCCCCAGTATCCCCTGGCACAGTGCTGCCCAGTTCCCACAATACCCAGAGCTGGTGGTGCTTACCGCGGGGGTAGGTCGTGGATTGGATGCTGTGGCTGCCCAGAGAGCAGGTATCCTCGCCATTTGTTCTCTCTTTGGGCCTGTGCCCTATTTGCCTGGGCCACAGCTATGTCCCATTCTGCCTCTAGTGCTTGCGGTGCCTGAACCCGCTCCCCCTTGTCTCCCCCTCTCTCCTCTCTCCCCCTGCCCTCCCTCCTTCCTACTCCTCCTATCCATTGCCAGACAGCCAGGCAACTCTGTCCCTGCGAATCACAGCACCAAGTGACTGGCATTTGAATAAGAGTTTCATCCCATCCAAACACCTGACTTTTAAACCAGTTTGAACACCCTACAAGACATGTCTGCCTCTTTCACAGTCACAGGAAGCAAAAAAAAAAAATCACTCTTGTCATACATTCACATATAGCATTAACTGGCACTGCCACCCTCCACTAATCAACTACTGGCCCTTTAATATTGCCAGTGTACCAGGCCCATGACTAGAACAAACCCATTTTAAATTGCAGTAATCAACGAATCACAGTAATGCTCTCTTCATTAGCTTGTGGGAATCTAAAACACACCTTGTGCCATCCAATAACACAGCCTGTATTGTCTGGGCAAATTTATTTATAAAAATAAATAAATGTGTTTTCATTAATTACAGATTGGCTTGATTTTTCTTTTAGTAGTGATGTGTTTGTTTTTGCCCTTTGCAGCCATTTATAGACAGCAGTCGTCCCATGTCATAGATTTACAACCTTTGAAAATACATTGTTGAGGTTTTGTTTTGTCTCTTTAATTTTAAATAAATTATTTTTTTTTTCAAACACTATTACGCATGAATTAATAAACAAAATATTATTAATAAAATATCCTTTTTTTTTTCTTCTAAAAGATACACATCTTAAAACACACACAGGAATACACAAACCGTCGGCGTATTTTATTTTATTTTATAAACGGATTAGAAAAATATATATATACTCTAAATTCAATTAGGTTTGTATTTTTTTTAAAATCTAGAATGTATTTTTTTTTCCCCAACACTTTAATAATGATATATGCTATAGCATGCATTGATCATTTTTTCACTGTTGGAGGTGATTGGTAAAAGATTTAGCAAAGATTTTGTGAAAATTACTCTTTTAATTGAATTATTTACAATCATTTGATAAAGGTTGTCTGTAGGTCGTATTAAACATATAGGGCAGGTGAAGGTATTTTTATCATGGAGAATATAAGTTTATAAATCGATTTATATTTGTAAATAGTTGGACACTCCCGCTTTTAAACGAATAAAAACGAAATCCAACAGACTTGTATAGAAAAAAATGTTTTTTGTTTTTTTTTAATTAATCCTATTCAATTGGAAATTACAGTTCTGTTAATATGTATCAAGCTCACTGATTGCTGGAAATGAGAGTTTGAGATACATTGTGACATGTCTTAGTGCAAGCATCGTTTGAGATACATTGTGACATCTCTCGACAGAAATAGCTAAAGGGATGACAGGACAAAACAAACATGGTGGAGTAAATAAAATTATATATATATTTATATACTTGTATTATTCATGTAGATATAAAATTGACCCTCCTGTACAGGCTTAATTAGCAGACTTCAAGTCTGGATTTGAGAGAGGCACATCAATTTCGCTGAAGATCTCGGGTTTGGTCTGCACTGATGGACTTCAACCGCCTATACTCCACTTAAAGAAATGTGTTGCAAAACGAATTGCAAAAACAACTGCAATTATCTTGTGCATAATGCTGCTCCCTCAGCTTTGGAGCATTCGTGGGCTTCCAGCAAATAATTGCCTAGATCTCGGCTCAGCGGGTGGTTGGAAGACGGTTAGATCTTTGAAGCTCAAGGCTCTGGTGTTGGGGCCAAGGGGCTATACAGAGAGAGGGGGTGGAATGGCTGGCTCAGTAGAATTCTACTGAGCACGGTTGGCTGTGGTAGAACAGCACCACCTGCTGGCCAAAAGTAGGCACTACAACACGTCTCAGGATTTGGGCTGAATACATTTTTTGTGCAGGTAAAAAAATAATATTTAAATATTTATTTTACAATGTATTATTAGTTACTGTTAACAGCGAATGTCACATTTCATGGTTTAACCCTTACAGGACTGTATGTATTTTTCACAATTAAAAATAGACCTGTAATTATCACATTTAATAGGTAGAGGCAGCTGCACTTACATTTTCGATTCGAGTTTTGGGTGAAATAAAATATCTGTGTCACCTAGCCATCAGGACAGGACATTTTAATGCCAGTTATCTGAGAAATGATGGCATCAGATATTCAAAATAATTAATGAGCTGTTAATGTTGAAATGGCGGATATATTATTTTTAAAAAAGACACATTGAGGTCAATAAATCTATTTTATTAAACACACTCTCGGTGAATTTCTTTCCATTGTTTACCGACTCATTGTTTTGTTTGTTTGCTATTGTAACTAGCGGGATTTAATTCGAATCCCACTCCGTTTGGTGTAAATTAACGAAAATCTTATTTTAAACTCATTATTTGTAGTTTTATGGGAAGCGAATAACTGGACGAAATATCACAGTGTCTACACTATTTTGTTGCGCTATTTCTATAGTGACTGCAAAATCACACAGAAAGAGATAGATAGATAGATAGATAGATAGTGATAGATAGATAGATAGATAGATAGATAGATAGAGTGTGTGTGTATGTATGTGGTGTGTATGTTGTGCCAATGTGTGTCTGTTCGTGTGTTGTATACTTTCTGCATCCCCATCAAATATCAAAAGGAAAAATACAATTATGGCAATAAGTCATCATCATCATCATTATCACCACCACAATCCTTAACAATAGACAGCATCGCCCAGGTGCAATGAAATGAGTTCTGCGTGTTGCTTCATAGGTTCTCCATTAAGGAGAAAATGAAACCATCTCAGGAGGGATATAGTGAAACATGTAGACTCCATTTGGTTCCTCCTAGATTCCTAAGCTCTAATGAACCCCTGAAGGTCTCACTAGTTAACACTAGCTAAGCCAAGAGTCTGCCCAATCTGCCTGTCCTTGCAATGGAAATTAGTAACATATTTGACCAGCTTTGGGATGAGCCCCCCTCAAGCCCTCCAAGCAGTAGCTGGATTCTGGCACCAAAGAGTTACAGCCCATCCCACACTTTGGTTCAAAGCCACCACTTAATAACACCATTTACACTCTTTGATTGCCACAGGGCTCTGCAATGCCTTTAGACCACAGGCAGACTGGAGAATGAGGTTTAAAATACATCAGTCATTTTATATCACATATATACAGAGAAACATCGATCCTATAGAGAATAGCACCTGAATATAACCTTTATTGACAAATCAAACAGCAACAAGGCGTATTGCACCTTTCAAAGCACATAGCAGAAAGAAAATGTAAAGGGGATGCACTCAACCCATTGTGTAAAACATTTCAAATCAGTAATATTAACCCTGCATGTGCCAGAAGGGTAAGGCACTCATTTGACACACCCCTCTGGAACTATAAAAAAAATATATAGCTAATTTACCTGTTTACCTGTAAGGCATATAAAGCTTTATCATACACACTGTTTGTGTCTGTTATACCTGTTTGTATGTATTTTATCCAATGTTACATTTTACTGAAATCTCAACACTGACTCATAAATAAACAAAATATTTATAATTAAATCAACAGGCTAAATTGTCTACAGCAATGTCAAAAGCCACCCTTTAAACGTTTAAACGAGTCAATGCATTCATTTTGTTGTGGTTTCTTTGCAGTCAACCCAGATGTTCATCTTTGAAAGAAAAGAATACACATCCACTAACTGCCTAATAAAATTGTCATATAAACCCCTGCTGAAAAATCTGTGCTGGTTTCATTTGAGATATAAAACAACAATTGTGTCATCCTTCAATTTTGATATCAGTTAGTATAAATAAATATTATCTGCTGGTCAATAAGAAGTGCATATGCCCGGGGCTCAGATATCATAAAAATTACATATATGGATATCTGTAAATAAGGTAATATATATATATTATTGGATAATTCCGTGTTACATCATAAAGAGGATACTGACACTTTTAAATGATGCTAAAGGAGGTTCACAATGAATGTTGGTTAAGGGCTCAGCTCATGCCAATCTACTTACCCATAATAATGCCAACCGGAGTGCAGGCCCTCATATGTTCTCCTGGTGACTACTTCCAAGCTTTGTGAAGGTCTCCAGGACCAGTCAGTGCTTTGTCAGGCATTGGATAAAAAGGACAGGTCTGTGTTTCAAATCCCAAGAAGAAAAAAAAAAAAAATCTCACCCAGACGCCTTAACCTGGACTTAGTTGATTACACACCGATGGAGAGAGGCAGATGGCTCTCTGTGCACCAACTTCCAACTGCCCAGAATGGCATAGGATAAAGGAAATGAGCTGTTGCTACAGTTAGGCTTATTACACATGCAAGCCTCTCTAAATGGGGACAATAAGCAGTTCAGTGCATTGGTTTGTGCAGCTAGAATTTACTTTCTGGTCCCCAGTTTGAGTTTAATGATTAAGACGCTGCAGTTCCACCTCCCATCACACAGCACCTCCATCCGCTGTCCAATGGTAGATATTTAAGTACCTTTAGTAATGTCAACAACGAAATATCACTTGTCGCTGACAAATCACACACTGTGGATGGAGATATAGATATTTTTTTGTTTAATAAAAAATTAATAATATATTTAAAAAAAAATAGTTCAATACACAGTAACAACTTTAAAAAAATAATAATTCAGAGAATGATTTTATATCTTTATATGTTTATTTTTTACATCCAGCAGCTTTCTTTATGACTGTTGCCTGACAGCTATCAAGTACAATACTGTAATTGTCTTTTAATTATACAGTCTGTGATCCCTGCACAGTATTCTAGGGAAGTCACCTGACACTCCCCCAAATAATAAATAAATAAATAAATGAAAGAGAAGAATGCCCCCATGTGACAAGATAAACAATATCCTTATGAAAAGGTGTGGCTTCCACAGATCCACTCACTGCAAAATGGGTATATATGGGGGAACTGAATTAGGATACTGCCTTAGTGCCCATTTATTATTGACCTTCCCTGGTAACAAAAAAAAAAAAAAAGACAAAAAAAAAAAATAAAATCTCAAAACACAAAAATGATGCAATGAGTTATTTGTGACGCGTTGCGTCACAATGCCGCGTTAATTAGTCCCCTTAGCACTCACTCATGGGTACATGCGCTGGCTCACGTGACCTGTTCCACTGAAAACTTCTGCTCATATAAACTACTACTATCTCCTAAACAAGTGTGTGTGTGTGGCGGGAGGCTTCCATAAAGGGGGTAAAAGAAGGGTTAAAAATATCAATCTATATATGAATCTATAGTTTAGAATATACAGTTTACAATGTAATGTGGATTAAAATAAAAAAAACCATCAATATATATCTATATACATATATATTTCATACACACACGCACGCACACATATGCACATATGAATATATATATATATATATATATATATATATATATATATACTCTGTGTATTCATATAGTTATGCATACTACACACATACACATACACACACACACACACACACATCGTTCAGCCCTTGGGAGGATTAGAAATGCTTGTTTGGCATCGTTATAATGAATCCAAGTTTATTTACCAAACAGAACACTGAAATAATAAAAGCTAAAAACATAGCTACATAAAGCAAGCAGCGTCCATACCCAACCTGACTTTTTGTTTGTGATTTTTAGATTGAATGTATGCTATAAATCTGTTTAGTAATACAATCCCTTCATATTTTAGCTATTCAGTACAATTAGAGTAGAATTGAAACGATACATTTTCATGTATGTCTCAATTGGCTGTCCAATGATAAAATTATACCTTGTGCCATTCAAACTACACTACTGACAATCCAAAAAACAGGATTACCAGATTAATGGGATTAATAATGCATTCTCATTTAGTAATAATTCTGGGTGGTCTAAAAAAAAAACTCTGGATAACATATGTCTAAGTCAGGTTGTATACAGTTACATGTGTTGCCTGGTTTCAAATCTGACAATCTAATCCAGAAAATATTGTTTAACTAAATCTTCAATCAGAGAAATAAAAAAAATAATAATCTAAATTAACCAGTGAAATAAGGTTAATTACATCAACATCCCACCAGTCAACAAAACCAAATCTAGAAGAAAATGCACTAATTCACTAGTCCACCTGTATGGTGTGAGCTCAGAACCATCTCACTAAACAATTAGATTTTTTTAAATGAGAAAAAAAAAAAAAAAAAAAAACTAATTGTTTGATCGAACAAAATAATAAAAATATTGTAAACTATTGTAAATTAAACTATCAATCTATGTTTAATTTACCTAGCTTTGTTTAGTTTATCACTTTACCTTATTGTGCATTTTTTTTGTGCACATCTTTCAATTTAAGTTGGTTATATCAAAATCATAAAATTAGAGTTTGAGACGAGTCCTATATAACTGGTTATTTTTGAGATGGGAAAATTATTATATATTGCAAGCTGTGTACTTTAATTGCGAGCTAATAATTGAAATATCGTTTTGTGAAATTTGTACAATTTAGGAAAATATTCAGCGAAAACAATTGAAGGAAAAAAATTACCAAAAAAAAAAAAAAGGGAAAATGTTGATTTAAAATTAGACAGACCGATGTGTTTTTAAGGAATTCAAAAATCAATTGATAAAATAATTAAGCTCACTGCAATTAATTAATTGTAACAGCTGTTAGATTGAGTATGCAATTAACGATCTATTTTCTCTCTCTCTCTCTCTCTCTCTCTCTCTGAGTCTTGTGTAAAAACACAAAACAAAGAAATCAACAAAATCGTGCATAGATTAAAAAAAAAAATCTACTGTAGACTAAAATAGTTTTCTAATGCTAACGGACTCAGTCCCAAAGTTTAATACATTCATTTTATTATTCGAGAGGAAAGCAATACTATCAGCCGAACTAGCCATGATTCTTAGTACCATGAGAATTTAGTGCAAATCCGGTGATAAGTACCGAAAACAGTCTCCCTATAGAAATATGTCGTGCACAAGGACTCATTATGGGATGGATTATTTTTGAGATGCTGGTTTATTTCTTGGAAATGTGAAATTAAAAGGTTCATTCGCTAAACCCGAACTGTACAGAATTCAAACACAAAATGCTATATTTAGATTAAACAACAGCTAAACTGTGGCTATAGCGGAGTTTAAGGGGTTAAGATTTTTTTTTTAACATAAAATAAAAATATTAGTTATATCTGCTTAACTGTTATATTTCAGTTTTCAATTCACCATTAAGTGTTTAGTGAAAAGGAACTTTTTTTTTTTTTTTTTTTACCGAAGTGTGGTGGCGAATGTGATTCGGGTGGTACAAGATGTTGGCGAAATATAGTGATCTGTGTATCAGAAGGATGGTACCGTTATTATTAATGTCCTATTTATACTAAAACATCACATTCGTTTTTAAATGTGGTATATTTTCCAGTGGGGAAAAAAAATCTCTAAAAGTCAAAGAATTAAGAAACCAATAACATGGAAATATTCAAATATAGTGCTTTCACTGACTGGTACAATTATAGTAATTTCTTTTAATTGTGTTTTTATTTTAAAGCTATATTAATTTCTAAATTGGTGACATAATTTATATCCACAGTACAATGGATTGGTTAGCCCTGTGGCCTAGTCTTAGTAGTATATAAAACTCTCACCTTTCCCTATTGAAATTTGTCCACAGATCCCAATGCCGCAAGATTGTAACCCCTTCTTTCCCGTTACACCTTTATGAGGTCTGCCATACCACCCGTGGCACATTTTAAATTATAATTTAAAAAACAGAATTTAGTAACTGATATGTCATAAGATGATGCCAAAAACAAAAATCACTTAAGGAAAACGACCGTACTGTGTCTGATTGCCTATAGATTGGATATCACACATATTAATACATTTTACTAATTGTAGCAGTTTATTGAAAGAAAAAAAGGCAAATATAAAATGCTCTAGTAAAATAGAATTCAGACGATATAAAAGAGCTTGTGGGAGCCTAAAAGCGATATATCACTGCTAATGTGCATGATTGTTACACAGGTTTTAATGAGCCTTCTATGCAAGTTAACCCCTTCCTGACCAAGGAGAAGAAAATCCTTTGTTATCATTGCATTTCAAGCAATGTAGTTGATCCCAAACGGGGTTAATAACGCAGGGTGTAGCCTGATCCCAATATAAATGCTATGATAAACAAAAGGGACTTTAAAAAAAAACTAAAACTAATGGTAATATTGCAAGGCCATGTGTTAATGTAAATTTGCAGTCATTTCAGTAGACAGACTGTTTAGCCATCACTGTATCCCTGGTATCACCCCTTATACAACTGACTGAACACTTCCTCATCCCTAAACTAAGCTATTAACCATTTCAACATTAACCCCTTAGCAGCCAGGTCAGGCGTTGGATCAGTGCAAATCTTTCAAAGGCCTGACAATAAAACACAAGTCACCAAAGGCCTAAATTGTAATAAACTACTGGATGAAACAGAGTACCTGCTATTTTAGGTGTTACATGCATTTCATATTGAACTGCCTTTGTCTTAACATAATTATAAGACATTCCCTTCAAATTAAACATCAACAAAGTATTCTTATTTGTTAATACTATGGAGACACTTATATAAAACAAACACATTCCCCTTTGTGTAATGTGATTACTTGCTGTAATCTATGACCCACAATCAATGAATACATTGTCTCTTTTCCTGTATATTTTGCTAATTAATAAAGCTCAATCCCAATATTTTATTTTACCCCAAATAATATTTGTTTGCACTATACCTTGCCACCGAGATATATTGCATGTAGTGAATCTCCATCTTTTGTAGCTTATTGTTTTGTTGGTTTTTTTTTTTTTTTTTGTCTTTGCAAGCGTTGTCGTTGGCCTGTACAGAGAATCATCATTTGATGATGTTAATTAAGGAAATGCTAATTGAAGAGACTGGAAGAAGGTAGGAGGAACTTCTTGTATCTAGATTGCTGGTGACCAGTGACCTCTAGTGGCCATAGATAAAACTACACAATTTGGGTTTACAAAAAATATTATCACAAAAAAAAAACAACTAATGGCAACCTATTTATAATATACCAATAATAAAAGTGAATATTTCACAAATATCTTCAAACACTCATCTTCTGGTCTATTGTTGACACAAACAAATATTATGAATAGATTAGAAGATGAGGTTGTTTTAAGAACATGTATTTCAAAGTATCAAAAAATTAAGTTTCAAGAAAATTGAGTAAATTGGGCAAGGGGGTTATTTACTAAACTCTGAATTGCATTAAAATAAATTCTGTTTGGCAATGTTATTGTTAGAATAGGTCATCCGGAAAAATTATCCGGTCCAACTATAGCCAGAGATTGTCTATTGTAGCTACAGTATAGTTATTCACATTGAAAAACACAATTTTGTTACTAAACTCCGAATTCATCAAGGCGTATCGGGGATGTCCGATACAATGGACAGAATTCCATTCATATCACCATATACCCAGCTTAGCAGAGATTTTAAGAAAATAATTTTGAAACATTGGTCAATCTTTGCAGGAGACGATAGCTTACCTGAGGAATGAAAAAGTCTACATTTGTTTTGCTATAAAAGGGCGATGAACTTTAGAAATATTTTAGAAAAGTCAGATATTGGCAGTATCAAGAAGCAAGTAAGGTTTTGTTGGAACCCAAGAGAGGAACATGCAGGTAAGAAACACAGGATCAATTACTATTATGTATACAAAAAATTGGGGAGTATCTGCTAAATCAATAGAAAGCAAAACAATGTAGCACATAACTGTGTAAATAAAGTGCCAAAATATTGCGACCTCCAATAGCCACTCACACTTTCAATGAAGTAATAAAGCCTTGTATATAGTCCCTTCAGGGGTTGAATCTTCTGGATATATTCAAATCACCATATGTAGGCCAGGGAACACATGCTCAAGAGAAGAATATAAAATTGTAGTGCAAATCCGAGTTTGTAGTAAAAAAAACTATTTATTAACTTACATATAGGTTTAAAACAGTGGATGTAGTGATTAAAAGTCACCACTAAGCGTCCTACGTGTTTCGTCCATGTGAAGGACTTCCTCAGGGACTTGACAGTGTCAGGTAATAACCCAAAGTAAATACTAACCCTCCCTCTCCTGTGCTTTTATACCCCCTCAAATGTCCTTAAAAGTCTTTAAATCCTTGCAGCTGTTCGTCCGGTTGTGATGATGTCATCACGCATAACGTCTGATGATGTCATGCGTTCCACAACCATAAACCTGGACGTGAATGGAGTTTATAATGCTTTTTGTTCGTTCCTGTGCTGAATTGTATGTAAAAGTTCACAAAGTGGGGAATAGTGCAAATAGAGTGTTGTACTCTTAAATCTCCTAATCACCCTCCCCTTTTACTTCCCCTCCCTCCCTCTCCCTTCCCCACTTTGTAGGTAGATCAAGCGCAGAGTCAGCACAAGCCAAACACAGCCCATGCCAATTAGCATCTCCTCATAGAGATCCATTGAATCAATGCATCTCTATGAGGAAAGTTCAGTGTCTCAATGCAGGGGGTGGAGACACTGAATGGCAATGCTGCCCCGTGTGCAGTACTGACCCAGGAAGCACCTCTAGCAGCCATCTTAGGTGTGGCCAGTAGAGGTATCCCTAGGCTGTGATGTAAACACTGCCTTTTCTCTGAAATAAAACAGTGTTTACTGCAAACAGCCTGAAGGCCATGATTATACTCACCAGAACAAATACAATGCGTTGTAGTTGTTCTGGTGACTATAGTGTCCCTTTAACGCCAAAGAACTTTATTGTAACTTGATTACATTTTTGCTTGCTAATCTGTATATTAGGCTGCATGTAATGCATGTTACAATTACAGAGATTCTAGATTGCTGTCTTTATATATGTGTGTAAATGTCACTTTTTAGCTCACAGTTTTTCACATTGATGGTTGTACCCACAAATCTTTGGATGAATAATATCACAATATGTTTAGGCATAGCAACACATAAAAAGTTTTTTATATTGTTTGTGTAAACCTATAGAATTTTTAATTACTACAAATACACCTTTAGCAATACATAGGTATTACACTGTGTAAATGTAGAATTTTTTTAAAATAAATTAAAAATAAAATAATTTATCCATATATTTCTAAACTATTGAGTGCTGTATTATTGGTTTATCGTGTATTATCTTTAAGGTGGGTTACCGCAATACCAACACCAATAGCCAGTTGAATGCCAACAATTATATGTTATTTCGGTTAAATATCAGTGGTTATAATTACTTCCTTTCCAAATTAACCAGGTAATGTCTGAATTTGATGCCCTCTTTATCAGCCATAATGGCGCTTCAGATAGCTTAAGAATTACTCAGGAATTAATTCCTAAATTAATATAGCTGTCAGAATTGGAGATGAGATATTACACTGTAAAATTCCAAGTAATCACAAGGACAAGAAGAACCTAGAAAGAGTCATGGACAGACTGAGCATAGAGGACAACAAGTGTGACCACACTGGATAAATCTGTGGGATTGTAACATATTCCTTCAATGAAAAATCAACACTTTAAAAATCATGCTGGTAATAGTTGCATAACACAAGGGAGAGACTAGCACACTGGATACATATTACACAAGTAGCCTTGGTCAGCATTTTGTTAGCTTGTTGACCTAAAAAAAAAATCTTGTTGGAGTCAAGAAGAGGTTTAGTTGTTTCACCTTCTTTTGGCTCAACAGTAGTAACACAGATATTTTAAAGGTTGAACTTGATTGACTTGAGTCTTCTATCAGCCAACATTACGATGTAACTATGGAAAAAGAAAAGCTGTGAATTCAATTTTCATAATGGAAGATCATGTTGAAAAAGTCAACCAAATAGCATTCAAAATGATTCACATTATTTATTATTGTTATAACTGAATGGTGTGTGTAGCGGAGAGCTGATTTCCCACAGCAGAACTCCACCAATATATTAAGAGGATGCAGGAACAAGTAATAAATCCAAGAGAATATCCAGCACAATCAGCAATAAAATCCAATAGCATAAACTAAATATGAATACCGCACTCAATCAATAACATTAAATAATTATTAAACCTATGCTTAATTTCATAGTATTTATTGAAAAGCTTATAAGAATAATTCATAAAGGTAATGGTATTTCATCAAAGTAGCACATAATTCATCCTATATACACCAACTATGTACAAATATCTATCTAGACACAGTATCTTCCTATGTGCAATGAATAGTTCAAAAAAGTGTAAAAAATGAAAACTATTGGAGAAATGAAAAGAATGAAAAAATTGTGAAAAAAATGAAAAAAATGAAAAAAATGAAAAAAAATGCAAAAAAATGAAAGAAAAATTACAAAATACTAAAGTCCTGATAAGTGGCAGTCCAGTATATAGTGCACTATATGTTTGCCCACTATCTGTGGGTTGATCTCACCAATGTCGTCTATCTCTTTATGCTGTATCCTGTAGGAAGATTCTGTAGTCTGTGAAAGGTGGTCTGAATGGAAGGGATGGAACGAATTCCTGATGGTAGAAAACATGATCGCCACCCTGTATCCGCTGGTGGCTGATCAAACCTGTTGTAGTTAATGAAGTCAATCGGCAGTATAAGGCTCTGTTAGAAGTGGACTGAAGTCAGTCGTAGGGCTTTCCTTGTGAATGGGCTGCGCGCTCGGGACATATGCGTCCCTTCGATGGCCCCAGTGTCCGTGCTGTCAAAAGAAGAACATCAGGGTTTAAATATCCTCAGTTTAGGCGGCAAACACTGCCGCATCAAGTCCACGGTCCTACTTCCGCATTCCAACGTATACGTGCGTCATTGCGTCATGCGTATTTCACACAACTTTATTGTAAACGAGCATTCTGATAGAATTATTAGGCTAGCGAAAACACAAGCTTGTTGTGATACCACAATGCATTTACAGATACAAATGTAAATCGGACCTTGTAGTAGGGATATAGATGTAAATCCCAATGAGAATAAGGATATAACTTGTATATTAACAGTGGATTAATATGTACATCAACAATAATACACAGGTACTGCATCAATGGATGCATATCTTATAAACAGTCTTGCATAAACTTAAAACACAGAATAGTATACTGTATAGTTATGTTAATGCTCACCTGTAACAGGAGATCAAGAGGGAAAAGTGAAATCTTGATGTGAGAAAGCTAGTTGGGTAACCAGCTGTATGAAAAAGAAAAAACAACTATTATATTCTCCAAAAAAGATTTAGTTAAAATTACAAAAAAATTACAAAAAAATTTTTTACAAAAAAAGGAGGGGGAAGAAAAAGTTTTTTTAACAAAGGTAACAAGTTAAATGCAACTGACCTGTCTACTATGACCCCATTGTGTCCCTAGACCCTGTCTGCGAGGGACCCTGTAGTGGCGACAGGTAGCGGACCCTTTAGAGTCAAATTTTTTTTTGTATAGATTTTGCCCTAGTGCTGAGCACCTTTATGTGTATTATAACTGTTTACCCGTACAGAACTGTCACAAAACTGTTGTAAATATTGTTCTGGGGAACTGTGAACTAGAAGTTTGGTATTTTTTTCAATTGAGTTCACATTTGTTCACCTCTATATAGCAGACTTGATGGCAACGTTTGCCTATACGGAGGGTGACATCAACCGTATTACCTCAGCTCTCAGAGGAGCTAGAGAATTTTTGACAAATGAGAGTGAGCGGGGGATCGCTCAAAAACTTGAGAGAGATTTAAAAAGGAAAATTAGTTGGGAATTACATGTAAGCACTCTAGGCGAGTACCTGAGACAAAAGAGAATCCCAAGGGGCCTAAGGGTAAGGTTGCATCCTACATTGTGTAGGGACAATATTGAACACCGCACAGTGTGGTAAAAAATCTTAAATAAATGCTCTGTGGACCTTATGGTACTAACCATTGAATCCCTACAAAAAGAATTAACTAAACTGATTAAAGAAATAGCAGCAGCGGAGCAGGAACTGGCAACAGTTACTGCATCTACCGACTTAGAAACACTCAAAAAGCAAATAGAAGACAAACTGAAAGAGTACCAGAGAGAAACTGAGGAGTTTAAAAAGAAAAAATTCCATAGAGACGAATTAGACTATCAAAGGGATCAGGTCTATACTTGGTACTCCAGAACAGATAACCGTTCTTTCAGACCCAACAGAGACACAACCTCACAGAGATGGCGTTCAGATACAGAAGGGGCTACATCCTCCTCCTCTGCCTCCTCATCCTCTGGAATGACTTTTTTAGAGAGAAATACACGACAGGAAGAATCATCAGGCGGGGGGGTTATAACAAGAGCCACACGAGAGAAAAGAACAAACCGATCGACCCAATCCAGACACAATCTCTGATACATAATATCTCAGGTAGGCCCTTAACTCCCACAGAGGAGGGGACCCTGAATAAGGGACTCTCTTTCGTTCCTACACCTCATGTGGAGTGGCACCAGTATGATGTCAGCATGTATAAATTCTTTCGCCAACTTAAGCTACGTGCATTCTTTTCTACAGGTCAGCATACTGTGGACACAACAACATTCACAAACAGCAATACCCAGACTACACAAGGAAATCGACATGAGGAAGGAAACAGGGAGGATATGAGAGATACCGTTTCAGAATCTGGTCCATATACCGTTCTTCCCCTAGACACAGGTTTGAAACCTAAAAGTTCCTTTACACCACAGAACACCAATGCTTCAATTGATATATTCACCAATCTTGTAAAAAAAGATATTTTCAAACTTAGGAAAAAATACCAACACACACACAACTTCCACAGGCAGGATATCAATTTTACTAAACAAGACTGGCTAAACATCAACAATTTGAGGAAGGATAATTCGATAATTATCAAACCGGCGGACAAGGGGGGAGCTTTGGTAATCATGGACCGCACATATTACATAAAAGAAATAGAATCACAATTAACGGATAAGACGAACTACCTACCTATAGGCCAAGATCCCACACATAATCTGAAGCACACATTAGAAAGACTTAACCAATGGGCCCTCTCTAAAAATATCATTTCACAGGGAGAATACAAATACATGAATGAGAAATATCCACGAATTCCAGTATTCTATACCTTGCCCAAAATTCACAAAAATCCTCTCTTCCCACCAGGCAGACCAATAGTTAGCGGTACTGGGTCCATATTTCAACACCCAGCAGAGATACTGGACAAATTTCTCATTAAATATGTCCCATCACAGAAATCATACCTTAAGGACACAACCACGTTCCTTACACTTTTGGCAGATATAAAGATTCCACCAGGTGACTTCTGGTTAGTGACCATGGATGTTCAATCTTTATATACATCCATCGATCATGAAAGAGGGATTGAGGCAGTAGACTGGACACTAAACAAAGACCCACGATTGACCCAACAGGGGGAGACAAGACAATACATCAGGGAACTACTGACCTTCATTCTAACAGAGAACTACTTTTTATTTGGTGACAAGTATTACAAGCAGATTAAAGGGATTGCCATGGGCTCGAATGTCGCTCCAACATATGCTAATATTTATATGAATCGTATGGAGGAAACTTGTATCTATCCGCATCCTTTATTCTCCAAATGTCTGGTCTGGAAAAGATATATAGACGACGTATTCATATGTTGGAGCGGCACGAGGGCCCACTTACAGGAATTTTTTGATTCATTAAACACACTTGATGCTAACATTAAATTCACCATGTATTGTGACATTACGACTGTTCCCTTCTTGGATGTCCAGGTCCAGAGGGCATGTAACCGCCTGCAGAGTGACTTATATATAAAACCCACTGACCGCAATAATCTACTGACTTATTCCAGCTTTCATCCGACGCATTTAAAAAATGGGTTACCATATAGCCAACTACTAAGGGTAAAAAGAATAGTCTCACAGGAGGATAAGGTGATCACGGGCTTAGACTATATGGCCAAAAAATTCATAGAGAGGGGCTATCCCGCACATGTGGTTGATAACCAGCGACAGAGGGTTGATACCCTTTCCCGACAAGATACTCTATCGGGAACCAGGACTACAGAGAAAGTAGAAAGACTCACACTTGTCACACCATATACCCCACTCAATAGGGACATAAGACAAGTTATATTAAAGCACTGGCAACTTTTCCAGGGAGATACCCAACTACCCCCGATATTTCAACAACCACCGCTCTTTACCTATCAGAGGGCCTCTAATTTGAGGGACATGGTAGTGAAGTCTGATATTGGTACCTCTAAGAAACAAACTAGGTTTTTCTCAGAACCCAAGAAGGGCACCTTTCCTTGTCTTAACTGTTCTCATTGTAACAGTGTCATTAAGGGGGAATATTTTGTTCATCCTAGATCAGGTAAAAAAATTTTTGTTAAGGATTATTACACATGCAATTCAGACTTTGTCGTGTATGCTCTAAAGTGTCCCTGTGGGCTCCTTTATGTGGGGGAGACCATCAGGCCAGTGAAAGAGCGGATAGGGGAGCACAAAAGGAGCATCAGGGCGGCATTATTACACAATAAAGTGGAAGCTCCGGTACCCAGACATTTTAAAATGCATGATCACAATGTGAACCAATTGAGGTTCCAAATCCTAGACAGAATCCCACCCCTACGAAGGGGGGGTGACAGACAGAAGCTCTTACTCCAGAGAGAAACTAAATGGATTAGTATCTTGGAGACTCTGTCACCACTAGGACTCAATGAGGATTATGATCTCAAACATTTTTTATAATATATACATTTCGGTATCCTCACTATTGTCTGCTCTGTGATTTTGTGCTCCTTACAGAGGCTCCCCATGACCAACTTTGGTCCGTGGCTCTTTCCTGCCAACAATTTGACTCTAAAGGGTCCGCTACCTCTACAGGGTCCCTAGCAGACAGGGTCTAGGGACACAATGGGGTCATAGTAGACAGGTCAGTTGCATTTAACTTGTTACCTTTGTTAAAAAAACTTTTTCTTCCCCCTCCTTTTTTTGTAAAAAAATTTTTTGTAATTTTTTTGTAATTTTAACTAAATCTTTTTTGGAGAATATAATAGTTGTTTTTTCTTTTTCATACAGCTGGTTACCCAACTAGCTTTCTCACATCAAGATTTCACTTTTCCCTCTTGATCTCCTGTTACAGGTGAGCATTAACATAACTATACAGTATACTATTCTGTGTTTTAAGTTTATGCAAGACTGTTTATAAGATATGCATCCATTGATGCAGTACCTGTGTATTATTGTTGATGTACATATTAATCCACTGTTAATATACAAGTTATATCCTTATTCTCATTGGGATTTACATCTATATCCCTACTACAAGGTCCGATGTAACCGGATTAATCCCCTGGTTCGTGGGATTCATCCTACCGGACGATGGGCCGTTCGTATGATTCTTTCAGTGTTTTCTGAAGCCCTGGAGGTCTTAGCGGTGTTCGGCTAGTTGAGTGTCCGTTTTGAGTTCCAGATACTCGACGACAAAACACCGCTGTTCGCGGGTTTAAGATGGCCGCCGCTACGTGTTCGGCTGCCGAAATGGTGGCCACCCAGGAAATGTAGCAGCGTGTTCGTATGTGAAAGGGAATATGAGAAGCTATCAGGGAGGTTAATTACATGTATTCTTCACATCAGGGTGGTCCGGTTGTTCGGTACTTTGTTCGTATGGTGAATTTAGTGGTTCACCTGCAAGCTGGTATATCCGTATACCGAACAAAGTATGGCCATATATAGTTATATGTAATTCTGTGTACTCCAGGCACAGGAAAACCTCTGCAGTGCCAACAATTAAAGCAATAGATGGGACAGCCGAAAAGGGTTTCTGCTACAGTGTGTGAATTCCATAGAAGCAAAAACTTTTAATTATGTATGTGTTTACATCTGTTTATGGAGAGCACATAGCCCAGGATAACATGTACTCCTGGCCTTTAATCTATGAGGGAAAACATGGAATTGAGTCATCATAGTAATATTAGAAAGCACACTATTTACTTGGGGACCAGTGTCATATTATTCTATATGAAGTATTTGATCGCCTGCTGATTTTGAACGTTTGCCCACTGACAAAGAAATGATCACCCCAAAGCATAATGTTTCCACCTCCATGTTTGATGGTGGGGATGGTGTTCTTGGGGTCATAGGCAGCATTCCTCCTCCTCCAAACATGGCGGGTTGAGTGGATGCCAAAGAGCTCGATTTTGGTCTCATCTGACAACAACACTTTCAGCCAGTTCTCCTCTGAATCATTTAGATGTTCATTTGCAAACTTCAGACGGGCATGTACATGTGCTTTCTTGAGCAGGGGGTCCTTTAATTTCTCTGTGTTCTGTAGACGAATCTACCGAACACCAACCACCCCCTGGCTCATTGAACTTCAAATGATCAAAGAGATTAGTGTCACTAATAATATACTAGATTGCCTACTTACAACCAGATGAGGATGGTGATGGGCTCTGGCTGCAGTTTGGCTCCACTGGTCTGGTGTAGAACAGGATCTCTGGAGGCTGTTTGTAACTGTGATCACAAAAGTCAATGTTCTGGGAGAACGGGAAGCAGCTCCATTTTGGGGGGCCCCTTACACAGCTCAAGGTCTGGGCCCACCCATAAGTCCACCTACAGCTAGTGGAGTGTGTAGGGGATGTGTTATGTGTTATTTTAGAGGATCTAATTTGTGTGCTTATGGAATGTAGTGTATAGGGATAACAGTTTGTGTAGGAGACACAGTGTGTTTGTGTGTAGTGAAAGCAGTGTGTTTTTGTGTAAGGGATAGAAAGCAGTGTGTGTTTGTGTATAAGTGATGTATTGTGTGTTTCTCGTTGTGTGTAAGGGATGCATTGTGTGAATCTGTATTTGTATGCATAAGGGATGCAAGGTGTGTTTCTGTGTATGTAAGGGATGCAGTGTGTGTGTCTGTAAGGGGTGCATTGAGTGTGTGTAAGGGATGCATTGTGTGTTTCTGTGTATGTGGGCAAAGGATGCATTGTCTTTATGTGTAAGGGTTGCATTGTGTGTGTGTGTGTGTGTAATGGATGCATTGTGTGTTTCTCTATGTGTAAGGAAAGCATTTTGTGTTTCTGTGTGTAGGGATGCATTGTGTGTTTTTGTGTATGTATAGGGATGCATTGTGTGTGTGTGTGTGCGCGTGTGAAAGAGCTCTCCCTTCCATCCCCTAGAGCTCTCCCCTGTCCCTTAGTGGTCTCTAATCTCCTCCTCCCCCCTTAGTTATCTCTCCTTTTCTCTCCGACTTTCCATTACTGGTCTCTCGTCTCCCCCTTAGTGGTCTCGGCTTTCCTCTGCCCCTCCTTTCCATTAGTGGTCTCTCCTCCCCCCCATTCCATTAGTAGTCTCTCCTCCCTTCCCCCACCCTTAGTGGTCTCTCCTATCCCCCCACCCTCCCCTAGTGGTCTCTTCTCACCCCCCCGTGTTCTCTTCACCTCCCCCTCCCTGTGTTTTCCTCACCTTCCCCCTCCCTGTGTTCTCCTCATCTCCCCTTCTCCTCATCTTCTCCCTCCCTGTGTTCTTCTTACCCCCCACCCTCCCTGTGTTCTTCTCACTCCCCCCGTGTTCTTCTCACCTCCCTCTCCCTGTGTTCTCCTCACCTACCCCCTCTCTGTGTTCTCATCTCCCCTTCTCCTCACCCCCCTCCCTGTGATCTTCTCACCCCCCTGTGTTCTTCTCACGCGCCCCCTGTTCTTCTCACCCCCTCCCTGTGCTCTCCTCATCTCCCCTTCTCCTCATCTCCCCCTCCCTGTGTTCTTCTTACCCCCGACCCTCCCTGTGTTCTTCTCACTCCCCCGTGTTCTTCTCACCACCCCCTCCCTGAGTTCACCTCACCTCCCCCCTCTCTGTGTTCTCCTCATCTCCCCTTCTCCTCACCCCCTCCCTGTGATCTTCTCACGCGACCCCTGTTCTTCTCATCCCCCTCCCTGTGTTCTCCTCACCCCCTCCCTGTGTTTTCCTCACCTTCCCCCCTGTGTTCTCCTCATCTCCCCTTCTCCTCATCTCCCCCTCCCTGTGTTCTTCTTACCCCCCCACCCTCCCTGTGTTCTTCTCACCCCCCTGTGTTCTTCTCATGCCCCCCATGTTCTTCTCACTATCCCCTGTGTTCTTCTCCCTTCCCCTCTCCCTGTGTTCTTCTCACTCCCCCCGTGTTTTTCTCACTCCCGCCCCTCGCTTCCTTTGTTCTTCTCACTCCCCCCTCCCTCCCTGTGTTCTTCTCACTCCCCCCCCTTAGTAATCTCTCCTTTTCTCCCCGACTTTCCCTTAGTGGTCTCCCCTCTCCCCTCCTTTCCATTAGTGGTCTCTCTTCCATTCCCCTTCACCCTTAGTGATCTCTCCTATCCCCCCACCCTCCCCTAGTGGTCTTTACTCACCCCCCCCCTTTGTTCTCCTCACCTCCCCCCTCCCTGTGTTCTAATAAAGCATTACAGTTGTACCCTTCATCAAGTCTCGACTGATGTTTGGGCATACGAACAGCGAACCGATTGCTTTTTCCCACGACCTTAGGATTTCGGGAGAGTACGAATCAGCGTACTGTGCGAACGGGCTATAATCACTTAAGCCTCTAGTATTTCTGAAGTATACAAATGAACTGAGTTTACGAAATCCAGGGAGTTCGTTACAGTGTTACCAATTATTGAGATCATTAACAAGATTCTACCGTGTAGCTATGAGCTGATTGATCACCGTTGAAACTCCATGAGGTGAGATCTTGCATAGAGCACCAGACCGAGACTGACAGTTATTTTGTGTTTTTACCATTAGCGAATAATCGCACCAACTGTTGTCACCTTATCACTAAGCTGCTTGGCAATGGTCTTGTAGCCCATTCCAGCCTTGTGTAGGTCTATAATCTTGTCCCCGACAAGGTGCAGTATTTAGGACACTGGGTCAGAAGTGGGCAACAACGGCCAGAGCCTCCAAAGGTAGCAGCTATTATTACCTGTCCAGTTCTGCAGACTAAGAAACAAGTGCTTGCATTTTTGGGAACAGCGGATTGTTATAGAACATTTGTTCCTTCTTACAGCTCCCTGGCAAAACCTCTAACCCTACCATACCAAGAAGATACTACCCCATTCTGTGATGTGGACATTGGAGTGTAACCAGGTATTTAACACCTTTAAACATGCTTTGTTTAAAGGTGTTAAGCCCCATACTGGCTGCTCCAGACTACAATTTAAGGTTAATTTTACAGACTGATGCTTCCATGTTTAGCATTGGGGCTTTAATTAGCCAAATAGACTATTGAGGTGATAAACATCCAGTTGTTTACCTGAGCCACAACTGCTGGACTGGGAGGTTAGATATGCAGCTATCAAAAAAGAATGTCTAGCTCTTATATGGGCCCTCAAAAGCTTCAACCCTATTTTTATGGATGAGAACAGTTGTCATGGATCACAACCCCCTGTGCTGGCTCAACCAGGTCTCCAGGGACAATGGTCACCTACAACAGTGGAGGCTATCCTTACAGCCTGATAATTGTATGTGCAACACAGACAAAGTCATACTCAAGGAAATGCTGATGGTCTTTCAAGACAAGAGTATTGTTAGAAATGTTATACATTTACACAGAATTGTTGGGTCTGGTCAGGCTCTCTTTGCTGCTGGGAGGGGAGTGTGACAACTCAGACACCACTTATGTTATGTTGGATTGTTATGTTAAACCCTTACTGATGTTATTTTATTATTGTGAACTAACACCCCATCACTGTTTGGCTATTTGCACTCCCTGCTATTAACTTTCCCCAGTCATTCACTCTTTTGTAAAACAGAAAAGTGCTGGTGCGCATACATATGTACAGAACCCCTCAAGTGTTGAGAAGTATTTACAAACAGATGATACAGTGCAAGCAAGTTGCAAATTGCTTGTTTGAGAAAGTCCCAAGAGGCGGGACGAAACGCGTCACGTGACCTGGTGATCAGGATACAAGGAAGTGAACTGAATACAAACACCAGCCACCAGGACCGGCCCCAGAAGGAGAGAGATTACACTGAACTGTTATCAAACTCCCCATGGTGTGGTGAGCTGCAGCTGGACTGTGCTTTTTATTATTTGACTATCAGTTGTTTTTATTTTTAATAAATGTTTTTTGCCTGACACTGGAGTCATAGGAGCATTTATCAGATCCCACGTACCCAAGGGGCTGATCCTCCCTGGGCGAGATAGCTTAGAGTGGGGCTCATACCACTCTACATTTGTGAGTTGCATTCTTAAAGAGACAGTTTATTTTAGTTTAAATTTTAATAATTGTATTGCACTAGGAGTGCTTTCTTTGTCCCCCCCCCCCTACTTTTGTCTCCTTAAACTACAGATATCAACTGTACAGTGTAACAGGCTATAAGTATATACACATATACACCTGGGCTTGTAGACACCCTATAAGGGATCACACTTGCTTGCACTGTATCATCTGTTTGTAAATACTTCTTAACACTTGAGGGGTTCTGTACATATGTATGCGCACCAGCACTTTTCTGTTTTGTGATTGTTTCTGTACCTTATTACCTGGATATATTGTGGGTGCTGCAAACCTATTTATATTTTATCTTAATTTTTTGTGCCAACTTATCTACTGCACATTTTTTTATTCATTCTTTTGTGGTTACATTCATTTAATTGTTAGTTTCCTGAAACCGAGACCACCCCTGTGACTAATTAGAACATACAACACTATGTTTCAATACGAAAACCGCAGACTAATTGAATGCTCCTAGGTGGCCACCATTTCGAGCATACGAATACACGTGGTGAGAACAATGGGTGGCGGCCATCTTGTCTACCGAACGCAGCCAGCGGGACTTGGTCGTCGAGTGCCTGGAACTGTTTTCGGCTACGCACTTGCACAAACACCGCTCTCTATGGAACTCTGCTACATTCTATTTCACAGCAATTTAGACGAACGGCGTTCGGGAGTTTCAAACTACCGAAAACAAGGAGCTTTCTTCACGAACCAGATATATTTCACCTATTTCAGTTTTTGTATAAAAACCCATGAACTGAGACCGGCTTTTGCTACATTTCTTTTGGAACTGTTTCTCGGCTTCAACCTCGTGGTAGACTGGTAAACTCTCTCTGCGGTGCCGTTCGGGAACTACTGAACGGATTTGGCTGAAATTTGGATATGTTGCTCCCACAGAGACAAGCTATTTTTATGGAGTTTTGGGGTATTTCTATAAAATGTGAAAATTTTAACTTTTTCTGACTAGAAGATAATTGAGTTTAGTATGTTCTCAAAACTCAATGATCTCGCTGGCTCAGAGGAAGAGTTATGTGATGTATAAATTGAATGCTTGTTTTTCTATTAAACCAGTCTTGTCCCAGCATTAAGCTTTGGCTCATGTGTGGGTTATTGGGTGGGTTATGCGACACCAGTGATATTGGAACCTGTGGATTATTGACGTTATTATTTTATGGGAAAAGGGAATGCAAGATGGTGATACCTACTCAGACCGTCACAATTATCATGCTAAGCATAGTCTCAGAGAGAGATGGACTTGTGTTCTTTGGCATGTATGATGGATGCTTGAATGAGCAAGGCATGTGCATGTGCCAGGGTTACAACTCTCCCAACTGTCGTTCTCTCTCTGAAGTTGTTGTGCTGTGTCTATCTGGTTGTCAGCTGACAACCCAAAGATTATACTCAAAGAAATTGAAAAGTTTATAGTACAAGAACTATGGTTCAGACTTTGTTATTGGGAAGATGACATCTAATATCCAGTAGCTGTGACAGCCCCTTGCTGTAGACCACACATAAGTGCCCCTAACATCTCTGGGGGAGCATTTGCACCGGTGATCTGCCTCTTTCAAGGATCTGACACTGGTTGTTCTTCAATCAGTGGAGACTATGAAATTATTTGACAGGGTAGAATAAGTATCTATGTTTGATACATTAACAACATTCACCTTTTAGCCACTCCCACTAGAGAAACACATACCCAACACTCAGAATGAAGGAGTACACTTAGGCTACTATCTGATTGGTAGTGAGAAATGACAGGGTACTCTTTGACTCCCATGTTAGTAGCATAATCCCAGCAGAAGTTCAATGGCACAACAAGCAGAGAACGTTTTTTTTTGTCAAGGACACCAACATTCTCCAATTAGGTCTTGCATCTATTCTTCAATCAAGACACAGCTCAGTATATACTCTATTGGTTTGTACTGACAATTGTTTGTTATTTCAACTTCAGGTTCTTCTTCTAACTGCTATCTTTATACAAAATATAGACCCCACTTGCACCTTGTAAGATACATTGATGTTTTTATATTTCCGTCATTACATCATCTATACTAAAAATAGTATAACTATATTTATACTATATTTATCCTGCTTGTCTCTTTTACATTTACTCTAGGGTAGTCACAAATTTCTAAAGACAACAGCTTGCTATTCTCTCTCTTTTTTCTACTGCCAATCCTTCTTCCAATGTGGCCAAATATTCCATTTGCATTTCTCCTGTTTCTATTTATTTGATCCATAAACACATTGTTTATGAAGCAGTGATAGCATTTTGTGGTAGGCATACTTTCATGTTTGTCATACTAGGAGGTTTTTCAAATCTTAGCAAGAGGAATATAGAAATAATAACACCGATTTTTATTGCTACGAGAAAGGAATGCGATAAAGCATATACAATATATAAAACTTTATTTCAAACCCCAGTGGAAACATATTTATAAGTACTCATAAGATGTCACAGTAAGTGTCTTTGCTGAATTCTAGCTTAAAGAAAAATCCAGGCTTGAGCAGTTCCATCAGTGTAATATACATGGTTAAAGTGATCAGATATATTTCACCTATATGGCCAAACGGTGTTAAGCCCATCACTCTATCAAACTACTCAAACATTTGTAGGTGTGTGTGGTCTAATTTCAACAGCGTAGGTAAGCATCCAATTTTCATTACTTACTTCCCTCAGGGTCCCCCTCCCGCCGGGCTGAAGTTGGAGGAAGGGGTTAAACACTTACCTTTCTCTAGCGCCCGGCTCCCTCGGCGCTGGGGACTCTCTTCCTCCTTTGGACGTCATCGGCTGAATGCGCATACGCGGCAAGAGCGGCGCGTGCATTCACTCAGTCCATAGGAAAGCATTCTCAATGCTTTCCTATGGATGCTGGCGTCTTCTCACTGTGAAAATCACAGTGAGAAGTGCGGAAGCGCCTCCAGTGGCCGTCAATGAGACAGCCACTAGAGGCTGGATTAACCCTAATGTAAACATAGCAGTTTCTCTGAAACTACTGCTACGTTTACAGCTGCATGGTTAACCGTAGAGGGACCAGGCACCCAGACCACTTCATTGAGCTGAAGTGGTCTGGGTGCCTTGGTCCTTTAAGGTCTCTAAATGTACATTGAAAAAAAGAGAATGAATAGCACACCCAGAACATATATGTATTAATACTGGTTCTGCTGCAAAGACCTTAATGTATAGTAAGGACACATTTTTTTGAAAATATATTTTTATTAGGATATCAATGAACAAGGTAAAAATATACAAAGATTGTATATCATGAGAAATTAAACAAGTTTACAATATGGAAGAACACTAATCAACATATCCAAATTTTTAGTTTATACTTAGAGAGAATAAGAACAAACAGAAAAATACAGGGTTATGGACATCAAACAAAATTAAAAACAGCTCTCCCCCGTCAGTAGGAGTGCCCAAAAGGAGCAGGTACACTAAAAAGAGTCGTGCTGTACAGAGTCTTACAATGTTTGACAGTTCAAAACGTTAAAATAATATATATACCTGAATATAGAGAAGAAGAGAAATTAAAACAAAACAAAAATATCTATACATTAAAGCATCTAGCTCCTGTCATGTTGTATTATTCTCCTGACATGTAATCCCCCCGCCCCAGACAATGGACATCTACACCAGAAAGGCCCGATACCTTTGTTGCCTCTATTAAAGGGAAAGTGACTGGTTAGAGTCAAGGGGCAGATACCCATTTTTGGCAATAATGCTAAAAACCATGAATGAAAACGTGTCCAGGTAAAGAAGAAAACTAGCGGGCCTGTAGAAGCTAAACCTAACCTCATATGAACAGCAAGAACTTGTTGACATCACAGAATGCCCCATCCCACCTAACTTCTACCCCAGTGGTATGAGTATGAAGATCTGGCTATTAACTCATAAGGTATGTCTCGTAAAGGGTCACATACCGCCACCACCTCCGCCGAGAACCATGCCGTGTACTCTAAGGTTGATCTAATCTTGGAATGGAAGGAGGTGTCCTAGGTAGGAATGTAAAATTGCCATGTTCAGAAGAATTTATTAACTAAGATTTGTTTGTTGGTCAAAGTGTTCAACAAATCCATTATAAAGAGAAAATTGAGGTTGGTTAAGAATAGATGCAAAGAAGGTGCATACGGCTGGGTCCAAACATGGAGTATTGCCTCGCGCCCCACTGCTGCTAATATGGTTTAAAACCTTCTGTGAGGAATGGAATTAGTCGGTAATGGTCCTAAAAACCGAAATCCCGGTTGAAGAGGCAGAGAGGGCATGTTATGAGAGTCTTGAAGGCAATAGTAAGGAGCCATTTAACTGAACAAATTGCTTAAAATCAAGGTTACTTGAAAAAATCACGTATAAAATTAAAAATAACACATTTCTTTTCTATTTAGTTCAGGACATCTGACACTTGGTAATTTCACGTCTTGGCTTATCTGAATATCGTCCATGCAAGAAAATTCTGGAAAATGATTTGGGCAAACATAAAAGGGAGTGAAAATGGGCCATACTTATACCCTATATATCTATATTTGTTAAATATATGATATAGATATAGGATATTTTTATGGCTCCTCTTTTTTCCGCTGTTGGTCACTTCTCTCAGCAAATAAACTTGCACTTACATCGTTTACTGCCTGTCATTAATTTATTTTGCCCTGAAGCAGGATACAGCAG
Organism: Pelobates fuscus; assembly: GCF_036172605.1. Classification (NCBI taxonomy): domain Eukaryota; kingdom Metazoa; phylum Chordata; class Amphibia; order Anura; family Pelobatidae; genus Pelobates; species Pelobates fuscus. The sequence continues at coordinate 33,562,028 of NC_086321.1, read as the reverse complement.
ATTCATGTACTATAACCTACCTTCTCAGAGACTTTACATTTTCTTGTGATCCTGCTATCTCTGATTGCCTATGTAGTGCTTTGCAGGAGTGCCAGCACTATACAGTGAGAACTCGTTTACACGTGGGATTCAGATACCTCTTGCCTATTATATTGCAGAAGATCTTGATGGTAAGGTATGTCTTTTTGCTGATGATACTAAGATATGTAACAGGGTTGATGTTCCAGGAGGGATAAGCCAAATGGCAAATGATTTAGGTAAACTAGAAAAATGTACAGAGTTGTGGCAACTGACATTTAATGTGGATAAGTGCAAGATAATGCATCTTGGACGTAAAAACCCAAGGGCAGAGTACAGAACATTTGATAGAGTCCTAACCTCAACATCTGAGGAAAGGGATTTAGGGGTGATTATTTCTGATGACTTAAAGGTAGGCAGACAATGTAATAGAGCAGCAGGAAATGCTAGCAGAATGCTTGGTTGTATAGGGAGAGGTATTAGCAGTAGAAAGAGGGAAGTGCTCATGCCATTGTACAGAACACTGGTGAGACCTCACTTGGAGTATTGTACGCAGTACTGGAGACCATATCTTCAGAAGGATATTGATATCTTAGAGAGAGTTCAGAGAAGGGCTACTAAACTGGTTCATGGATTGCAAGATAAAACTTACCAGGAAAGGTTAAAGGATCTTAACATGTATAGCTTGGAGGAAAGACGAGACAGGGGGGATATGATAGAAACATTTAAATACATAAAGGGAATCGACACAGTAAAGGAGGAGACTATATTTAAAAGAAGAAAAACTACCACAACAAGAGGACATAGTCTTAAATTAGAGGGACAAAGGTTTAAAAATAATATCAGGAAGTATCACTTTACTGAGAGGGTAGTGGATGCGTGGAATAACCTTCCAGCTGAAGTGGTAGAGGTTAACACAGTAAAGGAGTTTAAGCATGTGTGGGATAGGCATAAGGCTATCCTAACTATAAGATAAGGCCAAAGACTAATGAAAGTATTTAGAAAATTGGGCAGACAAGATGGGCCGAATGGTTCTTATCTGCCGTCACATTCTATGTTTCTATGTTTCTATTAGTTCACAACATTATTAATTTGCCTCTAGCCATTAGGTTTGCCTTTACATTTTCAGCCATACTTGATAATAAACATTATATCATTATTATGCTATGATATTGTTCAATGGCCAACCTTTAGAAAAAACAAAACATGATTCACTCTAATTTTACATACAGGTAATCCCCTGTTTGCTGGTTTCTTACATTAGATTCCCTCAACACAAACATATCACCCCAAAATGGAAACACTGCAGCCACTATCCCCTGCACACATAAACTACAGACCTGATCCCCCTCACACATTCTCTACAACCCCAATTTCCCCATACATACAACAGCTCCAGTTACCCCACATATACACTGCAACCCCATTTTCCCAAACACTCACACTATAGTTCATATCTCCCCAAACACACCCGCTACCATCAACAACAAACATACAAAAAGGCCCTATATTCCCTAATACATATTCTTCAGACTCTTTTATCCCCAACACACACGCTACAGCCCCTTTCCATAAATATGCACATACATATACTACACAGCAAAGAGCCCCATTCACACACACAACTCGCAAACACACAAGCATCTCCACCACACAAGCAACCCTACAAGATCTCCCCCCACATACACAACCTCACAAGTAGCATCCCCTCACATACACAAACAACCCCACAAGCAGCATTCCCAGAAACAACCAACACCACATGTAGCCTACCCTCACAAATGCAACACAACAAGCATCCACCCATCCACACACACAACCCCACAAGCAACATCTCAAGAAACATACAATCCCACGTGCATCTTCCCCTACAAATTCAACACCACAAGCAGTCTCCACACATATACATACACTCTTGCTGTTTTTACATTTAGACATGCCTCAAAGAGCCAACCAATCAGAGAGCTCTTGGTCATTTTGCTTAGTGTGAGAATTGTTCCCACATGTTACACCAGCTAAGTTTGCGTTAAAAAGTCTATATAAGGGCTTTCCCTATCACAGCTCATTCTGCGGATAGCCCTCCATGGGTGAAGGTGGATTATTTTTATTGTGTAGTGATTTTGATTTCTTTTGTGTGTGTGGTTTGTTTGTTTTGATTGGTCTTTATTTTTAATTTTAGTTAGTGGCTCCAGTTATTCTGGACTTTTATCTGGTCTCTTCTGGGACTGAAGATAAGCAGAATTAGAAGAAAAAAGACTTCTGATGGTAATTGTCAGTTTTTTTCCAACGGGTATTAGTTTTACTGGTCCCCACTCCCCACTTATTAGGGTGTGGGAGAGTAGGAAGAGTAATTTATTTTTATGAGGGATGAGGTTACTTGTGGAATGGGGACCCCTAACCACCCAGGACGAGTATGGGCATGCTACTTTTTGTGGATGTGGACAATGGCATTTTAACCCCCCTACTAATTTTATAATTAATAAGGGACCCACAAGCAACCCTTGGGTGGGGGCAGGAGTGTTGAATTTGTAAAAAAAATTGGTAACTTAAAAGAAGTAAAATAATAAATAAACTGGATGCCGTGTGGAACCACATATTTTGGGGCCATGGGGAATACTAGGTCCTCCCTCCTTTATTATTAATACTAGGGCCCCTCTATTACTATTTATTTAATAGATACATTGTTTTGTAAATTTACTGACCTTTAACAAGTACCTTAACAAGAAAACCAGTGAGTGGCTTCTTTTTAACTTTAGACCAGCGTTTCGCAATTGGGGTTCTACAGCGATTTGCCCATCGGGTGTCCCAAGCACTTAGCGTATCAAAGTTTGTGTCAGTGTGTATCTGTGTGTATGTGCCAGTGTGTGTATCTGTGTGTCAGTGTATCTGTCAGTGTGCATTTCAGTGTGTGTATTTGAGTGTGTGCTTATGTGCCAGTGTGTGTACCTCTGTGTCAGTGTGTGTACCAATTAGTTTTTTTGAAGCATTTTTAAATACCACTCCCACACAATGTGTTTCTCCTTTCAAAGTAAAGCATCCACCTGGCATTTCTTGCCATTTGCGAATATGTCTTTTACAATGTTTTACGGGCACATCTCAACAGAAGGAAAATTTGTCTTGGCTGTGCATTATTTAGATCACCGCCCGCTATTCTGAATTATTTTTAAATATAAAATAGATTAATGAATTCCTTCTGAATTTTTATTTTTATTTTTTTTTATTTATATTTTATTGGAGTTTTACATACAATAAAACACTTTTCTGATATATGATTCGTAATAACATGACAATGTTGTGCCTTCACGTATGGGTTGTGGCATTCAATGTGTCTCATAGACCATAACATTTTAACAAGCATATAACTTGGTATGGTGTTGCTGATTATGTCAGGGGTATCAAGAGGGACAAACCTTTGTTCATTATGTACTCGTGTATTGGACAGGTATGTTTTGAGTGCAGGCTATGGGCCCTGTGTGTAAGACTGATTGTTATGTAGGGTCTATGTGTCGGTTGTAAAGTGGGTAAGGTGAGCAAAGTCCCCTATATCGGAGCTAGGCGTTTTATCTCCACTCTCCTGCGTTGGGTAGATTCCCCTGGTGTTGATATATGCAGTCTCTGGGCAAAGACTCTAGGGGTGCCATGTTCGTTTGTTCCCACTAGCTGTGTGGTCTTCTGTGGTGGCCTTGACTGATGCAGACTCTGAAGGAAGGCTTCCGGGTCACCGGATGAATCCAGTGTAGTCACCATGTTGTCTCCTGGGACTTCCAATGTTCCGTCCATCCCTCATCGATATTTAATCTTTGCGTCTCGCAGTCGTTTTGCAGTTGGGGACAGTTTCCTTTTCTCCATCAATACCGCGAACGGTAGGTCTGCATATATCGTTATCGAGTTGCCCTCAAAGTTGATGTTGCCAGTGTCTCTGGAGTATGCCATAATTGCAGACCTTGCTGCCACATCAGATGTTACTGCTATGAGGTCTCTGGGTGCTTCCGTGGGAGCCGATGCCGATTTGCGTATCCTGAACGCTGACACCAGCAGCGGGTTGCTCTCCCCCCTCTTTAGGCCCATGGCTGTCATCATTCTTTGCAGGAAGGGGAGTAGCTCTGGTCCCCCAATGTGCTCAGGAACCCCTCTGACTCGGATGTTGCGGCGCCTGTGCCTGGAGTCCTGCACAGTCACCGTTCGGGTAAGTTTCTGGATCTGGGTGGTCATTTTCTCCATCTGGTCGTGGGTGGCCTGCATTCGAGTATCTCGTGCCGCCTCCCTTGTCTCTAGGTCAGTTACTCTATTTGTGAGCTTACCCAGATCCGCTTGGTCTTTGAGGTCTGCCTTCCACACCTTCCTGAAGTCCTGCAGGAGGTTTCTAATGTCTCTCGTGTCGCCGGCAATGAATCCGAGTGCATGCTGCTTCCTGATGTGGAAGCCTGTTCCTCCTGCTCGTCTTTGGATTCCACTGAGGCTTCTCCATCGCTCTGAGCCATCTTAGCAGATGAGAGCCTAATGTCGGACATTTTTCGGTGCCTCTTGTTGCTTGTTTTTTTTTTGTTTTTTCGCCCCATGGTCGTCTCTGGATGTGGGGCCGTGGGGTGTCAATGTGTGGGAGCAGGTATATTGATATAAGTTCTCTTTTTTTTTTTTTTTTAGCAGTTTTGAATTCCTTATGAATTAGTATTTTTTTTCTAAAAATATCCCAGCTGCATACCATAATAAAATGTGCTGTGCATACTCAGCCTGTCAGCTTTTCAGTGAATAATTTATGTTTTGGTGGTAGGACCACCCTTTTCATTTATATTTTTTCAGTATACAGGTCCTCTGCATGATACTACACCTTGTGTTTTTTTGTGTAAACCTTTATACAGTACTTGTGAGAGTCAACTACTATAACCAACTATATCGGTCCTGTTCATCATGAATTTGTGTTTTTGTTATATGTGTAAAATTTGATAAAAACTATTTATTAATCTAAAAAAGGCCGACCAGAGTCAAAAATGATCAACACAAGGTACAAGCACTAAATAACAATGTAAAGGAAATTTCCAGAGACAGATACACTTTATGGGTTGTATTTGAAATACGTACAACAAATAAAACATGTAAAGTAAGGTAAAATGTATTTAATTTCTGCATGGACCATAGCATTACGATCCTGTGTCCTTTCAATTGTCCTGTTAGAGGAGAGGTCCCTAATAATTCAAATTCTCTTCTCGGTTCTGTGGCTGCTCTGTATTATACACGATAATGCCTTGACATCAACTTATCATGATGAAATATTAAGGATTGCTCTATAAAATCAGATGTGAAACTAATCTAAAGCACACTTAAGTCCCTAGTTTTCCATTTGTAGGATTAAAATGTATTATTATACACTGGCAGAAGTGAATTACCGAAAAGCATTATTAATGATGTCTCAGTGACATTATAAATCAGCAGTGGGAAGTCGAGTTAGTTTGTATACTGTCAGTGAATGAGCACAAAGAGAAAATGATTTCCCTGAAATGCGCTTGTAACACATATATTACTTTGTACAGTACTGATTTCTTTTATCACGTCTCTGCTCGGTCTCCTTTCTTCTTCCGATTCTAATCCATTGGTATAATACAGCCTCTCAGTTAGACTCAAATCCAGGAACTTTAAAAACACAGAGCATAATATAAAACAAAGATATATAAAAGGTTTTATCAGAGCATTATTTCTCCATGGCACATTGCACCAATTAGGAAAGGTTAGATAATTGTTCATGAAGATGATGCTTGTCTTTGATGGCTGCGAGATGTATTTCAAAACTGCTCTAAGCAGCCTCATTTAAAGTAAAATGTTAATCTGTCTGTCTGGCTGACTGTCTGTCTATCATCTGTAACAAAATGGCCAGCTCATGTCCTCAGATGCATATTTCATTAAATTGGAAGATTGACAAAACACTTTAGGTTTCATTTTAAAACAGTAGATAGATAGATAGAAAGACCAACAGACAGACTAACAGAGATAGATAGATCGATAGATAGATAGACAAATAGATAGATAGACAAATAGATAGATAGATAGACAAATAGATAGATAGATAGATAGACAAATAGATAGATAGATAGATAAATAGATAGATAGACATATATACAGACAGATCAACAGACAGATAGACTAACAGAGATAGATAGATAGATAGATAGATAGATAGATAGATAGAAAGATAGATAGACAAATAGACAGAAAGACCAACAGACAGACTAGCAGAGATAGATAGATAGAATGGATGATAGATAGACAAATAGACAGACATATATACAGACAGATTAACAGACAGATAGACTAACAGAGAAAGATAGATAGATAGATAGATAGATAGCAGATAGACAAATAGACAGACAGACCAACAGACAGACTAGCAGAGATAGATATATAGATAGATAGATAGATAGATAGATAGTGTTGTCGCGAACCCGAAATTTTCGGTTCGCGAACGGCGAACGCGAACTTCCGCAAATGTTCGCGAACCGGCGAACCGCGCGAACCGCCATTGACTTCAATGGGCAGGCGAATTTTAAAAACAACAGGGACTCTTTCTGGCCACAAAAGTGATGGAAAAGTTGTTTCAAGGGGACTAACACCTGGACTGTGGCATGCCGGAGGGGGATCCATGGCAAAACTCCCATGGAAAATTGCACAGTTGATGCAGAGTCTGCTTTTAATCCATAAAGGGCAGAAATCACCTAACATTGACACCTGTCCTCAAAGCCCAGCCCTGATACACACTGACACAGAGCAGAATAGAGACTGTTCCCCGTCCTCAGAGACCATGATACACACTGACACAGAGCAGAATAGAGACTGTTACCCCTACATAGGGTCACTTGGCAGATATGGATTGACACCTGTCCTCAAAACCCCTGATACACACTGACACAGAGCAGAATAGAGACTGTTCCCTGTCCACAGAGACCATGATACACACTGACACAGAGCAGAATAGAGACTGTTCACCGTCCACAGAGACCATGATACACACTGACACAGAGCAGAATAGAGACTGTCCCCCCTACATAGGGTCACTTGGCATGTATGGATTGACACCTGTCCTCAAAGCCCCTGATACACACTGACACAGAGCAGAATAGGGACTGTTCCTCCTACATAGGGTCACTTGGCAGATATGGATTGACACCTATCCTAATGATCCCTGATACACACTGACACAGAGCAGAATAGAGACTGTCCCCCCTACATAGGGTCACTTGGCAGATATGGATTGACACCTATCGTAATGATCCCTGATACACACTGACAGAGAGCAGAATAGGGACTGTTCCCTGTCCACAGAGACCATGATACACACTGACACAGAGCAGAATAGAGACTGTTCACCGTCCACAGAGACCATGATACACACTGACACAGAGCAGAATAGGGACTGTTCCCCCTACATAGGGTCACTTGGCAGATATGGATTGACACCTGTCCTCAAAACCCCTGATACACACTGACACAGAGCAGAATAGGGACTGTTCCCCCTACATAGGGTCACTTGGCAGATATGGATTGACACCTGTCCTCAAAACCCCTGATACACACTGACACAGAGCAGAATAGAGACTGTTCCCTGTCCACAGAGACCATGATACACACTGACACAGAGCAGAATAGAGACTGTTCACCGTCCACAGAGACCATGATACACACTGACACAGAGCAGAATAGGGACCGTTCCCCCTACATAGGGTCACTTGGCAGATATGGATTGACACCTGTCCTCAAAACCCCTGATACACACTGACACAGAGCAGAATAGAGACTGTTCCCTGTCCACAGAGACCATGATACACACTGACACAGAGCAGAATAGAGACTGTTCACCGTCCACAGAGACCATGATACACACTGACACAGAGCAGAATAGAGACTGTTCACCGTCCACAGAGACCATGATACACACTGACACAGAGCAGAATAGAGACTGTCCCCCCTACATAGGGTCACTTGGCAGGTATGGATTGACACCTGTCCTCAAAGCCCCTGATACACACTGACACAGATCAGAATAGGGACTGTTCCTCCTACATAGGGTCACTTGGCAGATATGGATTGACACCTGTCCTCAAAACCCCTGATACACACTGACACAGAGCAGAATAGGGACTGTTCCCTGTCCACAGAGTCCATGATACACACTGACACAGAGCAGAATAGAGACTGTTCCCCGTCCACAGAGACCATGATACACACTGACACAGAGCAGAATAGGGACTGTTACCCCTACATAGGGTCACTTGGCAGATATGGATTGACACCTGTCCTCAAAACCCCTGATACACACTGACACAGAGCAGAATAGAGACTGTTCCCTGTCCACAGAGACCATGATACACACTGACACAGAGCAGAATAGAGACTGTTCACCGTCCACAGAGACCATGATACACACTGACACAGAGCAGAATAGAGACTGTCCCCCCTACATAGGGTCACTTGGCAGGTATGGATTGACACCTGTCCTCAAAGCCCCTGATACACACTGACACAGAGCAGAATAGGGACTGTTCCTCCTACATAGGGTCACTTGGCAGATATGGATTGACACCTATCCTAATGATCCCTGATACACACTGACACAGAGCAGAATAGAGACTGTTCCCCCTACATAGGGTCACTTGGCAGATATGGATTGACTGCTATCGTAATGATCCCTGATACACACTGACAGAGAGCAGAATAGGGACTGTTCCCTGTCCACAGAGACCATGATACACACTGACACAGAGCAGAATAGAGACTGTTCACCGTCCACAGAGACCATGATACACACTGACACAGAGCAGAATAGGGACTGTTCCCCCTACATAGGGTCACTTGGCAGATATGGATTGACACCTGTCCTCAAAACCCCTGATACACACTGACAGAGAGCAGAATAGGGACTGTTCCTCCTACATAGGGTCACTTGGCAGATATGGATTGACACCTGTCCTCAAAACCCCTGATACACACTGACACAGAGCAGAATAGAGACTGTTCCCTGTCCACAGAGACCATGATACACACTGACACAGAGCAGAATAGAGACTGTTCACCGTCCACAGAGACCATGATACACACTGACACAGAGCAGAATAGGGACTGTTCCCCCTACATAGGGTCACTTGGCAGATATGGATTGACACCTGTCCTCAAAACCCCTGATACACACTGACACAGAGCAGAATAGAGACTGTTCCCTGTCCACAGAGACCATGATACACACTGACACAGAGCAGAATAGAGACTGTTCACCGTCCACAGAGACCATGATACACACTGACACAGAGCAGAATAGAGACTGTTCACCGTCCACAGAGACCATGATACACACTGACACAGAGCAGAATAGAGACTGTCCCCCCTACATAGGGTCACTTGGCAGGTATGGATTGACACCTGTCCTCAAAGCCCCTGATACACACTGACACAGAGCAGAATAGGGACTGTTCCTCCTACATAGGGTCACTTGGCAGATATGGATTGACACCTGTCCTCAAAACCCCTGATACACACTGACACAGAGCAGAATAGGGACTGTTCCCTGTCCACAGAGTCCATGATACACACTGACACAGAGCAGAATAGAGACTAGTCCCCGTCCACAGAGACCATGATACACACTGACACAGAGCAGAATAGGGACTGTTACCCCTACATAGGGTCACTTGGCAGGTATGGATTGACACCTGTCCTCAAAGCCCATGATACACACTGGGGGGAGCTACTGTCCTCCCCAACCCCTGCGCGGTGGGTGGGGGCCAAAAATCACAATGGGGGGACCTACTGTCCTCCCTCCCTCGGCCCCCACCCCTGCGCGGTGGGTGGGGGCCATAAATCACCCCACAGTGTTTGGTTCTAATGAGTGCAACGTAAATGGCTGCACAGGAGCTGGCCAACTGGAGAATTCAAAAGAGAAAACATGCACTGGAACTAATCGAGAAAGAGGAAAGACAGCCATACCAGATTCAGATGACAAAGCTGACACACAAGGGGTTAATTGAAATTGATACCGTGCCCGATCAGAACTTGACCCTAGAGGATCTGTCTGATTCTGTGTGGCAGCCTCAGGATTCTCAGCAGGATTGCATCTCAGAGAAAAGGGACACAACATCCCAACACAAGAGCCACCTTTTAGATCAGGACTGCCTTATATGCAAAGGGCTGATAAACCCCCCAGGTGATGCTGACTTAAGCCAATGGGTAATTACCAAGAAACCATGAATATGCTCCAAAATTTGAGCAATGGCCTTCAGTTCCCAGGAGAATTCTCTGTAATTATAGGAGAGAGTCAGGGTGCTAATATTATTCCACCTCTCCATGTGCCAAATACTGTTCCAGCAGGTCTCCCATATCCATCTTTTCCATTGTATCCAGAAGCAGCCTACCCTGGCTGGCATGGTATGTTGCCCCCTACTCATGCAGTAAATCCATTGCCCATTGACCCAGCCAATCTCTTCTCTTACCCGCTTTCACAAATAATACCACCTAACTTCTTATCTGATCAACATTTTACTGCAGGACCTCAACCTTTTGCATAAATGTTGTAGTTTTGTTATATTTACGTTTTTTTGTTTTTTTTTAACTGTTATGTTTTAGCGAAATATTGAAAAAAATACATGTAATGTGCTGAACATCAAAGCTGAAATTTTAATTTGTCTCAGTAAGTTGAAAGCCATACTTTCTATGGGAGTTTCAAATGTTCAATAATTGTTTTCTGAAGAAAGCATAACTGTCTGTTTTTAGCAAGCAACAACCCCATATTAAGCTGTTTATTCACTGAACATCTATTTGTACTGAATTGAAAACTGAATGACAAAATGTAGGCAGAAAACGAATGATTTGAATATATTCTTCAAATACCAGAATTTTTTAATTTGTTTTTTAGTTCACTACTATTCTGTGTTTAGTAATGTATAAGTGTGCCAGATGTGACAAGTTTACATAGGTTAATTATAGCCACTGTTATATCTGGGCTACAAATACATGCATTTTGGCAAACACCTCAAAGCCCATGTAAGCTTTGTGTTGTTGAATTTCAGTGATTTCTTTTCTGTTGCATGTGTACAGTTGTACAGTTGTAGCGGTACTTACCTTATCCGGGGGCCGGACGCGGTCCTCTCTTCAAGCCGCGCGCGGTCCTGCGGCTGCACGAGCCGCGCGCGGCTCGTCCGACTGTTCAGACAGGAAGGCGGGCAGTGACCGCGAGAAGCGGTCACGTGTCCCGCCTGCAGCTAAGAGCGCGCCGCGAATCTCGGGCGCGCTCTTAAAGAGACAGTGGGAGCCTAAATTGCAAAAAGGCTCCCATTGGCTCCTGTCATGCCTATCACCCCATACACTTACCTGTTGGGGGAGTGGAAGTGACAGGAGCCAATCACATTAGTTTGAAGGCTACTTATACTTACCCTTTTCCCTTAGTTCCTTGCCCTATCGTGGTTTCTGCTACAGTTCCCTTTAGTGCTTGTTGTGTTCAGTTGTGTTTCTCCGTATTTGACCTTGGCTTTGTATTCTGACTTCGTTTTCGCTTTATCCTATTCTGTACTGTTTGCCGGCTTGCTGATTCCTGTGTACCAGTCCCCGGCTAGTTTTCGTTTACGCTGTCTCTTTGTGCCCTTGACCTCGGATCGTTCCTGACTCTGTCTTATCCTATTACGTCGAGTCCGGCCACTCTAAGGTCCGGTAGACGTATCTCTCCTCTGTACTGTCTTCTGTTAGGCTGGATCCTGCGTGTAGGGGTATATACTCGTTACATTACGATAGGGCCATGGACCCCGCAGATTTAGCTCAACAGATGGCGACCCATGAGGCTAGATTTGTAGAGCAGGATCACCGTATGGATCAAATAGCTCAGGCTCTCCAGACGCTCTTAGCTAGAACCATTCCAGCAACCGCACCTAACCCTCCTGCACCCCTGCTTCCTGAAGTATCAACTATGCCTAACGCTACAGCACATTTAACGCCTCCTCCTAGGTATGGAGGGGATTCTAAGACATGCAGAGGGTTCATTAACCAAATAGAGTTTCATTTTGAAATGTATCCACGTTCATTTCCCACAGAGAGGTCTAAAGTTGGGTTCTTTATGCACCAACTTACCGACAAAGCACTTGAATGGGCAAACCCTATTTGGGAGGCTAATGGACCTATGGTGCATAACTTTCACAGTTTCCTAACAGCTTTTCGCAGAACTTTTGATACTATGAAAAGGTCTAAGAATGCCGCTAGAGCATTAATGAGGGTTAAACAGGGTTCTAGGTCTGTGGCTGATTACGCTATACAGTTTCGTACCCTTGCCTCACAGGTCGATTGGACCAATAATGGGTTAACTACGGCCTTCATGGAAGGTTTATCAGACTCTATATTGGATGAGGTAGCAGCTAAGGAGCTTCCTATTGCCTTAGAGGACCTTATTGACTACCTCATCGATATAGATAATAGGATTCGTGACAGGCTCTATACTAAGAACAGGAATAGACGTTTTGTTACACCTATTCAACCCAGAGTTAATATACCGGAGAGTGTTAAAGTATCTGAAGAGGAACCTATGCAATTAGGGGTTGCCAAACTCTCAGATACTGAGAAATTACATAGGAGAAGGGAGGGACTCTGCCTATATTGTGGTAAGAGAGACCATATGGTAAAGGAGTGTCCTCTGCTCCCGGAAAACTCTCGCACCTAAGACCTTATAGGGGACTGGCCTTGGGTGTGATTTCTAAGTCTCCTACATTGCCTCCTAACCGACTGCTTCTCCCTGTTTCTTTACATATGGGAGAGAGTTGTATAGTTGAAAACATAGACACCCTGGTTGATTCTGGGGCAGCCGAGAACTTTATAGACTCTGGTTTTGTAAAGAGAAACAATATTCCCATCAGAGAGAAGGAGATACCCTTGGCCGTTGAGGCCATAGATGGTAGACCATTGATATCTCCTGTTGTTACTCACGAGACTGCACCGCTACACATGTACACAGGGGTTCTACACTATGAAACCATTCGGTTCCAGGTCATCACCTCTCCCTCTTCACAGTTGGTGTTAGGGTATCCATGGTTACGTGCCCACAATCCCATTTTTGACTGGGAGACAGGGCAGATAAAATCATGGAGTGAAGCCTGCCATGAGTCATGTACTATTGAAGTCACGCCTGTGAATTCTATTAACGTTCCTACTGTTCCTCCTTTATCTACGACAATACCCTCTCAGTATTTAACTTTAAAGACTGTCTTTGATAAAAGAGAGGCTGACAAATTACCGCCTCACAGACCCTACGATTGTGCTATTGATTTGTTGCCTGGTACTATACCTCCTAAGGGCAGGGTGTACCCCCTATCGGTTCAAGAAAACCGTGTCATGGAGGAGTACATTAAAGAGTCATTAGACAAGGGATTTATTAGAAGATCCTCCTCTCCGGCTGGAGCGGGGTTCTTCTTTGTATCAAAGAAAGAAGGTGATTTAAGACCTTGCATTGATTATAGAGGTCTTAACAAGATCACCATCAAAAATGCTTACCCTATACCTCTAATAACAGAATTGTTTGACAGGCTCAAACATGCTACGGTATTCACCAAATTAGATCTTAGAGGAGCATACAATTTGATACGTATTAAAAAGGACCACGAATGGAAGACAGCCTTTAACACTCGGTCAGGTCATTATGAGTATACCGTCATGCCATTTGGGCTTTGCAATGCCCCAGCAGTGTTCCAAGAATTTATTAATGATGTCTTAAGGGACTTTATTCACTCATTTGTTATTGTGTACTTGGATGACATTTTAATATATTCTACTGACATTCACGCTCATCACAGACATGTTACAACAGTTCTGAAGACCCTTCTTGCTAATGGTCTTTATTGCAAATTAGAAAAATGTCTATTCGACCAGTCCGAGGTCCAGTTTTTAGGGTATTTGATTTCCGCCGAGGGTTTTCGGATGGATCCCCAGAAGCTCGCTGCAGTCATAGAATGGCCTCTGCCGCAAGGTCTGAAAGCCATCCAGCGTTTTCTGGGTTTCTCTAATTATTATAGACGTTTTATCAAAGGTTTTTCGTCTATAGTAGCGCCTATTACTCGTATGACTAAAAAGGATGGCAATACACGTGTCTGGTCTACTGAGGCACTTCAGGCTTTTGACTTTCTTAAAACTACGTTCGCCTCTGCCCCTATTTTACAGCATCCTGTCCCCTCATTGCCATATATACTTGAGGTTGATGCTTCCGATATAGGGGTAGGTGCTGTCTTATCCCAAAGAGAGTCTCCTGACAAGCCATTGCATCCTTGTGGCTTCTTTTCTAAACAAATGTCCAAGGCAGAGAGGAATTATGATGTGGGTAATCGCGAACTCCTTGCTATCATTTTAGCACTCAAAGAATGGAGACATTTGCTAGAAGGAACTAAGGATCCTATTCTCATATTTACAGATCACAAGAACCTATCCTACCTTAGCGAAGCTAAAAGATTGTCTTCAAGGCAGGCTAGGTGGTCACTGTTCTTATCTCATTTTAATTATATAATCACCTATAGGCCAGGTGACCGGAACACCAAAGCGGACGCTCTGTCCAGACAATTCGAGACTATTGACAAACAGGAGATTGATGTCACTCCTGTCATTCCCCCAGACAGGATAATAGCAACTACTATATTGTCTATTTCCTCGTCCCTCTTGCAGGCCATACAAGCGAAACAAGGCATGGCACCCAGCGAGAGGCCTAATGATAAATTGTTCGTTGACATTCCCGAAAGACGGGATATTCTGTCACTTTATCACGATACTAAGACTGCTGGACATCCTGGTATTTCCAAAACAGTGTCAGCCGTTTCTCGGTATTTCTGGTGGGATACCTTACGTAAGGATGTTACTGACTATATAAGTGCTTGTACTACTTGTGCATGTATGAAAACCTCTCGTAGAGTTCCTTGTGGGCTGTTGCATCCGTTGCCCGTTCCCGAGAGACCTTGGTCTAATCTATCAATGGATTTTATTGTTGAATTACCCCCTTCGAATGGTAACACAGTCATCCTAATGATAGTAGATCGGTTTTCCAAAATGGCTCACTTTGTGTCTCTTCGCAAGTTGCCCACTTCCAAGGAATTGGCTCTTATCTTCGCTAGAGAAGTGTTTCGATTACATGGTATTCCCTTATCTATTGTATCCGATAGGGGTAGCCAATTTATTTCCAGGTTCTGGAAAGCCTTTTGTTCGGAGATGGGTATTTCCCTCTCATTTTCTTCCGCTTACCATCCCCAGTCTAATGGAGCTGCTGAACGTGCCAACCAGTCTCTTGAGCAGTACCTCCGTTGTTTTGTGTCTCACCATCAGGACAATTGGTCTGACCTGCTTCCTTGGGCTGAATTTGCTCGGAATAATGCCACTCATGATTCTTCCGGCAAAAGCCCTTTTTACGTTGTCTATGGCCAGCATCCCGTTGTTCTTCCGGCTGCATTCTCCTCTCAGGGCATGCCAGTTCTGGATGAGCATTTGGCTGGTTTGCGTAGTACTTGGGAGCAGATTCAGCGTTCTTTGGTGGACTCTGCTGCCCGCCAGAAGGCTCAGGCTGACAAGCATCGCAGAGCGGCTCCTTCCTATGTTGTGGGGGACAGGGTTTTGCTTTCCACACGGAATATTCGCCTCCGGGTGCCTTCTATGAAATTGGCTCCCTGCTTCATTGGTCCTTATCGCATTATACATAAGGTTAATCCCGTTTCTTATGCCTTGGGTCTGCCTAAGAATCTGCGTATACCCAATGTATTTCACACCTCTTTGTTGAAGCCTTACGTACGCAACCGCTATACCCGGCATACTCCCCCTCCCCCTCCTGTCTCTGTGGAGGGTCATGAGGAGTTCGAAGTATCTGCTGTTATTGACTCTCGTTTTCTTAGGGGTCGGCTTCAGTACTTGGTACATTGGAAGGGTTATGGGCCTGAGGAGCGCAGTTGGATTTCTGCGGATGCTGTTCATGCTCCCCGCCTTGTACGTTCTTTCCATTCGCGTTTTCCTGCCAGGCCTGGTCCTGCCCGCCCGGAGGGCGTGTCCTCAGGGGGGGTACTGTAGCGGTACTTACCTTATCCGGGGGCCGGACGCGGTCCTCTCTTCAAGCCGCGCGCGGTCCTGCGGCTGCACGAGCCGCGCGCGGCTCGTCCGACTGTTCAGACAGGAAGGCGGGCAGTGACCGCGAGAAGCGGTCACGTGTCCCGCCTGCAGCTAAGAGCGCGCCGCGAATCTCGGGCGCGCTCTTAAAGAGACAGTGGGAGCCTAAATTGCAAAAAGGCTCCCATTGGCTCCTGTCATGCCAATCACCCCATACACTTACCTGTTGGGGGAGTGGAAGTGACAGGAGCCAATCACATTAGTTTGAAGGCTACTTATACTTACCCTTTTCCCTTAGTTCCTTGCCCTATCGTGGTTTCTGCTACAGTTCCCTTTAGTGCTTGTTGTGTTCAGTTGTGTTTCTCCGTATTTGACCTTGGCTTTGTATTCTGACTTCGTTTTCGCTTTATCCTATTCTGTACTGTTTGCCGGCTTGCTGATTCCTGTGTACCAGTCCCCGGCTAGTTTTCGTTTACGCTGTCTCTTTGTGCCCTTGACCTCGGATCGTTCCTGACTCTGTCTTATCCTATTACGTCGAGTCCGGCCACTCTAAGGTCCGGTAGACGTATCTCTCCTCTGTACTGTCTTCTGTTAGGCTGGATCCTGCGTGTAGGGGTATATACTCGTTACAACAGTAAAATGGGTAAAGCATGGGATATGTTTTTACATTTGTATACTAAAAATTTTAATATACGTTGAAAAAAAAAAAAAAAAAAAAGGACGCATGAGCCTACAGGCATTGCGCATGAGCGTCCAGTAACGTGGCAAAAAAATTCCCAGCTCCCCAGAGGCTGTCCTAGCACCCCGGTCATACAAATATTCATTAACAGCTTTTTCTTGTTTGAGCAGGCGGTCGAACATTAGGAGTGTTGAATTCCAACGTGAAGGGCTGTCGCAAATCAAGCGCCTCACTGGCATGTTGTTTCGCCGCTGGATATCGGCAAAGTGAGCCATGGCCGTGTAGGAACGCCTGAAATGGCCACACACCTTCCTGGCCTGCTTCAGGACGTCCTGTAAGCCTGTGTACTTATGCACAAAACGTTGTACGATCAGATTACACACATGTGCCATGCACGGCACATGTGTCAACTTGCCCAACTTCAATGCCGCTATCAAATTTTTCCGTTGTCACACACCACTTTGCCGATATCCAGTTGCTGCGGAGTCAGCCACTTTTCCACCTGTGCGTTCAGGGCGGACAGGAGTGCTTGTCCGGTGTGACTCTCTGCTTTCAAGCAAGTCAAACCCAAGACGGCGTGACACTGCCGTATCCGGAATGTGGAATAGTACCTGGGGAGCTGGGGGGGTGCCGTTGATGTGGAGCAAGAAGCAGCGGCACAAGAGGACTCAGCCGAGGAGGTTATGGAAGAGGATGGAGTAGGAGGAGTAGAGGAGGTGGCAGCAGGACTGCCTGCAATTCGTGGCGGTGTCACCAACTCCTCTGCAATGCCACGCATTCCTTGCTTGTCAGCCGTCAGCAGGTTTACCCAATGCGCAGTGTAGGTGATATACCTGCCCTGACCATGCTTTGCAGACCAGGTATCAGTGGTCAGATGGACCCTTGCCCCAACACTGTGTGCCAGACATGCCATGACTTCCTTTTGCACAATCGAGTACAAGTTGGGGATTGCCTTTTGTGAAAAGAAATTCCGGCCGGGTACCTTCCACTGCGGTGTCCCAATAGCTACAAATTTTTTGAACGCCTCAGACTCAACCAGATTGTATGGTAAAAGCTGGCGGGCTAATAGTTCGGACAAGCCAGCTGTCAGACGCTGGGCAAGGGGGTGACTTGGTGACATTGGCTTCTTACGCTCAAACATGTCCTTGACAGAAACACAGGACTGTGGGCAGATGAGCGGGAACTGCTCAAGGCGGGAGACGGAGTGGCGGATGGTTGAGAGGGGGCAAGAAGGACAGCAGTGGTTGACGTGGCTGAAGATGCTGGACCAGGAGGAGGATGGCGGCTTAGAGTAGGCGTGCTGCTTGTACTCATGTGTTGATCCCATAGGCGTTTGTGATGTGAGATCATGTGCCTACGCAAAGCAGTTGTACCTAGGTGGGTGTTGGACCTCCGACGACTCAGTTTCCTTTGGCACAGGTTGCAAATGGCATCGCTGAGCTCTGCAATGACGGCATTCTGGTGGTGGACACAGCATGCGTTGATTGGCGTGCTGTCGGGCTGACCCCGGGTGCCGATGCATGCTGTCTGACTGTGCCACTAGCTCCTTGCGACAACCCCCTCCTGCTTCCAACTCGTCTCCTCCTCCTCTCTGTCTCCCCATCTGAACTTTCGCCCTGTTCTTCTTCTTGCCGAGCGGGCACCCACGTGACATCCATGGACGCATCGTCATCATCAACCGCTTCGCTTGCATCTGACAACTCAGAAAAGGAAGCAGCAGCGGGTACAACATCATCATCATCACACCGTACCTCCATGTGTTTAATGCTGCCTGCCTGAGACATATCCCTGTTATCTACATCCTCTAGCAATAATGGTTGCGCATCACTCATTTCTTCAAACGGGTGTGTGAATAACTCCTCTGACATACCAAGTAAAGCGGCTGTGGTGCTAGTTTTGGTGGTGGCGGCAGGCGGGTGAGTGGTATCTTGAGAGGTGCCTGAAGCTAAGCTGGAGGAGGATGGTGCGTCAAGGTTCTGAGCGGAGGCTGTACAAGATTGGGTGTCCTGTGTTAGCCAGTCAACTGTGTCCTCAGAACTTTTCAAGTTCAGGGTACGTGGCTTCTGAAAACTGGGCATTATTCTAGGGCAAAAGGGAATCACAGCACCACGACCACGACGGCCCCTGCGGGGTGGCCTGCCTCTGCCTGTCATTTTTTTGGGGATTAGTGGTACTATGCGTGCAAGCTACTGTGAGACCAGATTTGATTGGCAATGTGAACTGTAACAGTTCTGCAGAGCACACACTGTAGGCCTGACACACCCGCTTGAAGACAAGTAACTGCTATTCAATCTATAACAGTGAAAAACAAATTTTGGTTTTAAAAGCACGCTATAGAGACACCAGATATGATTGGCAATGTGCACTGGAACAGTTCTGCAGAGCACACACTGTAGGCCTGAGACACCCGCTTGAAGACAAGTAACTGCTATTCAATCTATAACAGTGAAAAACAAATTTTGGTTTTAAAAGCACGCTATAGAGACACCAGATATGATTGGCAATGTGCACTGGAACAGTTCTGCAGAGCACACACTGTAGGCCTGAGACACCCGCTTGAAGACAAGTAACTGCTATTCAATCTATAACAGTGAAAAACAAATTTTGGTTTTAAAAGCACGCTATAGAGACACCAGATATGATTGGCAATGTGCACTGGAACAGTTCTGCAGAGCACACACTGTAGGCCTGAGACACCCGCTTGAAGACAAGTAACTGCTATTCAATCTATAACAGTGAAAAATAAATTTTGGTTTTAAAAGCACGCTATAGAGACACCAGATATGATTGGCAATGTGCACTGGAACAGTTCTGCAGAGCACACGCTGTAGGCCTGAGACACCCGCTTGAAGACAAGTAACTGCTATTCAATCTATAACAGTGAAAAACTAATTTTGGTTTTAAAAGCACGCTATAGAGACACCAGATATGATTGGCAATGTGCACTGGAACAGTTCTGCAGAGCACACACTGTAGGCCTGAGACACCCGCTTGAAGACAAGTAACTGCTATTCAATCTATAACAGTGAAAAACAAATTTTGGTTTTAAAAGCACGCTATAGAGACACCAGATATGATTGGCAATGTGCACTGGAACAGTTCTGCAGAGCACACGCTGAAGGAAGGACTGACAGAGCCGCTTGAAGGACACTGACTGGCTGCTATTAGCTTACACTAGAAACCTTTTTTCTTTGTAAAAGCACGCTAAAGAGACACCAAATATGATTGGCAACTGTCAAAGCACGCTGGAACAGGTCTACAGAGCACACGCTGAAGTAGGCCTGACACCCAGACGCTTGCAGACAACTAACTGCTCTTCTATTACAGTGAAAAAAAATTATTTCTTTAAAATCTAAAGCTTAAGCTATTGTTAAAACAGATATGAGTGGTGGCACTGGGCAAGTAGGCACAGTATCCAATGTGAACCTCACACAGAAGCTGGCAGGCAGGCAACTGCTCTTCTATTACAGTGAAAACAAATTATTTATTTTAAATCTAAAGCTTAACCAATTGTTAAAACAGATATGAGTGGTGGCACTGGGCAAGTGGGCACAGTATCCAATGTGAACCTCACACAGAAGCTGGCAGGCAGGCAACTGCTCTTCTATTACAGTGAAAAAAAATATTTATTTTAAATGTAAAGCTTAACCTATTGTTAAAACAGATATGAGTGGTGGCACTGGGCAAGTAGGCACAGTATCCAATGTGAACCTCACACAGAAGCTGGCAGGCAGGCAACTGCTCTTCTATTTCAGTGGAAACAAAATTTTGGTTGTAAAAGCACGCTATAGAGACACCAGATATGAGTGGCAACTGTCAAAGTACGCTGGCAGGGTTGTGCAGGGCACACGCTGAAGGAAGGCCTGACAGAGCCGCTTGAAGGACACTGACTGGCTGCTATTAGCTTACACTGGAAACCTTTTTTCTTTGTAAAAGCACGCTAAAGAGACACCAGATATGATTGGCAACTGTCAAAGCACGCTGGCACAGGTCTGCAGAGCACACGCTGAAGTAGGCCTGACACCCAGACGCTTGCAGACAACTAACTGATCTTCTATTACAGTGAAAAAAAATGATTTCTTTAAAATCTAAAGCTTAAGCTATTGTTAAAACAGATATGAGTGGTGGCACTGACTGGGCAAATGGGCAAGGCATCCAACCTGACACAGAAGCTGGCAGGCAGGCAACTGCTCTTCTATTACAGTGAAAAAAAATGATTTCTTTAAAATCTAAAGCTTAAGCTATTGTTAAAACAGATATGAGTGGTGGCACTGGGCAAGTAGGCACAGTATCCAATGTGAACCTCACACAGAAGCTGGCAGGCAGGCAACTGCTCTTCTATTACAGTGAAAAAAAATGATTTCTTTAAAATCTAAAGCTTAAGCTATTGTTAAAACAGATATGAGTGGTGGCACTGGGCAAGTAGGCACAGTATCCAATGTGAACCTCAAACAGAAGCTGGCAGCCAGGCAACTGCTCTTCTATTACAAGGAAAACAAATTATTTATTTTAAATCTAAAGCTTAACCAATTGTTAAAACAGATATGAGTGATGGCACTGGGCAAGTGGGCACAGTATCCAATGTGAACCTCACACAGAAGCTGGCAGGCAGGCAACTGCTCTTCTATTACAGTGAAAAAAAATATTTATTTTAAATGTAAAGCTTAACCTATTGTTAAAACAGATATGAGTGGTGGCACTGGGCAAGTAGGCACAGTATCCAATGTGAACCTCACACAGAAGCTGGCAGGCAGGCACCTGCAATTACATTACACAGGAAAAAAAAAAAAAGCAGCCTGATGTTATAGCCCTAAAAAGGGCTTTTTGGGGTGCTGTCCTTACAGCAGAGATCAGATGAGTCCTTCAGGATTGTAGTGGACACTGAATACCCTAGCCTAGCTATCAATTTCCCTATCCGATCAGCAGCAGCTAAACTTTCCCTCCTCTCACTAAGCATGCATCTTCCGAATGAATCGAAAATGGATGCTGGGAGGGAGGTTGGAGGGTGTGGAAGGGAGGGAGTGCTGCTGATTGGCTGGAATGTGTCTGCTGACCGAGAGGCACAGGGTCAAAGTTTGCCCAATGATGACGAATAGGGGGCGGATCGAACTGCGCATGTGTCCGCCCGCCGCGGCGAACGCGACCACGCTTAGTTCGCCTGGAACTGTTCGCCAGCGGACAGTTCGGTACATCACTATATATAGATATAATAGATGATAGACAAATAGATAGATAGACATATATACAGGCAGATCAGATAGACTAACAGAGATCGATAGATAGACAGACCAACAGACAGACTAACAGAGATAGATAGATAGATAGATAGATAGGCAGACAGATGAAAATCTAAAACTGGTGACACTGTGTTTCTTAGCTTTACTTTGCACAACACCTTTACTTTGCACAAATATAAAATATGGAACAACATAATCAAAGGAATTGTTATGCAGACAGAAATATATTTAATCCACAGATAGTTGTCTTAAATATATATATATATATATATATATATATATATATATATATATATATATATATATATATATATATTTCATACCTGGAGGGTCAAAGTCACACCCATGATTGGTGAATTTCTACACACCAGGACAACATTTTTACTCATATATGGCTAGGGGTGAATGGGAATTTTTTTCCACCCTGATAATTAAATCATAGGCACCAGGTATATCCACTGAAGCCGGTTCTAAAACACAGTTATCTGGTGTATAGGAAAGTAATTTTACACATACACAGTTATTCATTATTGTGAGAATTCAAAGTGAATTTCAAATTTAAGGCCAAGTAAATATTTGAACTGAAAGCAGGTCTGATTTAGAAAATGTTTCCTGTTATTTAACCTTGAATTTAAAATTCACTTTGAATCCTTACTTAAGCCCAGTGTGTGATATTGAATCAAATGTCTCTGTAATCCTGTGAGTTTTGTGAGTAAACCATTTATCAATTTAGAGAAGCAACCTGCTCTTGTCTATTTTAGTCCACTGAGCTGGAGATGGTGCCGAGTTGCTGGGCACAGACACAGTTGCAAACTGGACTATTAGCGTTGTGCGTTGTGCTCGGTTCTCACACTTAGCTGCCAGGAAGAAGTAGGTTGAAATAGTGCAGGTCTAGTCACACATATTTTGC
This sequence comes from Pelobates fuscus, assembly GCF_036172605.1. Classification (NCBI taxonomy): domain Eukaryota; kingdom Metazoa; phylum Chordata; class Amphibia; order Anura; family Pelobatidae; genus Pelobates; species Pelobates fuscus. The sequence goes on along the minus strand of NC_086321.1, from coordinate 33,539,101 downwards.
ATATCAACAAATGAGCTCAGTGGATTGTGTTAACCCCTTAAGGACACATGACGGACATATTCCGTCATGATTCCCTCTTATTTCTGAAACGGTGTCCTTACAGGGTTAAAGTTATTCCTTGCTACAAAGTACCTCAGTGGAATCCCCAACCACCATCATAAGTTCTACATACAAATGGTAGAGCACTGGAATGTCAGTTAATGACATTCTGACAAGTGGACTGAGCCAACGTTTTGACTGTAAAGTCTTTTTCCCTCTAACATTTTACACTCTATAACTGTACACTCTAAATCCAGGTATGATTATAGAATGAATAATAATATTAATCAGTAGAACAAAGTTAATCAACTTCATTAACAGTAGAAATAGTGCACTGAACACTAATTAATAACATACCAAAACGTCATTGTAATGTTTATGGTGTTTGGTAACCATTACAAGGAAGCTGTGGGTATATGAGGTCCCTGACTCACACCTTCAAACTAGGCATTGTGGGATTCCACACATGGTATAATTGATTTGGTATCACTGTGACCACCATTTTGAAAGAAGGCACATTTGAGTATATAATTAAATCGATAAATGTGCACATTATCGGCACCATAGTTGATTAAGTTGGTACATTAACCTTAGGAAGAACGTGTCATCTATGGAAAGCAGTGCTCAGACATTGCTATGCAATTTCCATAAAAATCTTAAAGTGTAGATTTTTATCTTTGTACTTTCTTTATGCATAGATAGCAATAGCAGACACGTGTAACGAACCTTCATTTATTTATTAATTCATTGAATAACTGATTGATTATTTGTCTGATTTCTTAGGAAAGGTGAGCTACGTATGTTTAACATAAAAATAAAATACATAATACAAAACTGTACAAGATAAAAAAAAAGTACTGTGGGTTGTGTGATTATTTTTCATTTATAGATAATTACCTTTTCAGCTGTTTTATGGACCTCAGTCATGGTAAACTTTAAAAAAATGGCTTTTCATCATCATCATCATCTAACATCAGTAGTGTACATTGCAGACATCTTTCTTTGAAGCACTTATAGTATGTGTGCTGCTTAATGCAAAGGTCCAGATGTCTGACTGCTATGTAAACAAGAGAAGTGAAAATACAGATGTGAAATGCAAGCACAAACATGAAAAAATATAATATCTAGTTCTACCATGGATTGACTTTTCCACCACCACCAGAGGAAGTCCAACTCTTGTTGAACATCATCTTCACTCAATTTTTTGTAACATTAATGTCATTATTTTATGTCCTGTTAGTTTCAACTACGTGGATAAATACACTTATTTCCAATAATTTCAGCAAATACATTTTAAAATGATATTAGCCTCACAGTCCCCTGTTGGAGCTATTTTGGAGTGTGGCTTCACTTGAGCAGACTGCCAAGAGTTCAGTGGTTTTTATTTGGAGACATAATTTCATGAAGGAACAAGCTTGGACAACTAAAGTTATATTTTTCCAGACATATAGCAGGATTCTACCGTACTTCTCCAAAGAGAAATGTCTGGCAATTTAAACCCACAAAACCTACTAATCTTCTCTGATTGACTATTCTTAGAATTTTAGGGAATGAAAATGGTCATTTACTGAACTTGGCAAGGAAAAGCAGACACTTGTGCTGCTATAACCAACCACAAAGGAAGTGATGTGGCGAGAATATAAAGAAGTTTTATATTCCAATAGCAAAGTCGGACTGTTGTGAGCATCCTTATGTAAATGTGCAAAACTCAAAAATATGTTTACTTGAGCAAACTGACAAATATATTTATTAATATGCGTATACGTGTTTGCTCATGCGTGCTGGTTTCTATAGATTGAAAAAGAACCGAGTAGAATTTTTAGGGATGGCCAAATATAAAAATGGAAGAATGTTTCATCCCATTTTTTAAAATTATGAAATCAATCCTGGGTTCAGTTGTGTGAATGTTTTACCCAAAGGTGGAGACATTTTGCTCATTTGGTAATAACAGGAAGTAAACATTGTTGATTATTCCTGCAGGAATTCAGACGAACACACGGCATAAAACTTTATTGATATTAGAAAAGGGCATCACATCAAAAATAGAATAACAAATATTCAGTTAGAACTAGATCAGTTAAACACAGATATTCAGAGGACGGACAAGGTAATGCAATCTATAAATGAGCACGTGCTACGGTTCAATCTACTTCATAGTAAACCAAATACAACCTGTATAAATATATGTATTACCTGTTATGTATTAACTTTATATATGTGTGTATAGCATATATATTGTTTATATATTGTATTTTTGTAATATTGTACCCTATTATACCAATGCAATGTTTTGTGGACAAAGACCCAGGACACACTTGAAAACGAGAGAAATCTCAATGTATCCATCCTAGTAAAATATTTTATAAATAAATAAATAAATAGTTCTGCAAGCTGAAAAAAAAGAGACTCAAGTCCACCAGTTTAAACTCTCTCCACTTTTATGTTGCTTTTTAATACAATTTGAAGCAATTTACAAATTAAAGGAAAAATGGAAAATTGAAGTATGGTTGACTTGGGGATTATTTTTCAGGTTCAGTTATTTTGCCTTTAAATTTTACATTTATGTTGAATTCTGGACAATTCTCACTTTAGTGCCTAAACATGTGAATTTCTTGTTTTGCCACAGAGTCTTCCCAACTATAAATGCGGCTTCTCATAAAACAACCTTCTACTTTTATACTATACAGCATATTTCCTTTATTACATTTTCAATGGATAACCTTTCTAGTCCTATCAATGAAAAGAGCTCCCCAAAACTTGTCAAATAGGTTGGTAGCTAACTGCACATATCTGGGTCATCTCCATTAGGTTATGGTATATATTTTGTATATTCTTTTTATTCTGGAATGCATTGTAAAGATTGTTTGTTGTCTCTCAAGAACACCTGTCCTAAATTTTCAAGTACTTATTGCAATTTTCTGTAGGAATTATTTCCAATTTCTACTGCAATTTGTAATTGCAATGTGCTACAAACTTGAGCTCCTGGTTTTTGTGCTTCATGATAAATGTGAAGCAGTGGTGGTCATCGATTAAGTTGCCTCATATTGGTCCTCAATGAGATTGGAGGTACTCAGTGTTCTACGCACATCTCTGCACATCTCATCAGTGCCATGAGGGTTTTGGCTTTTGGAAGTCATATTCTTTATTGCAAAATAAACATTTCACATGCATTTTTACCTTTATTGTATGTTCAAGTAAATTGCACTTTACAAAGTTTTAATGTTCCATTCATCTTTTTTGACGTTGACTTCATCAAAGGTTAACACACTAGTATTGAACAATGTTTGTCACTATTTTAGTTTGCTCATTGTCTTTAAGTTTGTGTAAACATTCACTACAGTTCTATTTTTTGGGAATTCCCTCCTGTTTTTAACTTTAAATTATTTTCCCAATAATTGCACTTCGAGTCTATTGTTAGCAAACTTTTTCACTCTTTTCACAGGAATTCTGTGTCATCCCATTTATGCTATGATGTATTTCAGTAATGATTGGCTATTTTCACTATGAGGGACATATAGGAACCTGCATAGAAAATGAGGGGGCCTAAGGGGGAGATCTCCCCCTTAGGACCCCCATATTCTACACGAGTTCCTATGTCTCCTATATATATATATATATATATATATATATATATAATAAATCCAAATAGAGATGACTGCACTCTCCGGTCTTCATATAAAATAAATGTAGTTTTATTAGGTATACATTAAAAAAGAAGAATAGATCGACGTTTCAGCCCCATTCTGGGCTTTCTTCAGGATCAAAAAATTACATACATATTTTTGATCCTGAAGAAAGCCCAGGATGGGGCTGAAACGTCGATCTATTCTTCTTTTTTAATGTATACCTAATAAAACTACATTTATTTTATAAGAAGACCGGAGAGTGCAGTCATCTCTATTTGGATTTATTATATGCATCAGCCATTTGACTTTGGCACCCGGCTACACTTAAAAGAAAAGCGTGAGTGCACGGAACCTTTTTTCATTTCATTTATATATATATATAAAATAAACTATAAACAGATAGCACTCCAAGGACTTGTTAGTAAGGTGAAAAAATAACTTAGCTTTTATTCAGCAAAATGCCATAGTGAACAAACGGTTCAGTTCCTTGTCAGAACTTTCGTCAGGATTTCGAAAGTTCTGACAAGGAACTGAAACGTTTATTCATTTGCTGAATAAAAGCTAAGTTATTTTTTCACCTTACTAACAAGTTCTTGGAGTGCTATCTGTTTATAGTTTGTTGTAATTTTGCTGACAAGCACCGGGCTAATTTTATTGCTAATACTGGAGGGCAAGTATTGGATATTTTATATATATATTTTACTTGAGGGTCATTTCCTCCTTTTAGGAGTTCGACTGTAGGTGATTATGTAGAGACAATCCATAAGCCCCTGATTGAGATCCGGGCTCCTGGACTGGACTCACTATGATGGTCTATGTATTAGCTATGGAGACTTTATGTTTTACTTTGAACCAAATTTCAGTAAAGAATTTCTCGTCACTTTTCATGTGACCATTTTACCATGAGTCAATGGACCATCCATGAGGAGTATTCTTTTGTGTATGTTAAAACATGAATTCCCCCCCAAAAAATTCCCCTATGTGATTTTCCATTGGCCTGTATTTATTTTTGTTTTCGTATTTTGTTTACCCTGGCACTTGTCTCAGTTGTTGCTCAAGTTTACAGACTTATCAGTTATTTTCCAAATGTCCTACCTTTGGCAGTGAAACATACCCTGATTTATTTCATTTTCTTTATGAAAATTTGAGAGTCACTTCTGTTCTCTTAGCTTGTTTAACATCCATGTTTTGTTTTTAATGTTGTATTCAACACATTGATTTGCTTTTTCATTCTTTAGTGTAAGTTCCTTTTTATCTTCTTCAATAACACATAGCTTTTATAACATTTATGGCATTGTGTTCACATTTTTCTAACCTTATGGATTACAGTTTCCTTAGCAGATACAGTTTACTTTTCAAGTACAACTATGTATATTTTTTAAAAAGACAATATGTGCTGGCACTCAATTAAGTGTTAGGTGCCGGTATTCGAGGTATAACCCCACAAAAAAACTCCTAATCAATATCATAAACTAAATATGAATACCGCACTCAAATGAATGGCATTAAATGATTGTTAAGCCTATGTTCAATTTCATAGTATTTATTGAAAAGCTTATAAGAATAATTCATAAAGATAATGGTATTTCATCAAAGTAGCACAAAATTCATCCTATATACACCAACTATATACAAATATCTATCTAGACACAGTATCCTCCTATGTTCAATGAATAGTTCAAAGTCTGTACATCTGTATACGTTAACTGGTGATTTTAAGCGCAAAGATCAAGCAAGAATCATGTGGGGAAAAATGAAAAAATGAAACGGTGAAACAATAAGTGAAAACTCCAGGAAAATCGGAAATAGTGTAAAAAATGAAAAAAATGATGAAAAGAATGAAAAAATTAAAAAAAATAAATAAATAAAATGAAAAAAATGAAAAAAATGAAAAAAAATGAAAAAAATAATGAAAAGAATGAAAAACTGAAAGAATTGAAAAAATGCAAAATACCAAAGTCCTGATAAATGACAGTCCAGTATATAGTGCACTATATGTTACCCACTATCTGTGGGTTGATCTCACCAATGTCGTCTGTTTCTGTATACTGTATCCTGTGGGAAGATTCTGTAGTCTATGAAAGGTGGTCTGAATGGAAGGGATGGAACGGATTCCTGATGGTAGAAAAAGTGATCGCCACCCTGTCTCTGTTGGTAGTTGGTCAAATTAGTTGTGATGAATGAAGTCAATCGGGTAAGTGGATTGAAGTCAATCGTAGGTCTTTCCTGTGGATGGGCTGCGCGCTCGGGACATGTGAGTCCCTTCGATGGCCCCAGTGTCCGTGCTGCTAAAAGAAGAACATCAGGGTTTAAATATCCTCAGTTTAGGCGGCTAAACACTGCCGCGTCTAATCCACGATCCTGCTTCCGCATTCCAACGTATACGTGCGTCATGATGTTCTTCTTTTAGCAGCACGGACACTGGGGCCATCGAAGGGACTCACATGTCCCGAGCGCGCAGCCCATCCACAGGAAAGACCTACGATTGACTTCAATCCACTTACCCGATTGACTTCATTCATCACAACTAATTTGACCAACTACCAACAGAGACAGGGTGGCGATCACTTTTTCTACCATCAGGAATCCGTTCCATCCCTTCCATTCAGACCACCTTTCATAGACTACAGAATCTTCCCACAGGATACAGTATACAGAAACAGACGACATTGGTGAGATCAACCCACAGATAGTGGGTAACATATAGTGCACTATATACTGGACTGTCATTTATCAGGACTTTGGTATTTTGCATTTTTTCAATTCTTTCAGTTTTTCATTCTTTTCATTATTTTTTTCATTTTTTTTCATTTTTTTCATTTTTTTCATTTTTTTTTTTTTTTTCATTTTTTCATTCTTTTCATCATTTTTTTCATTTTTTACACTATTTCCGATTTTCCTGGAGTTTTCACTTATTGTTTCACCGTTTCATTTTTTCATTTTTCCCCACATGATTCTTGCTTGATCTTTGCGCTTAAAATCACCAGTTAACGTATACAGATGTACAGACTGAACTATTCATTGAACATAGGAGGATACTGTGTCTAGATAGATATTTGTATATAGTTGGTGTATATAGGATGAATTTTGTGCTACTTTGATGAAATACCATTATCTTTATGAATTATTCTTATAAGCTTTTCAATAAATACTATGAAATTGAACATAGGCTTAACAATCATTTAATGCCATTCATTTGAGTGCGGTATTCATATGTATATTTTTTACAGCTCCACCCTTATTATATGCTGTTGCAACTCCACCAACGTCTGCCTGAGTATCAGCCTCTAACAAAAGTAATATATTACGGGCACAGTTTATAGGGGATTAACAGGCTCAATGCAAGGATTTTGCAGCCATCCCTAGCATTTCTAACATCCATTAAATTAGCAAATTATAAAAAATTGGGATTTACTCAACAATTTTATGACCACTTTATGATGTAAATTGTAGTAAAAACCTCAGAAATGAAACCCACTTGGTCTGTCTTTTCCACTTCAAACTCAACACAACTAGATGTTGAGACAACCAGCCCCCAATATTTTTTCTTATGTTCAAGGGCAATAGTCATTTGGCAAAACAGTCATAGGAAAAGTTGTAGCTATCTATAAAAGTGGTGACAATACTTTGGTATCTAACTATCACCCGATATCATTGCTCGCTGTATTGTCAAAAATCTTGGAAAAATGTGTCCACACGCAACTATGTGAATATTATAAATGATCAAATTATCTGACCCCTGATCAATTAGGCATTCGTCCAAATCACTCAACTTCAACTGCCCTCTTAAAAGTTTGCAATGACATCCAAAGTGGCATGGAACAAAGGAGACTTAACTGGAGCTATTTTCCTTGATTTTGCCAAGGCCTTTAACACAGTAGACCATGGCATTCTTTTGCAAAAACTTAAAAACTCAGGTATTGGTGGTCGTCCACTAATCTGGTTCCCATCGTACGTTTCAGACCGATTGCAATATGTGACCATTTCTGATAGTGCTTCCCTCCATCTTCCAGTCACGTGTGGTGTCCCCCAAGGCTCCATACTCGGCCCCCTGCTATTCACATTATTTATAAATGATCTGCCTAACATCTGCAAATCCTTAACTGTACACATGTATGCCGACAAAACTGTAATCTATGCTAGTAAACCCAATCTACCGCAGCTTGAGGCTGTGCTCCAAAACCAATTCACAGAGGTAGAAAAGTGGATAGCGGATAACAAACTCTTCCTAAACACTGACACTGTTACAATGATCTTTGGGACTGTACCTAAATTATATAAACTACAAATTCAGCAACTGTGTATCAGAACAAATTCCAATAGCAAGACAGCAGTCTGCTCTTTTAAATATCTAGGTATGTTGCTAGACACCAATCTATCTTTTGGCCTTCACATTGAAAGAATCTCTTCAAAACTTTACCCCAAACTAGGTGTCCTTGGCAGAAAACAAATCGTGCCTAAGCCCTGCAGAAAGGAAACAGATAGTGCAACAAATGCTAATGCCCATCATTGATTATGGGGATGTAGTGTAGGCACCCGCCTCGGAAACCCACCTTAATAAACTTAATACGTTATATAATTAATTCTGCCACTTTGTACTAGGATGTAATTACTTTACCCACCATTGTGACATGTTAAAAGAGCTAAACTGGCTGTTGTTGGAATCCCAACGCACTCTTCATCTTTCCAGCCTTGTGCATAAGAGCAATTCTGGGAAGCTCCCACCCTACCTGAGTAGAATGCTCTCCCCGGCTGTTCCAACCTCCTATACCCTCCAATCCAGTACTAGGACGATATTTAACATACCGCAATACAAAAATAAAGTGGCTCGATCCTTATTGTCCTACAGAGCACCGCAATTATGGGATAGCCTCAGGGACACAGTCAAAGCTTCATTTAATCTAAAATCTTTTAAGAGATCTGTGGCAACATACCTCAATAAAGAATGCACCTGTCATGGTTGAATATATTTATTACCTATTATGTATTTAATTTATATATGTGTGTATGTATATATATATGTATATATATATATATATATATATATATATATAACGATGCACTCACAGGTCTTCAAAATAGGAATTTTAGTGTTTTAAATCATCAATTCTGTGTACAAACAAATCAACGTTTCGACCCAATCAGACCCTATTTTGAAGACCTGTGAGTAGAGTTGAGCGGACACCTGGATGTTCGGGTCCAGCAGGTTCGGGCTCGAACTTGACCCTGAACCCGAACCCCATTGAAGTCAATGGGGACCCAAACTTTTGGCCACAAAAATGGCTCTAAAAAACTCCTAGAAAGGGCTAGAGGGCTGCAATCGGAAGTACAATGGGGGTAAGAGTAGGACAAGTGCCCTGCAAACAAATGTGGATAGGGAAATCACTTAAAAATAAGCAGCCGCTTATGTAGCGGAGAGCTGGTCTTTCACAGGTTAACTCCACTAAAGATCCCAGTGAGGCTCAGGAACAAGTAATAAAATACCATAAAATAATAATCACAGCAAGCAAGGTAATCCACGAATATCCCCATACAGATCCCAATGACTGGACGACACACAGCATCAGGAGCAAAACTAAACTTTTAATCACTCAACCTTCTTTTAAAGCATTCTCCCATGCAAGAGAGGGATTCACAATAATTAGTACAGTAGCCAATAGTGTAACAGTTACCTCCCACACATCTCCTCCCCTCAGTGTGACACATAATCCCATTAAACACACTGTAGTTTTCACCGAGTTCTGCATGTACCCAAAATCAAGCAGCTAGAATAATACTTTGGGTATCCCCCTGGTAGCCCTGATCTGGGTGACTAACATATTCAAAATTCACCCAGATCGGACCAGGGGTTCGGGAGTTAGGTGGAAGGTGCAATTTGACCGACCGCACACGAGGTGGTATCCGAAAAAGGCTCCATGTGTTTTGGCCCTGTGGTCAGTCTCCGTTCGGTAGTTAAAACATACAGTAATCCTTGCCATCCATAGCTAATCTTATATTTGCATGTATTCCCTTGTTCTGTACATTTATTTTACCGAACAAGGGGCTGACTAGTCACTCCGTTCGGGAGTTATGGAGCTTTGGAGGTCTCAGCGGTGTTCGGGTGTTTGAGTGCCCGATTTGAGTTCCAGACACTCGACGACCAAACACCGCTGAGATTTTCTTGCGTAAGATGGCTGCCGCATGTGGTTCGTATGCCGAACGGCGACCACACAGGTACATACAATATATCAATTTCATGGTCAATTATTAAGCTGCGGTTTACAGAGTGTGAAAGCTTAACGAGGTGCACACTTCTCACTGGGGTGGTCTGATGGTTCGGTAGTTTCATTTGTATGAAAACTACCGAACAATCATACGAAAGCTACATACACTTACAGATATACAGGGAAACAATTACACAAATACATTTTCAATACGAATTCTTGAGGACAGCCTTAATGCAATCCGCTACAGCTTAGTAGATAACTCCCTAATTCCCACGGTGTTAGGGAGCTATCTACCAAAAGGCTGAAAGACCTAAATTGGTCTTTCAGCCACATTTACTAATACTAAGAAAAGATTACTTAGTATTAGTAAATTTAGTCCTTACTCGCTATACCGCGAGTAGGGGCGTGTCTAGTAAACAGTGAGCAGCCAGTGGCTGCTCACTGTAAAAAAAAATCCCAAAAAACCTATTGTCCCCACCCCTGTGCAATGGGTGGGGGCCCTAAATAACAATAAGGGGGGGACCTACTGTCCTCCCCCCGGCCCCCACTTCTGTGCGGTGGGTGGGGGCCATAAATAAAAAATAATAAAAAATGTCCTCCCCCACAGCCCTCCTCCCTGAGCAGTGGGTGGGGGCCATAAATAAAAATGGGGGGGACATAATGTCCTCCCCCTGGCCCCCACCCCTGCGCGGCAGGTGGGGGCCCTAAATAACAATAAGGGGGACCTAATGTCCTCCCCCCAACCCCCAACCCTGCGTGGCGGGTGGGGGCCCTAAATAACAATAAGGGGGGGACCTAAGGTCCTCCCCCCAGCCCTAAGGTCCTACCCCCAACCCAAACCCCTGAGCGGTGGGTGGGGGCCATAAATAAAAATCCCCCCAGGTGACTAGGGGTCCCCAAACCCCTAGTCACCCCTCTCCCCCCAAAACAATTACACCTACCTACCCCTACCCCCCTCATCCTAAAAATAATGAGGGGGACCCTTGTCTAAATACCTGTAAAAAAAAAACATAGACTTACCATTTGATGTCTTCTTTCTTCTAAAATCTCATTTTCAGCCCCAAAAAAGGCCAAATAAAAATCCAGAATAACCGACGCACTAAAAAAAAAATAATTAAAAGAAATTCTTCTTCACCCATGGAGGGCTCCGCGCAGACTGAGCTCTGCAGAGCGGGGGAAGGCTTATAAAGCCTTGCCCCACTCTACAATTAGGCTCAGGGCACTCTGATTGGTGAGTTTAACCCCTTAAGGACACATGACATGTGTGACATGTCATGATTCCCTTTTATTCCAGAAGTTTGGTCCTTAAGGGGTTAAGCCATCCAATCAGAGTGCTCTGACAGGTAAATGAAGAGACTGACAGGTAAGTCTCTACATTTACCTGTCACAGCACTCTGATTGGTTGGCTTGAAATTCACCACTCGGAGTGCTCTGTGTCATTTTACACAGCGTGGGAAAGTTCTTTGTAATTTCAAGCTAACCAACCAGAGGGCTCTGTGTCATTTTATACAGCGTAGGAAAAGTCCAAAGAACCTTCCCACGCTGTGTAAAATGACACACTCTGATTGGCTGGATTTCAAGCTAACCAATCAGAGTGCTCTGTGTCATTTTACACAGCGTGGGAAAATTCTAAAGAACTTTACCATGCTGTGTAAAATGACACAGAGCTCTCTGATTGGCTGGATTTCAAGCTAACCAATCAGAGTGCTCTGTGTCATTTTACACAGCGTGGGAAAATTCAAAGAACTTTCCTACGCTGTGTAAAATGACACAGAGCACTCTGATTGGTTAGCTTGAAATACAGCCAATCAGAGTGCTCTGTGTCATTTTACACAGTGTGGGAAAATTCCAAAGAACAGCCAATCAGAGTGCTCTGTGTCATTTTACACAGTGTGGGAAAATTCCAAAGAACTTTCCCACGCTGTGTAAAATGACACAGAGCACTCTGATTGGTGGATTTCAAGCCAACCAATCAGAGTGCTGTGACAGGTAAATGTAGAGACTTACCTGTCAGTCTCTTTATTTACCTGTCAGAGCACTCTGATTGGATGGCTTAAACCCACCAATCAGAGTGCTCTGTGTCATTTTACACAGCGTGGGAAAGTTCATAAGCCTTCGCCCGCCCTGCAGAGCTCAGTCTGCGTGGAGCCCTCCATGGGTGAAGAAGGATTATTTTCTTTTTGCGCTCGTTTTTTCAAGTGCGTCGGTTATTCTGGATTTGTATTTGGCCTTTTTTGGGGCTAAAAAAATAAGATTTTAGAAGAAAGAAGACATCAAATGGTAAGCCTATTTTTTTTGTACAGGTATTTAGACAAGGGTCCCACTCATTATTTTTAGGATGAGGGGGGTAGGTAGGGCTAATTTTTTGGGGGAGAGGGGGGTGACTAGGGGTTTGGGGACCCCTAGTCACCTGGAGGGGGAATTTTTATTTATGGCCCCCACCCAATGTGGCGAAACCAACCTCGCCACTGGGCCCTGGAGAAGCCTGGTTGCTAGCCTCCTGCCCAGTGATTATGGTCCCTGGGAGATATTGCCCTTTAAGGGACTGAATTGGGGCTTATGGACTGCTACCATAATGTACTGACCCTTTAAGAACTACTTGTGGGCATGTGGATTGTATAATACTGTCCCTAGCCCTTTAAATACTTTGGGGACAGATTGGTACTTTTGTATATGGCACTTCAGACACAGTCGAAGCTGTCGAAGTTGTCGAAGTTGTCGAAGCTGTCGAAGCTGTCGAAGCTGTCGAAGTTACTGAAGTTGTCGAAGTCGTCGAAGTGGGCGTTATCGGACAAAGGACCACGTGGCGGCGGCCATTTTAACTTCGAACACCGCCGACCCTTAACATCCACTCCACTTTGACACTTCGACTAAAGTCGAAGTACAGGCACACTTCGAATGGGACTTAGCCGTTTTTATGGCAGGAATTGACCGACCGCACAGCCCAAATCTATGGAACTGTTTTGGGCAAGAAAATGTGCTTGCGGTCGGTCACAAAAGGACTTCCGTGTAACTTTTGATCCACTGGAGGGATTTGCCTGAATTTTGGAAGTGTTTATGTTTAAAGTATGCTGAGTCTGAATATGTAATTTGTATGTGAATGTGATGTATGGTTTTGAAGTTACAGATATTGTGTAAAAGTTATGTTTTAAACTGTATAATAAGTGGATTATCTCTCAGGCTAAGGGGAGGGGATGTGTGGGTTGAACCATATCTCGGATTGGTTATTTTATGCCTCCCCCTGGGTGTGGCCTGTATGTGTGAGATGGAAATAAAAGCCAGGCTGGATGAGCCAGTCGAGAGTTCCTGTTTTACCCTCAAAGTGAAGTGTCGTCTCATTATTGGGGGAAGGATTTATTGCATGCTGTTCCAGTTGACTGCTAGGAGTGTAGGCCTATTTGTATGGTTCCTATTCAATGGTCTACAGCATTCATATGCTAGAGAGGATTCCTATGCTTCTCTGATTCGGTGATTGTGGTGTCTGCCAGAGTGCTTGGAGTCCTCAGGAAACGCTAGGAGCATCCATTAACGGAGGTACCAAGTCGGGGTGCCAGGCGATCCGTTACACCCACCACTCAGGGGTGGGGGCCGGGGGGAGGATATTAGGTCCCCCTTATTGTTATTTAGGGTCCCCACCCGCCGCGCAGGTGTGGGAGCCAGGGGGGGAGGACCTTAGGACCCACTCATTGTTATTTAGGGCCCCCACCCGCCACGCAGGGGTGGGGGCCGGGGCGGAGGACATTAGGTCCCCCTGCCCAATTTTTATTTATGGCCCCCATCCACCACTCAGGGGTGGGGGCTGGGAAGGAGGACATTAGGTCCCCCCCATTTTTTATTTATGACCCCCATCCACTGCTCATGGGTGGGAGCCGGGGGGGAGGACAGTAGGTCCCCCTTATTGTTATTTAGGGCCCCCACACACCGCGCAGGGGTGGGGGGAGGAGGGGAGGACATTAGGTCCCCCCCCAATTTTTATTTATGGCCCCCACCCACCACTCAGGGGTGGGGGCCGGGTGGGAGAACAATAGGTCCCCCCCTTATTGTTATTTAGGGCCCCCACCTACCGCTCAGGAGTGGGGGCTGGGGGGCGACAATAGGTCCCTGTTTAGTTTAAAAGCCCTCACTCGCGTGTCGTCGGTGGGGGCTCAGGATGGGGCACAGGCTGCTCACTGTTTAATAGACACACCCCTACTCGCGGTATAGCAAGTAGGGGCATAATTTACTAATACTAAGTGACCAGCTTCTATAGAGGCTGGGTCACTTGCTGCACTGGCCAATCACAGGCACACGAGTCAAACGCTTGTTGTTTGGCTGCCCTGCAGCCTTTCAAAACGCGTCATTAAATCGCCGAACTCCAACCCGAACATACAGTGATATGTTTGTGTTTGGGTCCGGGGTCCAAAAAAAACCTCATGTTCGGTACGAACCCGAACTTTTCAGTTTGGGTTCGCTCAACTCTACCTGTGAGTGCATAGTTATTTTCTATTTTTTATATTTCAAATGTGGCGATTTGCACCCAGGCAAGTATCAATATTGTTGCCTTCGGAAGGTGGAGTGCCACGCTATCTGTGGAATTATATATATGCATATTGTATTTTTGTAATATTGTATCCTATTGTAACAATGCAATGTTTTGTGGACCCAGGACATACTTGAAAACGAGAGAAATCTCAATGTATCCATCCTGGTAAAACATTTTAAATAAATAAATAAAATATTAAATTTGTCATTAAGCGTTAAATTCCAGCCATTCATGATACATTTTCACATTATAATACCCGCTCCATTAAATAACTCCTAGAACATGCTGGATTTCAATAAACACACAATATATTGAACTATGTAATAACAAATGTAATTGAAATCAATACAATGAGCTTACTTGCTTAAGTAAATATTAGATAGATTGCTGATCTATGTGAAAGTGTTTGTGCCTAAGCGCTATGGCTAATACAAATTAAAAAAAAAATATATATTAACTTTTATCTTAAAAAGTGAGTTGCTTCTACATTGCATTGTCCAATTCCTTAAAATAGACCAATATTACAACAATTATAAAATCATACAAGATGGAGCACTCATTTTCGGTGTAAAGTGCAATACGTAATAGTGATGTCACTTCTAAGGTGATTGAAAAAATATAACTTATAGCTATCTAAATATTTTACTTGTTTAATCAAGGAATACATTTGTTTCAATATGTTATCTATTAAAATGCAATAACTATGTTCAATAGTGTATAATCTTTTTTTTTTTTTTTTTTTTTAAAAACATACAATGCAATGATAAAAAAGAAGCACTCACACATTTCAAAGCTATGTGATCTAGCTCTGGTTACAAAGGGTCCATCAAGGCGACCCTTCCCTTTCTTCAAGGTTTATTGTAAACTCTTTCAATTGTTCTTAAGATGTCCCCCAGGAAACAGAAAATATCTATAGTATAATATTGCTTAGAAAGTTATTTTTGAGTTATAGGAAAAATATTATACTCACAAACGAAGAGCCTATGGAATGGCTCAGAAAAAATACTTTGTATGGTTTTGGACTTCATGACTCGATTTTGTTAAAAAGTATATACTTTATTAACTATTAAATAACTTAAAATATATAGAATACTAAAAAAATAAAGTAATGTATCTAATAACATAAAATACCAGTATATAACATGCCCGAAAACGCATTTCACCATTAAGCTTCCTCATTTGCACAGGACTGTGGCAGCCTAAGGGTGGAACATGTTTTATAATATTTTACCTGTAACTCAAAAATATTTTTTTAGGCAATATTATTCTAAATATATTTTCTGTTTCCTGAGTAACATTTTAAGAACAGTTGAAAGAGTTTTCTATATACCCAGAAGAAAAGGAGGAGTCACCTCTACGGACCAACAAACCTTTGTAACCAGAGCTAGGCCATATACCTCTGAAAAGTGTGTGTTCCATTTTTATCACTGCATTGTATATTTAAAAAAAAAAAAAAAGGTTTCCCACTACTGCACATATTTATTGTATTTTTAAGAATAACATATTGAAAAAAAAACTCTTTCTTGTATATACAAGTTAAAAGAAATAGACAGATAAGTGGTAATTTTTAAAATCACTTTAGAAGTGACATCACTATCACATATTGTGCTTTAAATAAAATATTAGCACTCCATGGTGTATTATTTTATAATTTAGGATTGTTGGTCTATGCTGTTGTTTTGTATGGAAACATTGTCTATGGCACAATATTTTCTGTAATATATATTGTCATAAAACTCTCCATTAATTGTTTTCATATGGATTTGCGATGTTGGTGGTTCTGCTCAATGCAACATTAGCTATAAGAACATATAGAGAAGGGTGGCCGGATAGTGGGTCCCAAAGGACAGAACAGGGGGTAACCCTACGTAATTGGGAGGAAAACGAGAAGAGAACGAAGTCTGTCCTATATTGTATGGAGATATACACCATATGTCAAAAGAAAACAGTTAAAAAGTTATATCTTTATTAGGTAACATAAACTGATTTATGTACACAGGGGGGGGGGGGAAAGGAGACAATGAGGTGCATGGCACCTGAGTAAAACAATTTAAGTAACAATAGAGTAACACTACCTAACCCTAAGGTTATGTACAGTGTGATGCTCAGTACTGCCCAGCGCTAGTGCTGGTTCACAATAGTAACCGTGGTCACCTGTCGGAACAAAAAATAATAATAAATCGATGGTCGTGATTCAAATGAAAACACACCCGGTCTTAGTTAACCTGACCTGTCAAAGTTAGCAATTGGTAACAAAAACGTGCAACCCACTGTCATGTAATCAGCTGAAGGCTGAAATATCAAGGGTTTTGCTCATAGGATCAGTGTATGTGTCAGTTACTGTCCAAAGGGTGCTAACAAATTCTCGTGTACAGGTTGGTGATACTCGTCGAGGGATATATGCCCCTAATGAGAGCCCACCGTGGCCAAAGTGCCACACGACTTAGTCAATATCGATTATAGCAGAGCGGGGTCAGTTTACAACCAAACAATGGATAATAAAAAGTGCATGGCTACAGTAACGAGAAGGTGTTGCTAGGAAATCAATGCGTGGTAGGCACTGTCCAAGGTGCAAACAGGTTCCCGTATAGAGTTTAGCTCTGCTGCTGGAGAAAAAGATTCCCACGATAGATAGAGCGATAATCGCAGGGGAAATGCTGACCCCCGATATAATATGGCAAGTTAGGGAGTACTGTAATTACCTCAGGGCTAAAGTGTACGTGTCCGGGGGTGTTGCTGATAGGATCAATGTAATGAACACTATTCAAATATGCAACCAGATCCCAGTACACAAATTAGCAAATACTGACCCCCGATACAATATGGCAAGTTAGGGAGTACTGTAATTACCTCAGGGCTAAAGTGTACGTGTCCGGGGGAGTTGCTGATAGGATCAATGTAATGAACACTATTAAAATATGCAACCAGAACCCAGTATACAAATTAGCGGTGCTCGTGGAGAGAGATATCCCCTTAGTAAGAGCCTTAGGTTGAGAGAATGTTGCAGAACTCGCCTGCCAATACCAAATGCTGCAGAAAGTAGCGGGGTCCGTCAATGGCCGACCAAATACTTTGTGCACGTCTAAAATGACGAGACAGGTGTAAGAGTAGCCGGGTTCCCTCCTCCTAGCGGGAAACACAGCGATATGTGGAGAGTACAGTGCAGTGTGCTGTAACCCCTACTCTATGCCTGTAAGGATGTTGAGGATAAAGTGTCCCGGCTGGTATAGATGTGCCAAGTAGAGAGTAGGAAGGAATGGTGCCTTCATGGGTACCGGGTATAGGAAAGAGAGAGGTAAGGAAGATTTCGGAGAGGGTACAGTGCTGAGTGCACAGGTAACCCGTCTGGGTAGTAAATACACTGAGTTCAATAGATAACTTACAAACAGTCACCGAGGGGGCATCAGTGTAGATGCTAGGTAGTGGAAAGCCCAGCTGTATGGTCCAGTGGGGCGGGTGAAGGTCTCACCCGAAGAATTTCACCATTAAGCTTCCTCATTTGCACAGGACTGTGGCAGCCTAAGGGTGGAACATGTTTTATAATATTTTACCTGTAACTCAAAAATATTTTTTTATGCAATATTATTCTAAAGATATTTTCTGTTTCCTGAGTAACATTTTAAGAACAGTTGAAAGAGTTTTCTATATACCCAGAAGAAAAGGAGGAGTCGCCTCTACGGACCAACAAACCTTTGTAACCAGAGCTAGGCCATATACCTCTGAAAAGTGTGTGTTCCATTTTTATCACTGCATTGTATATTTAAAAAAAAAAAGGTTTCCCACTACTGCACATATTTATTGTATTTTTAAGAATAACATATTGAAAAAAAACTCTTTCTTGTATATACAAGTTAAAAGAAATAGACAGATAAGTGGTAATTTTTAAAATCACTTTAGAAGTGACATCACTATCACATATTGTGCTTTAAATAAAATATTAGCACTCCATGGTGTATTATTTTATAATTTAGGATTGTTGGTCTATGCTGTTGTTTTGTATGGAAACATTGTCTATGGCACAATATTTTCTGTAATATATATTGTCATAAAACTCTCCATTAATTGTTTTCATATGGATTTGCGATGTTGGTGGTTCTGCTCAATGCAACATTAGCTATAAGAACATCACTAGAGCTTTCATGTCTGTTTTGTTCTGTTTTGGAATATAATCACATTACTGCTCAAACAAATAACAATATCACAGTTATCTAATTCTACATTTTGCTAAGGAAGCTTGTATTTCCACACACTGTGCTCCGAAGAATAAAACATGCAACGTGTGGGAGTGAGGAGCTGCTACCAGCAGATACTTTCTTTCATCTTACAAAAATAAATGTTCTTTTTAGTGGCTCTGATTCTGTAATGAGACTTTATGAGAAGATTGTTTTCTTTTGTGTATAAATGGTGCCGGAATTGTTTTGACTGATCACTTTTTATTGAAAACACACATCTATATTTAAATAATATTTTAGAATGCTATTTTAAAATGTCATACATTTGTGATCACAACAATAATCTTACCGATAAAACTTGGTAGAATTTTAAGCTAATTCATGTAATTTTCTTTTGCCTTCTAAAGTGTAATAAAAATAGCTTTAACTCGTTTTTTGCATGACTAATAGACAAAAAAAAAACCTAGTTTTGGTGTACGATCTTATCATGATACAAAGTAGTATACGTTTATGTCTTGAAATGATGCATAATATATAGTTACATTAACACACAAAGTTTAAATTAAACTAAAGAAATCAATAGATATTAAAGCACCACTAAAGTCATCCTAACCACTTCATCTCATTGAAGTGGTTCAGGTGCAACTGTACTGTCAGTTTAACCCTGCAATATAAAAAAGGGCAGCTTTGTTAAATACAATGTTAAAGGAACACTCCAGAACTCTAAAGCACTTTAGCTTGATGAAATGTTTCACGTATGCAGAGTGTGTCCTCTTTATTTCATTTTGACAAAAGTGCTAATCTCAATCATATGTATCGCAATAGGTATCCATTTCTGACAGCGCCTCCCTCCCTTTTGTGGTGTTCCCCAAAGCTCCATACTCGGCCCCTACCATTTACAGTATTCATAAATGATCTGCCTTTAAATATCTATTATGCTTCTAGACCCCAATCTGTCTTTTGTCCTCCACATTGAAAAACTCTAATCAAAACTTTATCCAAAACTAGGTGCCCTGTACAGAAACAAATCCTGCCTAAGCCCCACAGTAAGGAAACAGATTGTAGAACAAATGCTAATGCCAATTATTGAATATGGTATGTAGTGCATGCACCTGCACCACAAAACCACCTTCAAAAACTTACTACATTTTATAGGTCATTCTGCCACTTTGTGCCACAATGTAATTACATGACCAACTATTGTGACATGTTAAAAGAGTTAAACTGGCTATCACTGGAATCCAGATGCACAGTGGTGCAACTACTGTGGATGCAGGGTTCGCAGCTGCGACTGGGTCTGTCACACCAGGGGGCCCGGCCGCTTTGTCCACCCTTACGACCAGTGTCCCAGCACAATTATATGGCCCGGGGTGTGCAGTCTTGTCAGGAGAGAAGCACATAGCACAGCATGGCTGAGCATTGCTGAGAGGCCCACTTGTAAGGGTCTTCTATATATTTTATCCTGTCTGACAGGATATGCTCTCAGTGAGCACTTCCTGTCAGAAACAGATGATCCTCTACCTGTGGTTCGCTCAGCAACTCTTTATGGAGATCAGCAGGTACAGGAGGGGAGAGGGATTGGGAATAAGACACCTTGAAGGTCTAGGGAGGACCCATGGGGGGGGATGAGACACATCCCTGGGTGTGCCTGGTAATGAGACACATGGAGGGTATGGGGGGGATAAGACACAAGGAAGAGCTGGGGGTTGAGAGTGAGAGACATGAAGTGGCTGGAGAGGATGCAACACATGGAGCACCTGAGGAGGAGGAAATGAGACACATGGGGGAGGATGATACACATAGAGGGGCTGTGGGGATGAGACACATGGGGGAGCCAGGGCAATTTTCGAACCGGGGCCTGGTGGTTTCTAGTTAAGCCTCTGCATATGCACCCTTCATCTTTCCAGCCTTGTGTTTAAGAGCTTTTCTGGGACGCTCCCACCCTACCTGAGTAGAATGCTGTCACCAGCAGTTCCCACCTCCTATAACCTCTGATCCAGTACCAGCACTTTATTTAGTCTACCTCTATACAAAAAAAAGTGTCTTGATCCTCATTATTCTACAGAGCACCGCAATTATGGAATAACCTCCTGGACACATCCTTTAAGAGATTTATGGCAACATACCTCAATACAGAATGTACCTGTAATCATGGTTGCTTATATTTCTTACATGTTCTGTACTAAATTTATATATGTGTATTTTAATATTATTTGAATTTTTTATATTATGCCATAACCCTATTGTAACAATGGAATATTTGTGGGCCCAGAACATACTTGAAAATAAGAGAAATCTCAATGTACCCTTCCTGGTAAAACATTTTATGAATAAATAGGTAAATAAAATATATTCAGTATACTCACTGTCCTTGTGAAATCACCAGTAGGTGTATAAATTAAAAGGACATACATTCTTTTGAAGAAAAATCATATTTACATGCATCTTCTTCCCTGCATTTTCCATGCCTACCTTAGAGGGGAAACTGATCCAACCAGTGTCCTATCACTAGGTATTGTGGTATGTATATGGATTTATACAGGATGGACCAAACCTCAGAGCACGATTTGACAGGTAGGGAACTTATTTGTTAGTAGTTATATTTTTTGTTGTTGCAGGTACATGTTATACCTGAGTGTTGGGAGATTCATCATGGGTAATCTCATGAAGGAACAAGTAAAAATAGTGGAAATTTATTTTCTAACACTAATCCAACTTTTCAAGAAATTCCCAGATTAATTGATCTATAGGCCTTGTTGACCCCACCCAAACAAAGTGCTTATGGTTGTGACGATAAAACTCTATTTTGGTATCGTCACTCCAAATTACAGTGTGCCAGAAGATGTGAGGCGTGTCAAGGTGTTGTCGGCATATTGTATTGTATTGTATCCCTGAATTTCACGCTTCTTAAAAGGTGATTGGACAGTACTGATTGGCATATTCTAGGCTTTGGATATCTTTTTATATCCTTTTCCATCTTTATAAAGTTCCATTACCTCATTATGCAGGTCTTTTGACAGTTATTTTCTGTTCCCCATGGCGCAGTATCTAACCTGTTCAGTGCATCTACACAAAAGCTAACCAACTCATTCACTATTTATACACAGACACTAATTGCAAATTAAAAAGCCACAGGTGTGGGAAATTAACCTTTAATTTAACCTGTGTGTGTCACCTTGTGTGTCTGTAACAAGGCCAAACATTCAAGGGCAGAGGCGTAGCTAGGTCCTGGTGCAAAAATGGCCCTAAGGCCCCCCAATATGTCGCCCCCCCCCGCATGCAAACAAACAGATACACATGCACACACACATACAGGCAGACACACACATACATACATACAT
The DNA here is from genome assembly GCF_036172605.1 of Pelobates fuscus. Lineage (NCBI taxonomy): Eukaryota > Metazoa > Chordata > Amphibia > Anura > Pelobatidae > Pelobates > Pelobates fuscus. The sequence continues at coordinate 33,517,195 of NC_086321.1, read as the reverse complement.
ACATACACACACACTCCCTTTCTCTCTCTTTCTCTCTCTTTCTCATTAAATTTACAATTATTTTGAAGTGAAGGGGTGAAAGTAAGGATACTTTATTTATTTATCTCCTAATTAAGTTCTATTAAAGTGCAGCCAATTGTGTTAGTTTCATTTAAAAACACCTCACCTAGGCAAAAAATAATGGGTGTTTAATTACATTATATGATCATATATAATCCTGCCACAACGTCAATGTACCCCATTCTTGGCAGGTCCTACTCTAGCAGCCTAATGCCTGCTCTTATGAGATCAATCCACTTACTTGGGAACTACTTCCTCCTGGGACTCTGCAGGTCAAAGCTAAATAGGATCCTTAAATGAGGCACCTTTGGCAGGGAAGGGTGCAAAACCAAGAAGTTGGCCTGAACTCCCAAATTTATAAATAAAACCAAGAGGGCTGCACTCACCTGGTCATGCATTCCCCTGCTGTACCCTATAATGTATGCATGTTCAGGTGAGTACCCTTTTCTGAATTGTGAGCTTGTGATAGGCTGAGAATGTCAGCAGTAACCATCTTAAAGCCTCAGAAGTGGAGGAGCAAACCAATCAGGTATCACCTTCTAAACTTTGGAGTTCAACCATTCATCAATTATTTATTTCAATAAAGTTGTTATGGTGCCTGAGTGTGATTTTAAAGGGACACTATAGTCACCAAAGCAACTTTAGCTTAATGATGCAGTTTTTGTGTAGATCATGCCTCTGCTGTCTCACTGCTCAATTCTCTGCCATTTAAATCACTTTTGTCGATGACACAGCCTGCATGAAAACAAAATGGTTTTATTTTCAGTCACATGTAATTTACTTTAAAAGTTTTTATCTTTTGCTCTGTAAATTGAACTTTAATTACATACACAATGCTCCTGCAGGGTCTAGCAAACTATTACGAGAACAGGAGTTAAGAAATTCTAAATTAAACAATAAAAGAAGTGTAAACATTAGAAGACTCTTTACAGGAAGTGTTAGTAAGGTAGTGTAAGTCACATGCAGGGAGGTGTAACTAGGGCTGCATAAAAAAGTAATTTAATTCCTAACTGACAGACAACTGAGCAGTGAGTCTGCAGGGGCGTGATCTATGAACCAAAACTGCTTTAATAAGCTAAATTAATGACTATAGTGTCCCTTTAAGATAATAACATTTTGTTTTTCATAAGTTCTGTGAATATTGTTTCAGCATTCAGAGAATGACAGTTACTCTTTAATACATACTTACCTAGAATCCCCTTTCTTCACATGACAGTAACACATTAACACGGAGCAGATAATTTGCTATAATGACTCACCATTCACTATGCCATTCAGTTTTTAGAATTTGAATTCAAATGCAAATAAACAGATATGGAGATGTTCCTTCCTGACTAAATTATATCTAAGCATATGGGGAAAGTTAAGTTTAAGTTAAGTGCTAAGTTTATGCAGGTAATCTTTTGTTTATACCACTAGTTTTTCTTATTTTTGGTTTATGTAAGCTACCCTTTCGACCTATGATAAAATGCTAAGTTATTCATAATACAGCCTTAAATTGGTGACCTGATATTTCTAAATTGCACTATCTTGTATACCATACACCTTGCATGCCGTTACACTTATATAATGAGAAGCTGTTGCCTAGCAACTCTAAAATCCTTTCGTATGGTCTTGGCTTTCGAATTTCTCTCCTTGCGACTTAATTATTTTCCTGTTCACACTTAGTTTTTCCTTTGTGTTTTTATCTATGTCAAATTGCAGATGATTTGATATTTGGTTCTGCAAACAGTTGAGCCAATTTTGATCTGATAACGTTCAATACTGCCCCGATCATTATGTTCTTTTAAGTTTATAGCTAGTATATTGATACTCCAAAAGTGCTAATTACATGCACAAAATATATTATATAGCAAGTAAGTGATTATAGGATGTAATTGATTATATATATATATATATAATAAGGTAAGATAACAAACTAAAAAATTCAGGAACAACCCTTAGCTCCAAATTGGGCACTTGGGCAGTATAATCTCTGCCCGGGGCAATATATACTGTAACTCTTTTTTTATCTAATTTTGATAAGATAATCCACACATAATCATAAAAAACATTTGCACAACGTAGTCAAATATGTAAAAAAATAAAATGAAAAAATAGGGTGTATAATATAAATTCATAGTTAGATGATCGGCTTCACAATGAGAGGTAGATATAAGAGAAAGCAAAAAAACAAGTTTTTGTAAGCTATTTTTTAATTATGCTTTCCAAGTTGGAACACATGTCCACATTTATAGGTATAGGGAGATTAATTAAAGAGAGGTTTAAGTACAAGAGGAACATCATATTCATCTATTTCCTGAAGAAGTCAGACTTCTAATGAAATGCGTTGGGAAGAAGTCCAACACCAATGGTGGCATCAAGCAGAGCAAGTGGAAATGCTGTTTATTCTCCCTGTGTGTTTATCCACTTATTGGCAAAGCTTATATATCTTTAGATTTAAAGTTGAAGTGCACTAATTTGTAAGGTCGCTTTTAAATTTATGAGTGTATTTTGGTGTTTTATAGTTCACATTTTATTTGTTTTTAAGAGATTATTAACAATGAGCAAATACTTAGAGCATATAAAAATACATTGCATAAACATGTGGAAGAATTTCAGAAAAAGCATAGACAATACAGAGTATTCAGAGGTAACTGAACATATAGTTTCTACCAGCAATAAAGTGAACCAAACTTTAACACCAAGGAGTGTAGTCATAGAAAAGTGACACAAGAACAATAAGCCCTCCAGGCAGGAGACATTAGTCAATAAAACCATTTGTGTTGTATTGTTCCTGGACCTAGACCATGTTCACCACCAAGTCACCAAAACAGTGGGTTTCCTCCTCTTCACGAACATACCTAGCAGTAGAGGGAAGGCATGACCCAGGAATAAGGAATAATTGGTTAATTGGTTTTTCTGCATTAAACAGTCGCAGAATAACTGAGTGTTTATAAGCAGGAGGTGTGTGTTGTAACAGAGTGTCGTGGGTTTAAAAGGTGGGGGTTCATTTAATAACTTTACAATAACATTTGTAGGTTGTCCTCCAGAATTCCTTCACCATTGTGTAGTTGCATGAAATATGAAGTATGTTTCCTTTCACTCCCCAGCAAGAAAGATGGGTAGAGCCATCAGCGTCCAATACCTTGTGGAATACAGTTTGTATCAGGTCTCTTGCAAACCTGCATAAAGTGTGTACATTCTAAGCAAATGTAAGATTTTAGACTGGTCTTCATTAGTGAAGTTAGAACAGAGATTGTCTTCCCATTTGTTGTTACATTGGTGGGCAGAATAAAAATTGATTTTCTACCAGCGTGTTGTATATGAGCAAAATATAGCTGGCTGATAGAGGATCCCAACACAGTGCCATGATTGTAGTAGGTAATACAGTGTTGTTGTGAGATTTCCTGTGAATGTGAAGAAAAGTGTGAGTTGTTTTGGGAAACAGCTCAGACAAAGGAGCCACCAGATGCAGAGCACGCAATACTTGATGTACCCACGAATTGTCTAGGATCATGTAACAGAGTGGACCATGAATCCCAGCAGAGCAATCTGAACTCTCTCACAAAGGCAGCATGGGACTTGGATCTGTTGTCAAGAAATTAATAATTTCCCATCACTGCCACACCAGTGCAACACTGATGGTTTGGCACTCCTGGGGAGCTAGAATGAATGAGTATGAACATCGTATCGCCAAGATGTCTTCCTCCAGATCTTAGATATGCCAATGCTATACCAGTGGTAAACTCTTGAGATATGGATAGCTGCATAATATTTTACAAAATATGGTTGGGACACTTTATTCCTCAACATTGTGAGCACCAATAGAAAGTACACTATTCAAGAAGCTTTATTCTACTACACACATTTGCGTACCTCGGAGTTGCTTGAAATACACCGGTGGGATTGGGATGGGAAGTGTTTGGACAGGGAAAATTTAGATAAGGGAGCATGAACATTTAATGATAATGATATGCCCCCAAACATGAGAGACATTGATAGTACCATTTTGCAATTCCTTTGCAATTAAGAATGGGAAAAATGTTTCCTTATCAAGGTAAGTTAGGTCTTTATTATGCCATATGCATAATGCATCTGTGAAAGGAAAACAGAAAAATTTTGGAAGGGTTGACCATTAGTACCTGTGGAATTGATACACTGAGAATGTCTGATTTTGTGTATTTAATTGTGAGCTTGGAGGCTGAACCATAAAGAGCAATTTCATTTAGACTAGTTTTTAAAGATGTGATGATGTACAAGTAGTTGGTGTATGCAACAGTCTTGTGATGATTTTTTCCAGCCTAAAGGCCCCTCATATCTTTGTGATTATAAATCCTATTATGTAATGGCTACGGTGTTACAGGGTACAGGGGAGGGGGTGGGGTGGGAGGGGGTCAGAGGTTGCAGGTTATATAAGCATTGGTAATAAGCCAGGTAGGCCTTAGAGATAGTGGACAGTAGACTTGAGCATTCGTATTCATACAAATGGATTTTCAGATAAAAATCTGCATTTTCGTCTATTAGTCCGAATACCAAATAACGAACGGGGAGTCGAATGAACCAAAGAACAAACAAATGAACACCAAAGTAAATTCTTCCATGTGCCACTTGTTTATCCGTTCATTCGCAAGCCGTGTATTACACTGTCTGTAATGCAAAAGGCCAAACACTTCATCTGAATGTAAGAATGTCTAATTATTTCTGTGGAAAATGTGCCTATGCCACGAGCTCCTGGAGGAGCCTACTAGCTAGCCTCCTGCCCAAGGACTATGGGCCATATATAAAGACCCTGTTCGGGAGGTAAACCTCCCCAGCCACTGTGACGAAGTGCCCTTCACCACTTTGTCCTGGAGATGCCTGCTTGCCTGCCTCCTCCCCTGCGACTGGGAGATTGTACCCTCTTAAACCAGCATTTGGGCTTATGGACTTTTATTGGACTGTGTATGGCCCTTTAAGAACCGTCTGTGGGCACATTGTGACTTTGGTGAACAATGCCCCTTTAAGACTATGGCCCCTGGAAGATATTGCCTGTTAAAGACTATTTTAGCAGATTGGATTTTAAAAGACTCTTGCTGCCCCTTTAAATTGTATTGGAGCAGTTCTGCAGCTTTAAATTGGCAGTTCGGATGCAGCCGAAGTGCCGAAGTAGTCGAAGTGGCCGCCATTCGACAAATGAACACGTGGCGGCGGCCATCTTTGTTCATTCGAACGAGGTCAGCGGTATGTGTAGCCAAATCCATGGAACTGAAATCGGCTACACATTTCAACGAACACCGCTGACCAGGGGCGTACCAAGAGCATTTGGCACCCGGGGCGGGTCCTATTTTTGGCACCCCCCCCCCCCCGCCATCCCCCATCCACTTTAAATGTAAAAAACAACCCAATTTATTTTATGTATTTAGCACTGAGCACTGTGGGTGTGTTTGTATGTAGTGTTGGCCTTTGAATGCAAGCATGCATTTGTGTGTTGTGTGGTATTTGAATGCAGTGGTATGGTTATATATAATGGTGGAGTTTGTATGTAGTGTTGACGTTGAAATGCATGAGTGTATTTGTGTGTAGTTTTGGCAAGATTTTGAAATGTCTGCACATATACATATACACGGACATACACACATGCAGATTCATATACACACATGCAGATACACAGAAACACAGTCACACACAGATACACATTGTCACACATGCAGACATCGTGGCAACTCTAGGAACAATATATGGGGGTGGGGGGGCACATAAGATACCACAGTCAAAACAGGGGGGAGGGAGGGTGAGCAGTACAACTTTTCAATAGGGGATGGGGTAATATGCTGCCATTGGCAGTCTGATGCCAGCATGCTGTGTTCTGCATGCTGGCATCTGACTACACATTTGCATATAATTCAGGGAATTATCTACTAAACAGAGAAAAATGAGAAACCTCTAGGGACCAGAAGACTGGGAAGAAAAAAATCCCGAACCCAACTTCCGTGCCCCAAGAGAGACGGTCACCTAGACTGGGTGATAGGGCATAACCCTGAAATTACATAACATGAAAGGGAGAAACTACCCAACCCGGGTGTCTTGCGAAAAGACAGCCAGATGGGTAGAGGCCCAGTCCAATCTTAAGCTAAACGTAGCTAAAAAAAAACAAACAAAAACTTTATTAAAGTCTATTAAAAGACTGGGTCAGGATAGTAATAGACAGAGTCCTATAAGGAAAACGATAAATGCATGGATAAACGGCTTTCAATAAGCTGATACAACTAGACAAGCCCCTTGCTTATAGGTCGAGGCAGTATGCTAAACCATGCAACAATCCGGGAAACAAAACAGCAGTAGGGAGAGGAGGGAGGAGAGAAAAAATAAAGTAAATAGTCTCCCACACAGATCCCCTTGATCCCTGTGCTAGCCCTTATTCTCCTAGATAACACCTTCGTGGGTGTTCTATTCTAAGACTAGACTAAGTCCATACATATACAGCCCCAGTTAAATCACTAAACGAACATAAGTGCAAAGGTGCTGAAGTGCTCAGGTAAGTGAAAACAGACTGAACCCGACGCTCGTTTCGGCGTAACCGTACGCCGAAACGCGCGTCGGGTTCAGTCTGTTTTCACTTACCTGAGCACTTCAGCACCTTTGCACTTATGTTCGTTTAGTGATTTAACTGGGGCTGTATATGTATGGACTTAGTCTAGTCTTAGAATTGAACACCCACGAAGGTGTTATCTAGGAGAATAAGGGCTAGCACAGGGATCAAGGGGATCTGTGTGGGAGACTATTTACTTTATTTTTTCTCTCCTCCCTCCTCTCCCTACTGCTGTTTTGTTTCCCGGATTGTTGCATGGTTTAGCATACTGCCTCGACCTATAAGCAAGGGGCTTGTCTAGTTGTATCAGCTTATTGAAAGCCGTTTATCCATGCATTTATCGTTTTCCTTATAGGACTCTGTCTATTACTATCCTGACCCAGTCTTTTAATAGACTTTAATAAAGTTTTTGTTTGTTTGTTTTTTAGCTACGTTTAGCTTAAGATTGGACTGGGCCTCTACCCATCTGGCTGTCTTTTCGCAAGACACCCGGGTTGGGTAGTTTCTCCCTTTCATGTTATCTACTAAACAGCTAAAGGATTAAGATTAAAAATGCCCCTTTCTTATTTTCAGTTGTTTAGTAGATAAATCCCTTATTTGTTATCATTATGTGGGATTGCAATATTTAAGGACACCAAATAAGGGAGCTATCTACTAAACACATAGATACACACAATCACACACATAATCACTGATATACACAAACACAATCACAAACCCACACACATACAATCACAGACACACACAAACATTACACTACCTTGCACTAAAAGGGCTGGAGTTGATCCTCAGTCCCTGGTGGTCAGTGGTTGCTGCTGGGATCTCTTTGCTCTTCCTGCACAGGTCCATCGCACGCCCTGTAATGACCCCGAGGCCACGATGACATCATATCCCGCCTGCCGGCTCACTGCAGGGCGAAGACCGTCAGACACAGTCAGATGCACACAGTCCCACACACAGTCACTCACACACAGTTACAGGCAGACAGTCAAACACGCAGTCGCAGGCAGACAGTCACACATACACACAAACAGTCACAGACAGTCACACATACACTCAACACAGTCACAGACAGTCACACACACACACACAGGCAGACAGTCACACACACAATCACAGGCAGACAGTCACACACACACAGACACACACAGTCACAGACAGTCACTCACACACACACACACAATCACATGCAGACAGTCACACACACACAGACAGACAACCACACACACAGAGTCACACAGACAATCACAGACAGACAGTCACACACACACACACACACAGTCTCACACACACACACACACACACACGCACACACAGGCAGACAGTCACACACACACACACACACAGGCAGACAGCCACAAACACAGGCAGACAGCCACACACACACACACAGACAGACAATCACACACACAGAGTCACACAGACAATCGCAGGCAGTCAGTCACACACACACACACACACACACAGACACACACACACACACACAGTCAAAGACAGTCACAATCACAATTACACACAGCACACACTCTCACTTACAGTGAGCTTGGGCTGGAGGAGGAGTGGATTCAGCAGGGACTCCTTCCTGCTTCCCCTCTGTATGAGAGGCTGCATTTAGCTCCACCGCCAACTCTCCGTGCAGACAAGGTCTCCTGCTTGTTCCCAGCCACTGCGTGTGAGCTGTGTCGGCTGCCCGGCGCCCCTGCTGCTATGGCACCCGGTGCAGCCACACAGCTCACTGAACCCCAAGGCTGGCCAGCCCTGGTGGCACCCCCCTACCTGATGGCACCCGGGGCGGACCGCCCACTCCGGCCCCCACTTAGTACGCCACTGCCGCTGACCCTTACCTTCTCCTACACTCCGTTTTCAGCTGCAGAGACTAAGTACCATTTGGCAGTTTGCATTCACTGCTATACTAAGCTAAATGCACGAACGGCCCCGTTCGTGCATTCGAATGGGACTTAGTAATTTTTCTGTGTAAAATAGACCGACCGCACAGCCCAAATCTATGGAACTGTTTTGGGCAGGAAAATGTGCTTGCGGTCGGTCATAAAGGACTCCCAGCTAACTTTTTATCTACTGGATGTATTTGTCTGATTTTTTAAAGTGTTTATGTTTAAAGTGTGCTGATTTTTATGAAGATTGGACGTATATTTTTAAAGTTATAGTACATGTATAAAAACTGTATTTTTCCTGCTTGTGATAATTATGTTAACCCATTGTGTACCATAATTATCACAGGCAGAGGGGTGTATAATTGCTGGGAGTGTTTTCTGTAATGTACGTGTGTTATTGGTTGTTCTGTAAAACCCTGTGGGTGGTCCTATGTTGGGAAAACCTGCATAAAAGAAGGCCCTTTGGTGTCAAGTAAAACAGATCTTCTTGATCCTCAATACGTAGCCTTGTCTCGTTATTGGAGGGAACTGTTATATCACACTGGGGATTGCTATGCTCTGCATACTCCCTTGAGCTTTAATCACTTAGCTCTTTTAAGAGCTTGTTCCTGATACGCTATCCTGGAGGAGAGGTCTTTCCCCACCCGGTCCTGGAGGACAGAAGCTGATCCAGGGTGGACGGAAGACGGCAAGACTCCAGTAAAGCTACGGCAGTTGTGGAGTCTGCGGTGGTTGTGGTGTCCGGTGCAGTGCTTGTGGTCCTTGGCGAAAGCTAGGAAGCATCTATTAACGGAAGGTTTCGTTACAGCCACCATTAGTAGCTTGCCCTGGGTGCCCCTGGTTCTGCACTTTCCCTTAATTTGAACGAAACTGAACGCTTGCTCCCTGGAGGCCGTTCGCATGAACCAAGCCCACGAATAGTCCTCTGCGGTACTTAACCGCGATCACTATGGACTAATTTCGGCATGTGGACTTTGTGGGTTCCTGGTCACCTCAGCGGGACTTAGCAGCAAATGTTATGGAACTGTTTTCGACATGAGGCGACCATGAGATTCCTGGACAACTTGGTTCACAGTTTGGAACCACTTTGAAATCCGCCAGGAGAGCGCTTTTTGGAGGGAAGATGCCTGAGACTAAGGGGAAGAAACACTACCAGAGAACCAGGCAGAGCCCCCCATATTGCGGCCACAGGAGCTCCTGAAAGTCGACCAGCCAAAGCACCAAATTCCCTGGAACTGTTTTGGGCATAGGACCAAATGTGCGGCCGGTCAGAACTTTAACACGGTGGCGTTTCCCATACACTGCATGGATCTGGGCACTATTTGGAGAACTTGGGTGCGCAGATCAGGGCTATTTGGGGATGTATTACTTGTTGGGTTATTATATATTTTTATTATGTTTTAGGGTATTTTTTTGTTTTATATTTTTATGTTTGCCTCTCTGTTCCTGGGAGATAATTAGCTTGCCGATCTTTAATGCAATTATCTCCCAGGCACCTAGATTTATGGGAGGGGCTTTTCTTGCATTAAATGGAGACCCCATGCTGGGGGCTGTGTATAAAAGCAGGCAACTTGGCCATAATAAAACAGTTCCTTTACACCCTTCACTTAGTCTGGGCTAGTGTTTGGGTGGATCAGTTATACTCTCTGCAGGAGAGCTTAATCATTTACAGCTGTACCCGAGAGCTTGGAAGCTAGGAAGCGAGGTTGATGGAGGTACCCAGTTGGGGTGCCAGGCGGTCCGTCACACTTTCAGTGTGCCTTTGTTCTTTCTGCTCACTCCCAATATTTCTGATAGGAGTGAGACAAACTAATGAATACACACCAAATGAATGAGCCATTCATATGTTCGGCTTTTTGAATTACAGACAGACAGTGTAATGTCAGTTAATGTATATATTACAAACTGCCGACCGAGTCATCCAAATGCATGAATGGCTCTAATGTTAGGTGCTCATTCATTAGTTCTGGTCACTCTCATATGTTTATTATTACAGGTATGATGGGAGTGAGCTGAACAACCATTTGAGCACCAAACGTACAAGACATTTGTGCATTCAGATGACTCGTTCGGCGGTTTGTAATTGTGCAGAATGCCCAGACCCCCAGCATTGGGGCTCCATTTATAGCCTACAGAACCTGCTCAGGCACCTCTGTGTCTGGGAAATAATTGAGTCAACTCTCGCTAAACTAATTGTCTCCCGGATACAGAGAGCTTACATAGAAAAACCCCAAAACATATAGAAAACAGGCTAAAACCGCTACAAGTGATACGTCTGTGGATAGCCCTTGATGGAGTGCCCAATCTGGCAAAACAGCACCCTAGTTTGTGGAAACGCCATCCCCGTGGAAGGTGACCGGGGCTAAGTGTTTTTCGCGGCCGAGACAAGAGTTCCAGAATATACTTATAAAAGTCCTGCTGAACACTCTGAGATGTTCTGGCTCGGTATATGGACTGAGATGGAGTAGAGAGAGACGTGCTTACTAGATCCACATGGAGCGGGGGGGAGGAGGGGGCACAGAGAGCCAGGGGAGTGGTATAGCCTATATTGCGGTTTTAAAACAGTAAGAGTAGTGGTATCCACCACATGGATATCTAGTGTAGGAAAGGAAGGTGTTTATTGCATGGCAATGTGGAGATCTAGTTTGAGGAAGGAGCTTATTTGTAGCATAGGGAGATTGTTACTGGGTAGGGAGGTACTCTAGTGATGTAAATTGGGGAATGAATGGTTAATTTGAAGATTAATGTTGGGATGTTAATGTGTTAGGGAGCAGGCAAAAGATGTGGGAATTTAAATGGGACCGAATACTTGACATAGGGATATAAATAAAGAAGATGACAAAGGAGATGTAAATGGGTAATTGGTTTGGGTATGTCAGCAGAGTGGTATAATACGCAGTATGGATAAGTATATTTTAGAGCTCCACAGTGATGTGCTGTACATTTGAGTGAACAGAAACATGAAATGTGTTTGAATATTATGGAACTCCACAATAATGTGCAGGGTGTCTGAATTTATCACTTTTTTCCCCTCTTATCCATAATATAATATAACTGTCCTTTTCCTGAGATTGAACTCTGGTCCGCCCCTATTTTAAGTGGACAATGATCTGTCCATGTCATCAGCAAAATGTCAGAACCATAAAGCAGGGACATTAAATTAAATGACAGTTCAGAAAGAATTCATCAATTGTAGGTGTGATGTGCTTGTGAGTAGAACATGAAGTTGCTGTTGAAAGGATGAAGAGCCCTTCCGCAGGTATTTTGGTGGGGTTTTTTCATAAGGTTTTTTTTTTTTTTTTTTAAATCATTACACTATGCACACTTTTTTTTTATCCTGTACTGGAACAATAACTTGATTGGAATTCCTACTGAATTTTTTACAGAAGAAAAATGTTTCCTACATTCATAGTTTACTTGTGACTCTCACAACATCCCAGGACGAAGCAATAATATTATTAATGTTCACTATGTTTAATACTGCACACACTGATGAACTTCATCATTTATAAAGGGATGAATTTCATCTTGACATAAAAATTATTACAAATAAAAGTATTAATGAACCACCAAGTTGTTTACTATATATATATGCAGCCACAAATTAATTCATAGAGGAAGGTACTACAGTGAGTGGGTCAACTTAGGGGGGGCGCCAGCAGTGGCTTTACTGCTTGTCTGGCCGCCCCCTATCAAGTGGGATTAATTATATATATTGGGTCGTGGTGGATGCCGGCCGTGTTACCGGGCGCTAAGGAGCACTTACTTGTAGACTAGCGCCCATTAAAACTTCGGTCCGGCACTCACAACAGCCTGGTAAGTCAGAACCCCTGTCCTAGTCAAGCAAGCAGCAGCACAAGGGCGTGTAATTCCCTGGCTCCCGTCCTTTGCCCTGTACGTGGGGACAAGAGGGCGGGAGAATAACAGGAAATTTGTCTTGAGGAAAAAGTGTCGCTTGCCGGGTGCTGTAAAGAAGACAGAAATGAAAAGCAAAGTGCAATGAAGGTAAGAGAGAGTGTGTTTTGCAGAATGTGTGTCAGTATGTTTCAGTCAGTATGTTTGTGTATGTCAGTCTGCTTGGGTCTGTGTGTGTATGTATGGAACTGTGTGTGTGTGTGTATGTATGGGTCTGTGTGTGTTTATGTATGGGTCTGTGTGTGTGTGTGTGTGTGTGTGTGCACATGGGTCTCTGTGTGTGTATGTATGGGTCTGTGTGTGTGTATATGTATAGGTGTGTATGGGTCTCTGTGTGTCTGCATGAGTCAGTGTGTGTGTGTGTGTGGAGGGGGGTCTGCATGAGTCAGTGTGTGTGTGGAGGGGGGTCAGTGTGAGCATATGTGTATGTGTTTGGGTTAGCATGTGTGTCTGTATGGGTCAGTGTATGTACGTCTGCATGAGTGGGTGGAACAAATGGGGTGGCAAAAGTTTTTTGCCTAGTGTGGCAAAAATCCTTGCACCAGCCCTGCACAACTACCAATGACAACAGTCTTTCACCAGAATCAGTTACAAAAGAGGTAAACTAGCAGAATTTATGAAATAATGAGCTTAATTTAATATTTTTGATGAGCTTATCAAATAATTTTATATTTTCGGCTATACTTTAAAATAATTTTTTTACATTAAAATATCAAAAATATATCATATATAAAAATAAAACATTATATAAAAAGGAATATAAACTAATACAGTCACTAAGTCATTATAACAAATATAACAAACAGATGACCCTGGTGGAACACACCACCTAAAAGTCCACTTAGTGGAGCGCTACAACATAATGCACTTACCCCTATAAAGTACGGGGGAAAGTGTATAGTAACAAAATTCCCTAAAAGGGGAAAAAGACAATACACAATAGTGAAGTATGTCAAGTCCAACAAAGTGGTGTGTAGAGAAGTATGGACCACACTCACATGGTATAGAGCCACATAGGAATGGACTCAAATCTCTCAAGCAGAGGTATATTGGACAATACCAGACCCTCTTTAGACTCCTGGCCAAGTTATCATCAGAATAAGGAGACAAAAGGAAAAAATGATATCCTGGTGCAGAATTGTAGTGAGAACAAAATGTAAATACAAGTGATTGCTCACCTTGTGGGGAGCCAGTTGTACTATGCTCTCAGTATAACAGTATATGTATCGTAAAGGGGAACACTTCCCTTCTTGAATAATAGTAACAGGAAACAGTGATGGACTGCTGGGTTCAAAATCACATATATATTATTGTTTATTGTTTTAATAAAGTACACTTTTAAGTTAAAAAAGTGTTAATGATACCAGTCCACAATCTTGGGTGGTCCTCTCTCTTCCTCCGAGATGCGTTTCGCCTGACGGCTTTATCAATCGGGATGTCTGCTGCCTGTTCAGTTGTTGTTTATATATCCATACTAACTGGCCTTCATAATCCTTCGGCGGCCAATCACCAGCCTTCAGAGGTGTGCGTGTATCAGCTGTTACCAATAATTGGATTACTCCGAAACGGGAAGTGACGTTGTGGACCAGATGCAACGTCATCTCCGGTCCGCCCACAAGCTTTGGTTTAGCAGTCAGCCTTTATGACAAATCTAAAGTAACATAATAAGGAAAATAAACTAATACAGTCACTAAGTCATAACAAATATAAACTAATTTGTAACTAGCATAAACTAATGTAAACATTCCATGCTCATTTCTATGCATCGTTATTTACTAAAGTGAGAATTGTTGTAAATATACTATGTTGTGAACTATACTATAAACAGGACTATACATAGGACACAATGTCACACATTTAGACTGGAAGAGAGAAGATTTAGCCTAAGGTAAAAAAAAGAGGGTTATTTACAGTCAGAACAATAAGGATGTAGAATTTTCTGCCTGAAGAGGTGGTTTTATCAGAGTCTGTACAGGTGTTTAAACATCAATTGGATGAATATTTGCAAAACATAATAGTTAGAGAAATAATTTTTAATTTGTGGGGTAAGAGCTTGAGACAAGGAGATATCTGACTGCCATTTTTGAATCAAGAAGTAATTTTTACTAGTTTGTTGCAAAATTTCTTTTGGATCAACAGCGAAAACAGATGTGCGAAAGGCTGAACTTGATGGACCCATGTCTCTTTTTACCTATATAACTACGTAATTTCAAATTTAAGCCCAGTTGAAACGCTTTTTGTGGTATTACTCTTGTGCAGTCAGTCATATATCTTGTGAATTGTTTCTTCACTACTGTTTTGCATTGACTCACACTTACTTCTTGTCTTATCTAGAAAATGTGCAGTATTTCTGACATTTAATGTGCTGCCTGACTATGTATTCAGTACAATTAATATTGTTTAAATGTATGTTCCTGGCTAATCATGGCAGCATAACTTATGGGTAACTCCCCCCTCAGGACCAAAACAGGACAGGAAACAGAATTCAAATGAGACCAAATGTATAAAGGGTGCCTCCTCCCATCACACACCAGTCGTTTTTTTGTCCTCAGACAGACAGGAATTTTCTCATTTTAAATGTTTGTGTTGTGCACCATGGGTCTCTGAGACAAAGTTCAGCCTTTCTTTGTCTGAAGATCCCAGTAAACAGCCTGTCTAGAACTGGGATAGGTTCAAATTTAGATATTTAAACTACTTCGAGGGAATCTTCAATTAATTCCTTCTTTACAAGGGATACTTAAACAGCATTGAAGAAAGGTAAAAGGTTTAAGGGCATATATATTGTAAGTCCCTATCTATCCCCCTACACAGAGTGTCTACTTCATTTAAAGGAGTATTGCTATTTGACAGATTAGCATTTTGTGTAATTTTGTCTCTTTTCTACCAAATGCATTAGGTTTCTTACCTGGTTTATGTGCTCCTTTTAATATAATCCTCTAATTGTTCGCCTGCTCCTTTTATGGTATTTTATATAGCAGTTTGTGTAAATTGGTGAAATTAGTTGGCGTCCTATACGCACAAATTCGTAGGCGTTACTTTTATTTATTTTGTGTGGTTTCTTTCTTCGGTCTAGTCATTACTTTCTTTGGGCTAGTCATTTATTTGGTCTAGTTTATTTATTTTGTGTGGTTTCTTTCTTCGGTCTAGTCATTTTTCTTTGTATCTATTCGTGCCTTATCATTTCTGTTCGTGCCTATTCGTTTCTTTCTTCAATAGAACTGAAGCAATAATTTTGTGGCTGCCTGAGAAGAGATTTTAGTATTTGCAGGTTAGTATCTAATTGGTATAAATTCAGGATGGATATTAAGTTCTTTCCTGTAAGGAAACTAAAAGAAGAACATTTTTTCTCTCTCTTCTCTCTATAGTACAGCATCTCATTCTACCTCCAGACTACCTCATTATCTAGAAACCAAGGGTGAGCCAATATGCTATAATTATTTTGGGGATTAAAAGAGAGCAAACTGGGACCAAACATATTTGGATAGCCTTTTATTCTCGTTGCAGCCCAAGCAGAAGCCGGGACAGATCTCCCAGAAAATACAAGGAGAAGAGCAATAGGTATGTGGGCTGTAACCAGATAGCACCAGAAGGCAAGAACCTATGTATCAAATGCCTAACTGAGGTTGCTGAAGCAAATACTAAAACAACATCTCCTCAAGAGGATCTAAAGGCCTGGATTTCCAAAGCTATTGCGAAAGGCTTTAAAGCCACAGCTAAAAGAATGGGTCAGTGTAAACTGTCAAATATTGAGACAGTTTCTTTAGAACCAAGCTCAAGTTTAGAAGATGAAGCAGTATGCTTTGAAGAAGATGAGGGGTGGATATATGACAGGAATATAGACTCCAGAATGGTTGAGACACCTTAAAAATCCAGGAGGAAAAGTCTGAATGTCTGGAATCGGACAGATATTTTGAAGACTTGAAACCATCAAGGTCTTCATTTCCAGTCCATACTTCTATCAAGAATATAATACTGGAAAAATTGAGAAAATCAGGAAAGAAGGTTACCTTAAAAATAAGGCTTCTAGAATTTATCCGGTCTCTTCAGAAGATTCTAAATGCTGGAACTCTATACCTAAAATAAATTCATCAGTAATACGAAATGTAAAGCGTACCACACTCCCTATAGACTTGCTAGCATATCATTGTGAACAAATGGAGAAAAGAATGAATGCGGATCTTAATAAGGTATATTTAGCCCTAGGATCAGCACTCCATCCTTCAATTGCATTAACCACTTTATATAGATTCCTGAAGGTTTGGATAGATAATATGGATGATGAAATTTCCAGTGCAGTAAGAAGGGAAATTTTCATAGAAAATCTTAAATACTTCAGAATCGCTTCAGATTTCTTTTTAGAAGCCTCCTTGGATACTACGAGAAGGTTACCAAGAAGCATGGCTTTATCTGTGGCTTTTAGAAGGGCTCTCTGGCTCCACACCTAGGGAGCAGATTATGCATCCAAGTCATCTTTTCGGTCTCTCCCTTTTCAAGGAGAATTGCTATTTGGGAAACAGCTGATAGCAAGAAAGCATTTCTTCCCCAGGAGAAAAGACGTCCTATTTATTCTTCATCAAAAGAGAGACACTATAAAGACCAGTCATTTCGTGAAAGCGGAGGATATAGACCAGGGAGGGAGTATAATAGATATTCCACTTGGAGGAATTATCAATCCACATCCTCCTCTGTAGCTAAAACCTCAAGAGGAAGAGGACAACACATTTCATCTAAAAATGTATGAAGGTGAACAGGTCCAAGAAGGGGTCATTGAAGGAAGACTTCAATTCTTTTACCTCACCTGGACTAAAAATATTACAGACTCCTGGACCTTAAAGATAATAGAAGAAGGTTACAAACTGGAATTTGCAGAGTTTCCAATATCAAATATTTTCAAAGAGTCAAAGATCTCAACTCCTACAAAAAAAGAGACTATGCTACCAATTATCTCAAAGTTCTTAGACCAAAGGGTTATAGAAGTACATTCAAGAGAAATATTCAAAGGAAGATACTACTCATGGATATTTCTGGCTCAAAAAACAAACAACAAGTGGAGACTCATATTAGACCTAAATAAATAAATCTGGAACTCAAAAAGTTGTTTTTCAAAATGAGATCAATTTCTTCAATTATCCCATCAATAAGACAAGAAGATTGGATCACCTCAAAAGATCTCAGGGATGCTACTATCAGATTCCAGTGCATTCACTACACTTTAAATTCCTGAGATTTTTCATCTTTGGCAAGCATTAACAATTCAGAGGTCTTCACTTTGGCCTGAGCTTGGCCCCAGAACATTTTTAAAGATCCCGGTGACCCTGATAGCCTTCCTGAGAACTCAAGGTTTGAGGATTTTTCATATATCCTTACTGTAGCAGAATCTTTCAACAAGGCCGTATTTCACACAAAGATGGCTCTTCAATGTCTCCAAAACCATGGTTGGATTATAAATAGAGTTCTCTGACACCATCTCATCGGATTATCTATCTGGGAGCAGAAATAGACACCATGAAAGAAACAGTAAATATCTCTTCAGACAGAAGTTCCTGCATTCAAAAGAAAATTCAGAAGATTATCAAAAAGAGATCCACATCAGCAACAGATTATATGAGTCTCCTAGTATCCCTCACTTCCACCCTAGGTCTAGTGAGATGGGCTCAGTGGAATTCAAGGCTAATTCAAATGAATTTCCTTCTTCAATTCAAACAATTACAAAAAACAATTGGGACCAAGAAATCCTGATTCCACAACACATAAAGAATCAACTATCCAGTCACAATCTCCAGAAAGGGTTTCCTTTAGAAGAACCAAACTGGATCAGTATTAAAACAGACACAAGCCTCAAAGGTTGGGGAGCCCCTTTATTTTTATTTAGGGGCCCCACCCGCTGCTCAGGGGTGGGGGCCAGGGGGGAGGACAGTAGGCCCCCCCTTATTGGTATTTAGGGCCACCACCCACCACTCTGGGGTGGGGGCAAGGGGGGAGGACATTAGGTCCGCCCCTTTATTCTAATTTAGGGCCGCCACCCACTGCTCAGGGGTGGGGGCCAGGGGGGAGGACATTTTATATTTCCCCTTCCTTATTAGTATTTAGGGCCCCACCCGCTGCTCAGGGGTGGGGGCCAGGGGGGAGGACATTAGGTCCCCCCTTTTTCTAACTTAGGGGCCACACCCACCGCTCAGGGGTGGGGGCCGGGGGCAGTCAATAGGTCCCCCCTTCAGGTTAGAAGCCTCCACTTGCACGGCTTGGGTGGGGGCTCACTGTTTACTAGACATGCCCCTAGTGAGTAGGGGCATAATTTACTAATACTAAGTAATCTTTACTTGGTATTAGCAAATTTGGCTGAAAGACCAATACAGGTCTTTCAGCCTTTTAGTAGATAACTCCTAATTCCCACGGTATTAGAGAGCTATCTACTTATTCATTCCTGTCATTCCATTGACAGGCTAAGTAACTTACATTTTATATGAATGTGTGTTACTTGATTGTTGTAAGTGTTGCAAATGCTTACAGCTGAATCCTGGCTATGTTTGTATACTTTTTATTTAAACTTGTATAACATTCTTCATTCTTCCACTGGGTAAGTATATTAGTACTTAGGCAATACTGTGCTTCGGAACTTCGGCACTTCGGTAATTTCGGTAATTTCGGGACTTCGGCAATTAATCTATTCGAACATTCGGAAGTACCCGAATGTTCGAATTTCACGAATGATGTCAAGATGCTCTGTCCCAAACGCAGTGGTGTATCCTGGTTTTGTGCTGCCCTAGGCAGGACAAAACTCAGGCGCCCCCCCTCCCCCCGCGCCACCCCCACCCAACCTTTCCCCCCGCCCCGCATTCTAAATACACACACACACACACTCGCTAACAGAAACACACACACACTAACAGACACACTCACACTCACTAACAGACAAACACACTCACTCACTAGCAGACACAAACCAACATACACACACACTCACAGGCAAACACACACTAACAGACACACACACTAACAGACACACACACTGACACACACACACTAACAGACACACACACACACACTAACAGACACAAACACTGACACACACACACTAACAGACACAGACACACACTAACAGACACAGACACCCACCCACATTAACACATTTTTTGTAATTTATTTTTAACACATTTTTAAAAAAAAAAATTTAACACGTTTTTTTTTAAATTTATTTGTAACACTTTTTTAAAAAATTTATTTTTAACACATTTTTTTTTTTTATTTAACACCCCCCCCCCCGCCTCCTTACCTTTGGGAATGCTGGGGAGGGGGGGTGTCTCTTCCTCCCTGGTGGTCCAGTGGCTGCTGGGCGATCGGCGGCACTGCCTGGCGGGCGGTCGGCCGGCGAGGGAGCACTTCCCCTGAGCTGTCTGCTCAGCTCCCTCGCGCGCCTCAGAGTGAGGCTGGGAGCCGGAATATGACGTCATATTTCGGCTCCGCCTCCCAGCCTCACTCTGCGGCTGGCGAGGGAGCTGAGCAGACAGCTCAGGGGAAGTGCTCCCTCGCCGGCCGCCCGCCAGGCAGTGCCGCCCGATCGCCCAGCAGCCCGCCGGCATGTCTGTTAGCCACAAGGCTAACAAGACATTTGCCTTGGGCATTTGGGGGCGGCTTTTTTTGCCGCCCCCTGGAAAATGCCGCCCAAGGCAAATGCCTTGTTTGCCTCGCGGCTAATACGCCCCTGCCCAAACGTGAGATTTCGATCTGGGGTATGTGTTCCATCCCCTACCTATCATTCCTTGCCTATTGAAGAAAATTGTCAAAGAAAGGAAAAGGATCACTGCCATTATCCCCATATGGTCAAGAAGACCCTGGTATCCCCTCTTACTCAAGATGGCCATATGCAAACCTTGGAAACTTTCCTACAGGAACAACATTCTAATCCAAGGTCCAATCCCATCTCTATGGAATCTGGGAGCATGGCTTTTGAACGGTCATCTCTATAAAAACAGGTCCTATCGGATAAAGTTGTTGATACTCTCCTAAAATCAAGGAAAAAATCAGCTGCTTCCTGTTATTACAAAATCCGGGAAACCTTCAAATCATGGGCTGGTTCAGTCTCCACTGACCCTATAAATTCATCACACATTCATATTTCGGAATTTTTACAATTGGTTCTGGATAAAGGACTAAGTACTAAGTCTAAGTACTCAAAAGGTCCAATCTTCAGCCTTATCAGTGCTCCACAATACATCCTGGCTTTCACACCCACTTATTTCAAGATTCTTACAGGCAGCTAAGAAAATGAATCCCCCAGCAAGAAATACCACTCCTCCTTGGGATCTTCCTCTAGTTCTTCAAGAGTTGACGGAACTGCCATAAGGCTCTCTCATAGCTTTCTAGCCAACATCTTACCTACAAAACTGTGTTTCTGGTTGGAATTACAACCGTATTTCTGAACTTCAAGCCTTTTCATCTCAAGACTCCCATACTCTAATCGTCCATGACAAAGTTGTTCTTAAACCTGAACAAAAGTTACTTCCAAAAGTGGTATCTAATTTCCACATGGGTCAAGAAGCAGTTTTACCATCCTTCATTCCTAATCCTCAAACACTGGAAGAAGTGAAGCTTCATGAATTGGATATTCGACAGTATTTAATCAAATATTTTGAAACTACCAGGTAGTCGGTAAAACTTTTCACCCGACCCAGTGGCGTACACACAACCCATGGGGCCACGGTGCAAAAACTGATCCGTGGGTCCCCCGCGTGCTTACTCTGCGTGGGCTGGGGCGGCAACACATGGCGGCAGGCACCTGCAACCTCGGTATGTACGCCAGTGCATGCAGATACACATACACTTAAAGGACCACTGCAGACACCCAGATCACATCAATGAAGTGATCTGGGTGCCAGGTCCCTCTAATTTTAACCCTGCAGCTGAAAACATAGCAGTTTCAGAGAAACTATGTTTCACTGAGGGTTAATCCAGCCTCTAGTGGCTGTCTCATTGACAGCCACTAAAGGAGCTTCTGCGATTCTCACTGTGAAAATCACAGTGAGAAGACGCTGAACGTCAATAGGAAAGCATTGAGTAATGCTTTCCTATGGCGGTTTGAATGCGCGCACGGCTCTTGCCACGCATGCGCATTCAGAGCTGAGAGGTGGATCGGGGCGGAGAGATCCCCAGCGCCAAGGGAGTCCGGCGCTGGAGAAAGGTAAGTGCTTAAGACACACACACACACTCTCATGAACAGACGCATACACACTAGCTAACAGACACACACATTTACTGACAGACACACACTCAGTGACTGACATACATACACACTAACTGACAGACAGACACACTCACTCACTTACAAAACACACACTCACTAACAGGCGCACACAAACTAACACACTCAGGGGAGAGTGCTCCCTCGCATGCCTGCCAGCCAGCCTGCCCACCGGGTGACACCAGGGCCAGCCCCTGGGCCCCACAGGAAAAGAGGCTGGCCACAGTGGCATACATACCGGGTCGCAGAGCGCCCGGGCACACTGGGGGGCCAGGCCCCGTCGCAGCCGCGACCCCTGCGAACCCGGTATGTACGCCACTGTTCCTACCTAATGGTTCCAGGAAAGGAGAAGCAGCCTCTTCTCCTTCTTCTTTTAATAAAACTCCATTGGCCAAGATCAGAGCTTATTTTACAAGATCTTTTTCTACAACTTGGGCAAATTGGGCAAAGGTGTCTCCGGATGATATCTGCAAGGCAGCCACTTGGTCTTCTCCAGGGACATTTATTAAACAGGTCAAGTTGGATCTGGCCTCTTCATCTACTAGATTTGGTGTTCTGACTTCTGTTCACAGTTTATAATAAATTACTTTTCGTACTGCCATCTTCATTTTAAAATTACTTTTTCTCCCACCTCTCAAAATATAGCTTGTGTATTACCCATGAGTGATGCTATCATGATTAGCCAGGAATAAGGAAAATTTAAACCACACTTACCGTAATTTTCCTTCCCTGGCTATTTATCATGGAAGCATCATGTTGCCTCCCTAGTATTTTTGGACTTTTTAATGGACTGGTGTGTGAAGGGAGATTCTGTTTCTTGTCCTGTTCTGGTCCTGAGGGAGGAGCTACTCATAAGTGATACTGCCATAAAATAAATAAATAGCCAGGAAAAGAAAATTACAGTAAGTATGGATGAAATTTTCCTTATTTATGCTTGTGTGTTACTCTATGCACAAGAAAAATAAAGAATGTAAAATTTAAGGACAAAGTAGCCATACTGGAAGTACAGTTCACCTAAGCCCTGAATCTAGAATTTGAAATCTTTGAAATCCTGGCAATTCACAATTTCTTAATAACCTGCATTATGCTTCTTAAAGGGACAATATAAACATCCAAACAACTTTAGCTTAATGAAGCAGTTTTGGTGTATAGATCATGCCCCTGCAGTCTCACTGCTCAATTGTGTGCCATTTAGGAGTTAAATCCCTTTGTTTATACAGTCTCGATTACATCTCCTTGCATGTGACTGACACAGCCTTCTTAACCCTTTAAGACCGGAGGACGTACAATTACGTCCTTTTTTAAGCGGCTCTAAACACCGCCGGGCGTAATTGTACGCCTGTTTTTTTTTTTACTTACGCGGTCGCCGGTGATCCCACGCCGGCGATCGCGGTTGGGGGGACTCCCAGGGAGCCCCCCGTGGCACGTCCATCCTCTTGGAGACCCCCGGCCATGTGAGAGTGAGGTCCTTGCGAGGACCTCACAATCACATGGCCGGGTTAGCTGGCTCAGGCATTGCAAGCAGGGGGACTAACTGCTGGCTGAAATCAAATAAAATTAAAGTAAAATAAGTGTAAAAAAAAAAAAAATAATATATACTTATCATAAGTATATATATATATATATATATAAACACACATACACAGTCTAGGTGTATTTTACTATTAATATATATATATTATTATCAAATTACACGTAGACTGACACTGATTAAATATATATATAATTATTGTTATATATATATTTATATATAATGTAAAAAATAAATATGTAAATATGTTAAAAAATAAAATTAAAAAAATAATTAAAAATAAATAATTACAAAATATATAGATGTGTGTTATTTCGTTCTAACTGTATTTTAAAATTAATATAATGAGTAATTATATTAGCTTGTAATGAGCCCGGCGGTCCTGGGAGGTATTATCGGAGCACCCACTCCCTCCCTCTTCTGCTGGGCTAATATTGATTCGAGTATAACGCGCACCCCTAATTTTAGATTAAAAATCGGTACAAAATTTTGCGCGTTATACTCGAATAAATACGGTACATATATTAATTCTACACATATATTTATGTCATATTTTTACATAATTAGGTATCTTAATTAATTACAATTAGCGGGACCTGCCTGACAACCCATGCCGAAAGTAAAGGGAATTTAATTTGCTAGCATTATATTTAACCCTATAACTTTCCAAGACACCATAAAACCTGTACATGTGGGGTACTGTTCTACTCAGGAGACTTCGCCGAACACAAATATTAGTGTTTCAAAACAGTAAAATGTATTACAACGATGATATCACCAGTAAAAGTGAAGTTTTTTGCATTTTTCACGCACAAACAGAACTTACACGGACGATATTATTGCTGCGATACTTTTTACTGTTTTGAAACACAAATATTTGTGTTCAACGAAGTCTCCCGAGTACAACAGTACCCCTCATGTACAGGTTTTATGGTGTTTTCAAAAGTTACAGCGTCAAATATAAGGCTTGTGTTTCACTTTTTTCACATAAAAATTCGCCAGATTGGTTATGTTGCCTTTGAGACCCTATGGTAGCCCAAGAATGAAAAATACCCCTATGATGGCATACCATTTGCAATAGTAAACAACCCAAGGTATTGCAAATGGGGTATGTCCAGTCTTTTTTAGTAGCCACTTAGTCACAAACACTGGCCAAAATTAGCATTTTTTGCATTTTTCACACACAAACAAATACTAACGCTAACTTTGGCCAGTGTGGCTACTAAAAAAGACTGGACATACCCCATTTGCAATACCTTGGATTGTCTACTATTGCAAATGGTATGCCATTATGGGTGTAAATTTTATTCCTGGGCTACTATACAGTCCCAAAGGCAATGTAACCAATCTGGCGAATTTCAATTTCAAATGTAACATGCTATATTTGACCCTGTAACTTCCCAAAACACCATAAAACCTGTACATTGGGGGTACTGTTTTACATGTGAGACTTTGCTGAATACAAATACGTGTATTTTATTGCAGTAAAAGCAAACAGTATTATGACATTGACAGTTAAAATGTCATGTAGAACTAAAAAAATAACATTTCGTATTTTCTCCCATTTTTTTCATATTAAATTATGTTCCATACCTAAATATTTGATGTTAAATGAAAGCCCTGTTTCCCCTGAATAAAATGATATATAATAAGGGTGGGTGCATTTAATATGAAAGAGGTGAATTACGGTTGGAAAGATATATAGCGCAAATGCCAGGTTTTGTTTACGTTTTGTTCTGTTCACAACGTGTTCATTTGGCTCAGTCCTTAAGGGGTTAAACACTTCCTGTAAAGAGTCACCTAATGTTTTCACTTTCTTTATTGCAAATTCTGTTTAATTTAGAATTTCTTATCCCCAGTTCTGTTGATAGTTTGCTAGACCCTACAGAAGCCTCGTGTATGTAATTAAAGTTCAATGTAATTAAAGGTCAATGAACAGAGCAAGATATACAAACTTTTAAAGTAAGTTACATCTGATTGAAAATGAAACCATTTTGTTTTCACGCAGGCTGCGTGAGTCACAGTCAGTGAGGTGTGGCTAGGACTGCATAAACAGAAACAAAAGTTTAACTCCTAGCAGAGAATTAAGCAATGAAACTTCAGAGGCAGGATCTATACACCAAAATTGCTTAACTAAGCTAAAGTTGTTTTGATGCCTACAGTGTCCCTTTAAACATATGAATACTTTTGGCTAATGTATACCCCTGCACTCACAGCTCGCATCCTTGTGTTATTGCTCAAGGAAGGTTCTTCAGGTAGGTTCGCCTACAGATGTTGCAGGGCTGTAAAAAGTCACATCAAGGATGGTTTGCTGGCTTGGGGCCGATTAGTAAAAAAATTGATTATGTGTATAAAATATGTAAGCTCAGGAATGGGAAATCGAGGAAAAGGGTTTTAAGTGGGGCTTTTCTACAAATATATTACATAATGTAAAATAAGGTTTTTTTGAGTTTCTACAAAGACATTACATAATGTAAAATTAGAGAACAATTTGATGCTAAGTGCATTTTAGAAATAAATTGTTGTAATGATTTGTAGATTATTTGTCGTTTTATAGTGGTACTTTTGTGCTTATGCTTCAATTTACTTTACTTAGTGTAATTTTTAACCTTGACAATGGAACATTGTGTTGTTTTTTTTATCATGCATTCATTTTGATTTACGTCCTGTATGTTTAAAAGTGTTCTACCTCTAAAAGTTAACAGATCACAGATCACAGGTTAATGCTTTTTAAGGTATATTTACTCAATGCATATCTATAAGTTTTCATTTTCCCCAAAAGTAGACACAAATGCATACTTATTTTCTTCACTTTTATGTATGCAAAATAAATATTGCTCACTGGTACACAAACCGATAAGCTTAGAACTTTTTTTAAATGATAGTTTCAGAGAGGATAGCCGATACCGAAATGCATGTTGAGAAAGCACCCGGAGTGGTGCAAAATGCATCCAGGGCTTCTCTAATCTTTCTTTAGGGTCGGCTTCTTTGGTGGTCACCCCCCCTGTACAAGCAGCTGCGGGTGGTCCTATGCTCAGGTTTTGGTATTTTTATACTTTGTATACTGAAAATCTTTTTTTTTTCATTTTTCACATTTTTGGACCAAAACAATATACTCGAGGACCGTTGTTCTAGTAACTTGCCATTTGTATTTTCTTTTTTGACTTCAATAAATATTTTTTTTTGTCTATGATTTCTACCTGATGTATTTTTTTTTTTATTAAATATTTTTTATTGGTTTTGTCACAAAATACATAAAACTCAAATAAGTGCAAATTTCTTCACAATAATTTCACTTTGACACAATGTTACATAAAACATACAAAACAATTGACCTATCAGTTCACAATCACAATATATTATTATATAATTATAACACAGTACAGGTATTACCCTGTAACTGTCAATTACCTCAACATATTGTCCTCATCCCAGCTCTTACGCAATTTTCCCTAAATTTAAATATATATAGAGAGTGGAAAAATGTAAAAAAGGATCATAAAAAAATAAAAAATAAAAATGAATAACTAAAAAAAAAAAAAAAATAAAAAAAAAAATAACTTTAAGCCTAGGAATGAGACAAATCCCAAGAGGTATCTTCGGGTGCCCATACTTGAACTACCACACACATACCGCATTCATTGTTCCAAGGATCTAAAGGGACGGTAGGCTGACGAAGAGGAATAACTATAGTAAGTTTTATCCAGGGGTCAAACAATAATCATGCCATAGTGCCCGTCTATATTCCGGGTCTATAGATGCCCCTAAGTGCCCATCTTCTCTTTCATATGTTCTATTTCTCTGCATCACCCTCTCTACTTCTGACCACTTTGGGAGCTCTCCTCCCTTCCAATTTACAGCAATTAACCATTTCGAGATCGATAGACTCTGAAGGAGAAGGGATTTTAGGTTCTTTCATACAATGGCTAGGTAAAAGATGGAATAAAGCTGCAATTCGAGATATCCTAATATTTACCTCCTGCCAGTATATTTGAATGTAGGGGCAGGACCACCACATTTGCAATGCTGAGCCTACTTGATTACAGCCCGCCAGCATAATTTATATGTATCATCTTTCTTTATTTTCCAAAGTTTTAACAGAGTTACATACCATCTATTTAAGATTTTAAAGTATGTTTCCCTATATGAAACGTGATAAATTTATCGGTTAAGGTGAAGGCTCCCACCCATACTTCTATAGGCCAGGATTGACTTAATTCTTCTTCCAAAATTCTTATACTTAGGGATTTAGTATCCAGCTCCCTATCTCTCAAAATATTAAAACATTTTGACAGCAAATGCTTCTTATTTTTTGAGCTTATTATTTTTTCCATACCTGATGTATTTTTGAGAATCCCTATAAGTGCAGATCAACAAACTTGTCCTGTGTGAAGTATCATTTGATTACAGGTGATGAGTAGCCGAATGACAATAAACAATGCCCTGTAGTACTAGTCGATAGTCTAGGATATATATATATTCTCCTACTATTTAGTGTTTACCAGTCTTGCACCCACCCCCTCCCGTCCACCGTAACTCCCGAACCCTCACTCCCATGTCCACTACTGCACCGGGGCCACCTGTCACCCACCTCTTTCATAGTTCCATATGTGGAGTAAGGGTAAAGGTTGTCAGGGATTCCCTATGACTTTTTGTGTGGGTTGTCTGAAGTTAGTGCTGGGATGCTATTCTGTGGCCTACTTCCTTAAGGATAAAAGTATGATCGAGTTAGCCGGAGGCTCTGTCTCTAAGCCCTCAGAGCCGATGGCATCCTCAGGTCAATCCAGGGGAATGGAGCTAAAGCGAAGAGGTCTGCCAAGTCAGAGAATGGCCATGGGAGGGCCTTGAGAGGAAGGCGAAGATGGAGACAAAGGAAAAGTGAGAATTTTCCTAGGAAGGAAGGGGTGCACCCTTCCTAGGTAGGAAGGGGTGCACCCACCCCCTGTCGCCACCCACGATCCTTTCCACACACAAAGGATAGGTTCTGAGTAAGGAAATCTGGAATGTTTTTGCACTGTATTAATCTAGTAATAACAAGAGTAAAAGTAGTTGGAAGAGTCAATTTTATTTATGTGAGCAATTAAATTAAAGCTCATTGGGTCTAGTGTGATGCAATTAGGAATATCAGTATGTAATGTTGATGTGGAATAATTAAAAGGGGTTTGTGGCAAGTTTAGAACTAACAGGAAACCAAGACTTGCCAAGAATCATCAAGATGTTTCAAAATTGCCAACACATGACAATGTATTTGCATTATTTGCCAGCTACCATGTCCTTAATAAAGATTTAACTTCACGTTGCATATCACTTGTCTGAAAGAGACTGTATATTTTAAACTGGTTTCCCATGTGTATGCCATTATTGCCCAAGGGTACAGGCTACACATTTTTATTCCTTCTATTTATAAATATATTTTATAACCAATCTATTTATTATATTGACTGTAACCAATATTTTGAAATAGGAAAGGTCCCTAGCATACATTTTCCTTTAAGTCAATAACTTTTGCTTTTCTGTTCTGTTTAATTCTAGGAAGTGATGTCCCGAACTGTTCGCTGGCGAATAGTTCCTGGCGAACATCGCTTGTTCGCGTTCGCCACGGATGGCGAACACATGCGCTGTTCGGTCCGCCCCCTATTCGTCATCATTGAGTAGACTTTGACCCTGCCTGTACCTCACAGTCAGCAGACACATTCCAGCCAATCAGCAGCAGACCCTCCCTCCCAGACAGCATCCATTTTACATTCATTGTGAAGCTGCATTCTTAGTGAGAGTAGGGATAGTGTAGCTGCTGCTGATTTGATAGGGAAATTGATAGCTAGGCTAGTGTATTCAGTGTCCACTACAGTCCTGAAGGACTCATCTGATCTCTGCTGTAAGGACAGCACCCCAAAAACCCCTATTTAGGGCCCTTTTTAGGGCTAGAAGAATTTTTTTTCTGTGTAATGTAATTGCAGTTGCCTGCCTGCCAGCCTGTGTGTCAGGCTCACAGCATATACTGTGCCCACTTGCCCAGTGCCACCACTCACTCACTGGTGTCACAATAGCTTGCATTTAAAAAAAAACAACAACACTTTTTTGACTGTAATATAATAGTCAGTTTCCTTCATGACTGTGCGTTTCAAGGCCTGCCAGGGCACAGTGTCACACCAGTGCAACTCATATCTGGTGTAACAGTAGTGTACATTTAAAAAAAAATTTTTTTGACTGTAATAGATTGAATAGCAGTTAGTTGTCTGCCAGCGTGTGTGTCAGGCTCACAGCATATACTGTACCCACTTGCCCAGTGCCACCACTCATATCTGGTGTCACAATAGCTTGCATTTAAAAAAAAACAAAAAAAAAACACTTTTTTGACTGTCATTTAATAGCAGTCAGTTTCCTTCACGAGTGTGCGTTTCAGGGCCTGCCCAGTGCCACCACTCACTCACATCTGGTGTCCCAATAGCTTGCATTAAAAAACAAACAAAAAAAAACCACTTTTTGGACTGTACTATAAGAGCAGTCAGTTTCCTTCACGAGTGTGCGTTTCAGGGCCTGCCAGGGCACAGTGTCACACCAGTGCCAATCATATCTGTTGTCACAGTAGCTTTCACGCATAGTACCACTAATCAAAAGAAAAATGACAGGCAGAGGCAGGCCACCCCACAGGGGCCGTCGTGGTCGTGGTGCTGTGATTCCCTTTGGCCCTAGAATAATGCCCAGTGTACAGAGGCCACGTACCCTGAACTTGAAAAGTTCTGAGGACATAGTTGGCTGGCTAACACAGGACACCCAATCTTCTACAGCTTCCGCTCGGAACCTTGACGCACCATCCTCCTCCAGCATAGCTTCGGGCACCTCTCAAGTTACCGCTCGCCCGCCTGCCACCACCACCAACACTAGCACCACAGCCACTTCACTTGATCTGTCAGAGGAGTTATTTACACATCAGTTGGAAGAAATGAGTGATGCGCAACCATTATTGCCAGAGGATGTAGATAACAGGGATATGTCTTATTCAGGCAGCATTACACACGTACGGTGTGATGATGATGTTGTACCCGCTGCTGCTTCCTTTGCTGAGTTGTCAGATACAAGTGAAGCGGTTGATGATGACGATGCGTCCGCGGGTGTCACGTGGGTGCCCGCTAGAAGAGAAGAACAGGGGGAAAGTTCAGATGGGGAGACAGAGAGGAGGAGGAGGAGATGAGTTGGAAGCAGGTGGAGGTCGTTGTAAGGAGCTAGTGGCACAGTCAGACAGCATGCATCGGCACCCGGGGTCAGCCAGACAGCACGCCAAGCAACGCATGCTGTTGCCATCACCAGAAGGCCGTCATTGCAGAGCTCAGCAGTGTGGCATTTTTTTGTGTGTCTGCCTCTGACAACAGCGATGCCATTTGCAACCTGTGCTAAAAGTAACTGAGTCGTGGGAAGTCCAACACCCACCTAGGTACAACTGCTTTGCGAAGGCACATGATCGCACATCACAAACGCCTATGGGATCAACACATGAGTACAAGCAGCACACAAACTCAAAGCCGCCATCCTCCTCCTGGTCCAGCATCTTCAGCCATGTTAACCACTGCTGTCCTCCTTGCCCCCTCTCAACAATCCTGCTCATCTGCCAACAGTCAGGTGTCTGTCAAGGACATGTTTGAGCGTAAGAAGCCAATGTCACAAAGTCACCCCCTTGCCCGGTGTCTGACAGCTGGTTTGACTGAACTCTTAGCCCGCCAGCTTTTACCAGACAAGCTGGTGGAGTCTGGTGGAGTCTTAGGCGTTCAAAAAATTTGTAGCTATTGGGACACCGCAGTGGAAGGTACCCGGACGAAATTTCTTTGCACAAAAGGCAATCCCCAAACTGTACACGATTGTGCAAAAGGAAGTAATGGCATGTCTGGCACACAGTGTTGGGGCACGGGTCCATCTGACCACTGATACCTGGTCTGCAAAGCATGGTCAGGGCAGGTATATCACCTACACTGCGCATTGGGTAAACCTGCTGACGGCTGCCAAGCATGGAATGCGTGGCTCTGCAGAGGAGTTGGTGATACCGCCACGACTTGCAGGCCTACTCCTCCTACTCCATCCTCTTCCATAACCTCCTCGGCTGAGTCCTCTTCTGCTGCGTCTTGCTCCACATCAACGGCACCACCCCAGAACCCCAGGTACTGTTCCACATCCCTGATAGGGCAGTGTCACGCCGTCTTGGGGTTGACTTGCCTGAAAGCAGAGAGTCACACCGGACCAGCACTCCTGTCCGCCCTGAACGCACAGGTGGATCAGTGGCTGACTCTGCACCAACTGGAGATCGACAAAGTGGTTTGTGACAACAGAAGAAATTTGTTGGCGGCAGTGCATTTGGGCAAGTTGACACATGTGCCGTGCATGGCACATGTGTGTAATCTGATCGTACAACGCTTTGTGCATAAGTACCCAGGCTTACAGGATGTCCTTAAGCAGGCCAGAAAGGTGTGTGGCCGTTTCAGGCGTTCCTACACGGCCATGGCGCACTTTTCCGATATCCAGTGGTGAAACAACATGCCAGTGAGGCACTTGATTTGCGACAGCCAGACACGTTGGAATTCAACACTCCTAATGTTCGACCGCCTGCTTCAACAAGAAAAAGCCGTTAACGAGTATTTGTATGACCGGGGTGCTAGGACAGCCTCTGCGGAGCTGGGAATTTTTTTGCAGAAACAGCCTTATCAGCATCGCTTGCTGCACCTGCGGCAAAGCTGGAAGAGGATTGTAAGGAAGAGGAGTCAGAGGAGGAATGTGGCTTTGAGGAGGAGGAGGAAGACCAACCACAACAGGCATCCCAGGGTGCTCGTTGTCACCTATCTGGTACCCGTGGTGTTTTACGTGGCTGGGGGGAAGAACATACCTTCAGAGAGATCACTGAGGATGAGGAACAGGACATGAGTAGCTCGGCATCCAACCTTATGCAAATGGGGTCTTTCATGCTGTAGTGCCTGTTGAGGTACCCTCGTATAAAAAGGCTGAAGGAGAACGACCTGTACTGGGTGTCCACGCTACTAGACCCCCGGTATAAGCAGAAAGTGCCTGAAATGTTACCGAATTACGGCAAGTCGGAAAGGATGCAGCAGTTCCAAAATCAATTAAAAAGTATGCTTTACACAGCGTATAAGGGTGATGTCACAGCACAACGGGAATCTAACAGGGGAAGAGGTGAAAGTAATCCTCCTCCTCCCATGACCATGCCGGCAAGGACAGGACGCTTTACAGACGTGTTGTTGATGGATGACATGCGGAGCTCTTTAAGTCCTACGCATCGCCACAGCCCTTCGGGGTCCACCCTCAGAGAACGACTCGACCGACAGGTAGCAGACTACCTCGCCTTAACTGCAGATATCGACACTCTGAGGAGCGATGAACCCCTTGACTACTGCAGGCTTGACCTGTGGCCTGAGCTATCCCAATTTGCGATAGAACTTCTGGCCTGCCCCGCTTCAAGTGTCCTGTCAGAAAGGACCTTCAGTGCAGCAGGAGGTATTGTCACTGAGAAGAGACGTCGCCTTTATTAAGTTGAATGAGGGATGGATCCCCAAGGGACTGACAGTGGGCGATACATTCGACTAAAAAAAGCCTGATGAGGGGGACTACTTAACACACCACTCCTATCTGGTGGCACATTAGATTGCACGCGCAGTGCCCCAAATTTGAAGTAGGAGGACCGACCAAGCATGTTTTTCCATCTCCCGCTTCCTAAAATCGATACCTTATATACACGTCCCCTGATAGGGGACGTAACAGGGATTAAACTGATAAGAATAGTACTACTTAACACACCTCATAATAACGCAGAGAGAGGCAACGCAGAGAGAGGAGTCTAAAGAAGAGGAGTCAGAGGAGGAAGGTGGCTTTGAGGAAGTGGAAGACCAAACACAGCAGGCGTCCCAGGGGGCTTGTTGTCACCTTTCGGGGACCCTTGGTGTTGTACGTGGCTGGGTGGAGGAAGAGACCTTCAATGACATCAGTGAGGACAAGGAACGGGACATGGTTAGCTTGGTATCCAACCTTGTGCAAATGGGGAGTTTGCGGTTGTGCAAATGGACTGTTTGCGGTTGTTTGCGGTGCGTTAAACGGGGAGTTTGGTCTGTCACTGTGAAGCAGGCGTAACCCTTACACTACCTGATCGAAACAACATCATACCTGATGTTTTAAAGCAGGTTATTCCAAACAATTTAGGAATGTTAGGTGATTTTGCCCTTTATGGATTAAAACCAGACTCTGCATCAACTATGTAATTTTCCATGGGAGTTTTGCCATGGATCCCCCTCCGGCATGCCACAGTCCAGAAAGAGTCCCTGTGGGTTTTAAAATTCGCCTGCCCATTGAAGTCTATGGCGGTTCGCCCGGTTCGCCCATTCGCGAACATTTGCGGAAGTTCGCGTTCGCGAACCGAAAATGTTATGTTCGCGACATCACTACTTCTAGGAATTCTAGGAATTGTGGACCTGCAAATTTTACATCAAAATAGCCAAAGACTCTGATGGAGAATTTTTCTCATTTGATTAGATTGTCACATATTCAAACACATTACATTGCAAGTAGAAATAGAAATATGCACATACATGCACTGATCAGCCCAAACATTAAAAGCACTGTCAGGTGAAGTGAATAATTTATTATATTGTTACAATGTCACCTGTCAAGAGGTAGGATATATTAAGCAGCAAGTGAACAGTCAGTTCTTGAATTTCATGAGTTGGAAGCAGGAAAAATGGACAAGCAAAAATATCTGAGTGGGGGGGCGTGGCCAAGCTGCCGACAGCAATGGAGGCTTAAACCGTAGCTCCTCAATCCCTCCCTATCCCCAGCACCTCTGAAAGCAGCCAAGGCCGACCATGGGGAAAAACTCCAGAGCGTCAAGCACCCCCAGGCAATCAGGGTCCCGTCAGGCTCAAATAACTGCCTCCATGCAGCAGTACCTGACAACACCGACAGCACTAAACCCCCAAGTGGCCTCAGAGGCCTGCAACATGTCGTACCCCTCCACGCCGACCTCATCGGTCTACAGCAGAGGGGAAATCCCTCCATCTCCTCCACTTGATTGGGGAGCCATAATAAGAGCACTGCCCACAAATGAAGATCTGCTGACTGCAAACACAGCACTGCAAACCTCCATCAGAGCAGACCTACAGCTCATAAGGGCAGATATACAGGGCCTCACTGACCGCATGGCAAGAGTGGAAGCTGATCATGACAACCTGGTGACAGCTCAAGCAGCCACAACAGCCACATCAGACTGCCAGACCACACAGCTACAACAGATGGCTCTACACCTAGAAGATCTGGACAACAGGGGACGTCACTAAAACCTCTGCCTGCGCAGCTTGCCAGAGTAAGAAGACTCCCCAGAACACCTCCGTGAGGTACTAGCCACGATATTTATGGCATCTTGAAGAGAGCGGAGTGATCAGTCATTGAATTCACACGTGCACACAGGGCTCTCCGGCCAAAGGGACCACCTGACAGCCCCCCCCCAGAGATGTTATCTTCTGCCTCTCCAGCTATACCCTGAAAGAGGAAATCTTGCAAGCGGCACGCGAGAATGGAGACATCAGATTTCACCAACATACTCTGCAACTGTAACCCGATTTCAGTCCCGCCACACTAGGATACAGGAGAGCGCTAAAACCGCTGACACGTGTCCTGATCTCGCAGAAAATACGATACAGGTGGATCTTCCCATCTGGCATACTTCTCTTCACACCTGAAGGCCCTAGACCGATACGGGGACATCGAGACTACATAGAGATCTCTATAAACCACCTCCACCGCCCCAGATTGACCCGGCGTACACACAGCAAAGGAACAGATCCAGACAGGAATCCACAAGTCCATCAGACACCTCACGCTGACTGTGCAGACAACGAGACTACAGACCCCCAAAAGGACAGTGAACTCTAACGAGGGTCCTCGCCATGGACGTAGGAACCCAAAAAAATCTGGGGGGGATAAAATTTTTACTCGCCGGGTGTATTCTCATTCCGTAAACTAGGAGTTGTTTATCCCATTGTACAGCGCTTAAATGATTAAATAATAACATTAAAGGGTCACTACAGGGAAGGGGTTTTACTTACCCAGATACAGCGCCGGGATCCTCCTGATTAGAACCAGTCCTACCCCTCCCATGAATATTAGAACCACCCCTACCCCTTCCATGCACAAAAGAACCCCACCTACCCCTTCCACGCATATTAACCCCCCCTACCCCTTCCATGCATATTAGTACCCCCCTAACCCCTTCCATTCATATTAGTACTCCCCTAACCCCTTCCAATAATTTTTCTACCTCTCCCCTCCTCCCATCCATATTAGTAGCCCACCTAAACCCTTCCAATTATTTTTCTACCTACCCCTCTCCCCCTATCCTTATTAGTAGCCCCCCTAACCCTTTCCAATTATTTTTCTGCCATGTTAACTAACGCCAGTGCTGGAGTGCCGCCGTGTTAACATTAAAAGGCCTGCAGGGACAGGCTATAGACACCAGAACCACTACATTAAGCTGCAGTGGTTCTGGGGACTATAGTGTTTCTTTAATGTGAGGTAAATTAGAGATTAGTGCCACGAATAATATGCTAGATTGCCTACTTACAACCAGATGAGGATGATGATGGGCTCTAGCTGCAGTCTGGCTCCACTGGTCTGGTGTAGAACAGGCTCTCTAACTGTGGTCACAAAAATCAATGTTCTGGGAGAACGGGAAGCAGCTCCATTTTTGGGGGGCCCTTTACACAGCTCAAGGTCTGGGTCCCAGGGTCCACATTCATGTTCCACCAATGAGTTTGTTCACAGGGGGTGGAGTGTGTAGGGGATGTCCTGATATGTGTGTAAGGAATGCATTGTGTGAATCTGTGTTTGTATGTGTAAGGGCTGCAAGGTGTGTTTCTGTGTATGTACGGGATGCAGTGTGTGCGTCTGTAAGGGGTGCATTGAGTGTGTGTACGGGGTGCATTGAGTGTGTGTAAGGAATGCATTGTGTGTTTCTGTGTGTAAGGGTTGTATGATTGTGTGTGTGTGATGGATGTCCATCTCTCTCCCTCCATTGTCACTCTCTTTTTTCTCCCCCTCCCTCCCTTGTCACTCTTTTTTCTCCCCCTCCCTCCCTTGTCACTCTTTTTTTCTCCCCCTCCCTCCCTTGTCACTCTTTTTTTCTCCCCCTCTCTTGTCACTCTTTTTTCTCCCCCTCCCTCCCTTGTCACTCTTTTTTTCTCCCCCTCCCTCCCTTCTCACTCTTTTTTTCTCCCTCTCCCTCCCTTGACACTCTTTTTTCTCCCCCTCCCTCCCTTGTCACTCTTTTTTTCTCCCCCTCCCTCCCTTGTCACTCTTTTTTTCTCCCCCTCCCTCCCTTGTCACTCTCTTTTTTTTCTCCCCTTCCCTCCCTTGTCACTCTCTTTTTTTCTCCCCTCCCTCCCTTGTCACTCTCTTTTTTTCTCCCCCTTCCTCCCTTGTCACTCTTTTTTCTCCCCCTCCTTCCCTTGTCATTCTCTTCCTCCCCCCTCCCCTACCTCTATAGTAGCATGGCCGAGCTCTGTATGATCCGCGGGTACAGGGAGATTTTGTTTCCTGTACCCGGCCGGACTAAAAGGAAGTGCACACTCAGTGTGCACTTCCTGTTAGTCCAGCCGGGTACAGGAGACAGATGCTCCCTGTACCCGCGGACCATACAGAGCTCGGCCATGCTACAGTGAGGGAGTGACAGGAGGGAGCGCTGAGCGAATAGTGGAAGGATAGTGGAATGGTCCAAACAGGGTGTCACCAAACTGTGGAAAGAAATAGAAGCCACACAAGTAGGCAATCCCATGTCGGTCATACTCTGGTTGGAACAAACACACAGTTCCAAACTTGTAGCCCGACACCCACTTATTAAGGCCACCATCACGGTATGGCACACTCAGGCCCCAAAACGGTCTCTATCATCATTCCTGGCACCCCTGTACCTGCTGGTCCACAACCCAGCCTTTTCTCCAGGCCTAGAACCAAAGTCATTCCAGAGGATGACAGGCAAGGACATCCCCCAAGCACGACACCTGTTCGCGGAGGGACAGATCAAACCCCTGACCAAGGTAACCAATACGAACACCCCAAAGTCCATGCTCTGCTTCAGATATAAACAGCTGACAGACCTACTCACCTCTCTCCCACAGAAACCCCTCCTGACAAGAGACCTAACTCCACTAGAGGTAATCTGCACAGACAAAGACCCAATGGAACATGGCATATCAACCTTATACATTATGCTCCTCACACAGCAGACTCACAAACAATGGCACAAAATATGTGACCTCGCACTACATTGCGCAGTGTCCAGTAAAACACAAGAAACTGCGTATAAATTGCTAACATAC
Source organism: Pelobates fuscus (assembly GCF_036172605.1). Lineage (NCBI taxonomy): Eukaryota > Metazoa > Chordata > Amphibia > Anura > Pelobatidae > Pelobates > Pelobates fuscus. The sequence goes on along the minus strand of NC_086321.1, from coordinate 33,479,649 downwards.
TAGTATAGGACTCCGCAGTCACTACACACAATGATACCAACCATAGATAATAGCTGTTAGAGGTGCAGAGGAGTGGTGGGCACCCTACTTCACCTATGGTGGGAGTGCCCCAAAATAAAACCATTTTGGGAAAAGGTCTACAGTATCATTCAAAGGTTTTCAGATGACCCACCCCCTTCAAACCGGCACCAATTCTCTTACATCACACTAAAACCTGCACATTCACATACAAAAACTCACTGACAATACGAATTCTGAATGTTGCTAAAGGGCTGGTGCCTCAATACTGGAAGAAAGACATAGCCCCACCGATGGAACTGTGGTTCCAACGAATGGAAGAACTCCGTGCTATAATAGACCTAATATTCTGCAGCAGCGGGAAACCCCAAACCTACCTGAATATCTGGACTCAGGGGATTCTGTCCACAGACTCAGCTGATTTCAAATCACTTTTACAGTAAGACACTTCTGACACCACCAGTAGAGACAGAGAAACACGTTAATATAAGCACAACACCAATCACTGAGAGCAAAACTTGCCTTCTACTTACCTTAATACCCTCCTTCTCCCCCTCTCCCCCCCCCCAGAAACTCACCGACTCCCTAGGCCCCCGCACAGGGAGCCCCTTATTAGGACGAACCGATAGATAGTGACCACTGATGACTGGGACAACATACCATACACAGGGTGGGAGAGACACATATGCAATGGGGTAACAACCTCACACAGACACTGTTATTGAATCATTGGCTTTGTTTGATGTTAAACATTAACTGCAACTGACCACTAACTAGTAACCATCTGACAACTAATAACCCAACAACAACAATGGAGACGTGCGTGTCTCACAAGTTACCTAAATGTTTAAGGAACCTGCGAGTTCCTTAGTTTTACGCTTCATTGACACAGACCTGCAAGTCGTGTATTCAGCCGTTTTATGTCATGCTTGATTAAAAAAAATAAAAATAAAAAATAATGGTATGATGGTAAAACTCCATGCCAAAATAAACAGATATTTACAAAAAAAAAAAAAAAAAGATCTGAGTGACTTTAAAATGTCCAAATAGTGATGGCTAGACGACTGGGCCAGAGCATCTCCAAAGTGTCAAGTCTTGTGGCGTATTCCCGAAATGCAGTACTACCAAAAGGGTGCATGGAAGAACAACCAGTGAACTGGCGTCAGGGTCATGTTCATCCAAGATGTGAAGTATAATACCGCCTTCAAGGTCCCCCCCAATTGGCAATAGGTGGGAAAAAGAACCTCTTCACTCTTACTGGTACTATTTTTTAGGCCTGCACTGTTTTACCACAGAAATCTTACTTTAACAGTGCTCTCACTACTGCAAGGGATTCTGGGTAGGCATATGCAAATGAGCTCAACAAAGAACCACATTTTTGCCTCATAATTCCACTTGCTGAGCTCATTTGCATACACTGACCCAGAATCCCTTGCAGTAGTGAGAGCACTGTTAAAGTGAGATTTCTGTGGTAAAAGAAAGTCTTATGGCTTGCCTGTTGTGTGTATTTGTGTTTAACATTGCATTAACTATCCACTTATTTCAGGTGGAAGGGGTTTTCATCCACACTTTTTTTTTCCCACCACAACTTTTTGTAATATATATATATATACCTAAATATATCTGTAAACCATACCCTGACTTTGAAATCCCTTTGTCATTTTGTCAGTACCTAGCTCAGAGAATAAAGCCCAATGTAAGAGGCAAAACATATTTGGTTCCTAAATAATTAAGCTCACTAATTGCATATGCAGCTTGCATGATAATGCAAAATTATTACATTCATTAAAAAAAAGAAAAAGGCAAAGACCACAGTGTGGTACACAGAGCAAAAGTGTAATTGTCTAGTCATGTGTTTGCAATTGTAATAGGATCATGAGGTCAAAGATGTATTGAAATTAACCACATTTATATTCTTTTTTTTATATTTTGATGTGTGTTTTACATTTGCTATAAGTCATCACTGATCTCTGAGATATATATTAAACATGTCCTCATAACTTGCAGTAGAGATCAGACCTTTGTTATGTCTTATTGAATGTCATATACTCTTTGTGGCTAACTATTTCTGCCTGCCATGTGTTGATTAGCCGATTCACCACTTTTTTGATTTCTTATCCTGTTTGTCACTGTGACACCATATCTGCAATTAACTAATTTTTCACATTGTTTTGTCACAGTGAAGCATAGTTTACCTTTCATGTATCATTAATTTGTCACACTGATGATTGATCTGTACTGTGACTTTTGCAAACTATTATTTAGTCACGGTGGTGTAATCTGTGTAAGTAACTGATTCTGTCTATAAAACTCTGTACTGTTTCTGTGAATGTTGTTACATTGTATTGCCATCCATCCTGTGAAGTTACCTGCTGTGTGTAAACCTGTGAAGCAGCCTGACTTACCGTCACACAAATACACGCACCAGCTGCACGAACGAAGCATGTGTAGTCTAATATTTCCATAAACTTCAACTGAAATACTATCCGCTAGACAACAAAGGTGTGTTGGCACCCAAGTACCCCATTATTCCCCATCTTACACAATCCCTATTCTGACACACAGGATCCCAAAACCTTGTAAAGAGCCTCATGTGTGGTAGCTCAATGTGGGGCTTAGGGCCAGAATGTAAAATCTCAGTCTAAAATTCTGATTGGCATTATTTTTCAATGTGAACATTTTCTTTGAAGAAATTGAAAGTTTTGCTGAAAAATAATTTGATAAAAAATATGAGCGGACACTGAAACCCAAGCTAATAAAATTCCTGCATAAGTGTGAGAATATATATAAATCTATCTATCTATCTATCTATCTATCTATCTATCTATCTATCTATCTATCTATCTATCTCTCTGTCTATCTCTCTCTCTCTCTGTCTATCTTTCTGTCTATCTATCTATCTCCCTCTCTCTCTCTCTCTCTCTCTCTCTCTCTCTCTCTCTCTCTCTCTCTCTCTCTCTCTCTCTCTGTCTGTCTCTCAATATATTTTCATTATCTTTACACTACACAGTTCCCTGCTTTGCTTTATTTCTTGCACATGAAAACCAGAAAAATGATTCAAGATCATTGATGAAGTTCTTACTTTGAGAAAAGACAATATTAACTCACTGCTCTTTTTTGTTTGCCTGTATGTATCTATATTCTAGATAACCACTAGGTGTCACTATATTGTTTGCCAATATTTCATTCTGTTTGTGAATTCTACACCAAGTCACCAAGAGCAAATATATTGTTTCTTTAAAACATATATTCTAAATACAAATCATATCCCAATGGGAATTGCAATCACATTCTCATGTGTGGGCTAATAGGTAGTAGTTACAGGTAAGAAACATACTGAATTTAAATAGCGTTCTACGTTATATAAGGAAAATGGAACTGTCATCAGTAAAAAGTCAGAATTGTCTTCATTGTTTCATCTTTAAGCTCTAAAAATTATTTTCTCAGATATACTATATGTACATATGTCCATCAATGTATATATGTAAATGCTAATTTAATGCTAGAAAATGATTTATATCGGTTTTCGCTGTATTTTATTTTTGTTACTATTCGTTTGGAAGAAAATATGTTTAGTTTTATATTTCATGCTATGTTTTAAGTTTTAAATGAAGTTTAGTTTTAGATTTCATTTTCTGACAGCACGGTATCTATACTGTATTTGGAGAAATTTATTCTTATAAATAGTGAACTTGACTGAAACACGAACAATGGATTCACTTGTATTTCAAGCTTAGTTATATCGGTTTAAATTTAGGAAATTTAGGAAATGTGATTTAAGATACTTAAACTTAAGATAAAAAAAAGTATTTAAAAGTCTTGGTGGTGGCAGTCAAGTGTGTACTAGGGGGTTAGTGTAGAAGGGATTGCAGGGGTTAATTGAGTGGTTGCTGGGACTAGCAACAGGTAACCAGGGGTCTGGTGTCATTAACCACTGTCTCGGCTGGGCCTATAGCCCGCGCTCGTGACAGGGCCCATCGGGTGGCCAATGCACAGCGTGACCGGACCCCTTGCTTGACAGCTGGTCACTTCCTCCCAGAGAACACAGAGGCACGCGGGAGGGAGAAGGACCTTTTAAGGAGGAGGAAGTGAGAAGAGAGTCAGGTCAGGAGAGAACTTTTGCACATGTGTCTGAGTGTGTGTGTCAGTGTGTCTGAGTGTGTGTATATGTTCCAGTATGTCTGTGTGTGTGCCATTGTGTGTGTGTGTATGCCAGTATATCTCTGTGTGTGCCAGTATGTCTGTCTGTGTATATGTTTGTCAGTATGTTTGTCAGTGTGTCTATGTCTGTGTCAGTATGTCTGTCTGTCTGTATGTGTGTCAGTATGTCTGTGTGTGCCAGTATGTCTGTCTGCATGCCAGTATGTCTGCCTGTGAGTGTGTCAGTGTGTATGTGTGTTTCAGTATTTCTGTGTGTCAGTATGTCTGTCTGTCTGTGTGTCTGTGTTTCGATGTGTCAGAATGCCTGTCAGTACATGTCTGTGCATCTGTATTTTTCAGTTTGTGTATCTGTATGGTGTCAGTGTGCGTGTGTGTATCTGTGTGTGTATGTGTCAGTGTGTATATATGTGTGTGCATCTGTATATAGTCAGTGTGTGTTTCTGTGCATCTGTGTGTATCTGTGTGCCTGTATCTACATGTGTGTCAGGTTTGTATCTGTGTGTCTGTATGTTCTCATTGTGTGTATCTGTGTGTCTGCATGTATCATTGTGTGTATCTATGTGTCATTATGTGTATCTATGTTTCTGTGTATCATTGTTTGCATCTGTGTGTCTGTGGATCTCTCTGTCTAGGTATCTGCATGTGTGTCAAGCTGTGTATCTGTATGTGTGCAGGGCCGGCGCGTCCATAAGGCGGCACAGGCGGCCGCCTTAGGGCGCACCGGCGCTGGGGGCGCAAAATTCCAGTGACCGGCAGGAGGGAAGTGCTCCCTCCTGCCTGGTCACCTCCTGGATCCCCGGAGCGGAGCGGCGTGCGACCCAAGTTGATTAGGAGGCGGCGAGGGAGCTCTCTGATCTCTCTGACCGGCTCCCTCGCGCGCCTTTTGCTGATGCCGCGGGAGCCGGAATATGACGTCATATTCCGGCTCCCGCGGCATCAGTAAACAGCCTGCGAGGGAGCCGGTCAGAGAGATCAGAGAGCTCCCTCGCCGCCTCCTAATCAACTTCAGCCGCACGCCTCCCAGCAGCCCCACTGGACCACCAATGAAAGACCCACGCCAGCACTCCAGGTAGGGAGGCTGGGTGGGAAATTTAAATTTAATTTAGATAATTAATTACTGTGTGTGTATGTGTGTGTGTGTGTGTGTGTGTGTCTGTGTGTGTGTCTGTCTGTGTGTGCGTCTGTCAGTGTGTGTGTGTGTCTGTCAGTGTGTGTGTGTGTGTCTGTCAGTGTGTGTGTGTGTGTCAGTGAGTGTGTGTGTGTGTCTGTCAGTCAGTGTGTGTGTGTCTGTCAGTGTGTGTGTGTGTCTGTCAGTGTGTGTGTGCATGTGAGTATGTGTGTGTTCGAGTATGTGTCTGTGAGTTTGTGTGTGTGTGTGAGTATGTATTTTTCTGTAAGCCTGTCTGTATGTATGTATCTGTATGATGGTATGCCTCTGTATGTATGTATGTGTCTGTATGTCTTGTACGTATGTTTCTGTATGTCTCTGTATGCATGTATGTAACTGGATGTATGTTTGTCTCTGAATGTCTGTATATATGTCTCTGTATGCATGTATGTAACTGTATGCCTTTATGTCTCTGTATGTATGTATGTGTGTGTCTCTGTATGCCTGTATGTCTTTGTATGCATGTTTCTGTATGTATGTATGTGTCTGTATGACGGTATGCCTCTGTATGTGTCTGTATGACGGTATGCCTCTGTATGTATGTATGTGTCTGCATGCCTGTATGTCTCTGTATGTATGTTTCTTTATGCCTGTATGTCTGTATGTATGTGCCTGAATGTCTTTCTATGTATGTTTCTGTATGCCTGTCTGTATGTATGTGTCTGTATGACGGTATGCCTCTGTATGCATGTATGTCTTTATATGCCTGCATGTCTCTGTATGCATGTATATCTCTGCTTGTATGTCTCTGACTGTATGTGTCTGTATGTCTCTGTATGATTATTTCTGTCTTTGTATGACAGTGTACCTGTATGACTTTGACTGTGTGACTGAAAAATGATGCCTGTGTGCCTGTGGCTTGGGAGGAAAGACACACAGGTGAAGATGCATTTTTTTTTTTAATGAGGGTTGGGGGCGCCAAAATGCATCTTCGTCTGTGTAACTAAAAATCCTAGCACCGGCCCTGTATGTGTGTCAGTGTGTGTATCTGTAAGTTCACATTTTGTGTATCTATATGTAGTCAGTGTGTGTATCTTTGTATCTGCATGTGTATCTGCATGTCTGTCATTGTTTGGATATGTGTGTGTGTGTATCTGCACGTGTGTCAGGTTGCGTATCTGTTTGTCAGTGTGTATCTGTGTGTCTTTATATCTGCATGTGTATCAGTGTGTATCACAGTGTGTGTGTGGCAGTGCATGTGTACATGTGCATACATCAAAGCATTCAAATTCCTACACTTCATACAAACACACTCCTGCACTGAAACGTTAACACTACATACAAACACACCTCTGTGTTAAAAACACAAAAATTATATATCAATACACCCCTGCATACACATAATTGCATGCTTGCATTCAAACACCAACACCACATATGAACACACCCCTACATTCACACAAACATACTCCACACAAAAACATGCTTACATTAACCACTTAAGGACAGCGGGCGTTCTACGCCGTCCTTAGTGAACCGGCTCTAATTGCCAGAGACGTCCTTTCTACTTACCCGGTTGCCGGCGATCCCATACCGGCACTCGCGGTATGGGTACTCACCTGGGAGCCCAGGGAGTCCCCCTCCGTCCTCTTCGACTCCACCTGGGCCATGTGATCGCAAGGTCCTTGCGAGGACCTCTCAATCACATGGACGGCATAGCCATCCAAGGCATTGCCAGCAGAGGGAGTTACATACATAAAATGAAATAAAGTTAAAACAGTGTAAAAATAAATAATATATACTTAGATCATATATATATGTATTATATATATGATCTAAATATATATATATATATATATACACAGATACATACATAAACATACACTGTCTAAGTGTATTTTAATATTAATATATACATAAAAATACACGTACAATGATATTGATTAAATATATATATATAATTTTCATTATATATAAATGTATATATAATATAAAAATATAAATATGTAAATACGTTAAGAAATAAAATAAAATAAATAAAAAATAAATAATATATATATATATATATATATGTGTGTAAATTCGTTCTAACTGTATTTTAAAATGAATATATATATATATATATATATATATATATATATATATATATATATATATATACAGTGGCGTAGCGTGGGTTGTCAGCACCCGGGGCAAGGCAAGTCATTTGCGCCCCCTAACCCGTGAATTTTAGCATAGTGCGTGGAGAGAGTGCCGTTTGTGCGTGGAGAGAGTGCCGTTTGTGCGTGGAGGGGTGCTGTGTGCATGGGGGGGTTCTGTGTGCGTGGGGGGGTTCTGTGTGTGTGGGGGGGTTCTGTGTGCGTGGACGGGTTCTGTGTGTGTGGAGGGGTGCTGTTTATGTGTGGAGGGGTGCTGTTTATGTGTGGAGGGGTTTTGTGTGCGTGGAGGGGTTTTGTGTGCGAAGGGGTTCTGTGTGCGTGAAGGGGTTCTGTGTGTGTGAAGGGATTCTGTGTGTGGGGGGTTCTATGTGCGTGAAGGGGTTGTGTGCGTGGGGGGGGTTCTGTGTGCGTGGGGGGGTTCCGTGTGCTTGGGGGGGTTCTGTGTGCGGGGGGGTTCTGTGTGCGGGGGGGTTCTGTGTGTGTGGGGGGGGTTCTGTGTGTGGGGGGTTCTGTGTGTGTGGGGGGTTCTGTGTGTGGGGGGGATTCTGTGTGTGGGGGGGTTCTGTGTGTGTGTGGGGGGGGGGGTTCTGTGTGTGTGGTTAAAGCATTGATATATTTATTTTAAAAAAAAGAAATAAAAAAAAATAAACTTTTTTATTACTCCCCCCCCCTTACCTTTGGTCAAGGCCCAGGGGAGAGGGGGAACAGCTTCAATTCAATCCCTGGTGGTCCAGTGGTGGCGCGTGCTGTTCAGCCTGCAGCTCCTCTGGCTGCAGGCTGACTTCGCTCTCCTCCCGCGAGAACAGCAGGCAGGTCAGAGCGTTGCCATGGTCACGCACGGCAACGCTCCAACCTGCCTGCTCGCGGGAGGAGCATTCTCGTCTCGCTCACTGTCACTGCTTCCTGTTACACCGGGTAGGGGATCAGAAGCTCCCTTACCCGGTCTGCCTGCTCGGCCACGCTACATTCTGTGACCGGCAGGAGGGGAGCGCTTCCCCTCCTGCCGGTCACCCTGTAATTGCTGCCGGGGCTGGTGCACACTAGGTGGCCGCGCACCGGCCCCCTAGTGTGCCGACCCACCGGGAAATTTCCCGGTGGGCCAGTCCGCGCTCCCCCAGATGTTGCGCCCGGTGCCGCCGCCCCCCCCTGCACCCCCCACGCTACGCCTCTGTATATATATATATATATTGATATCAAAATACATGTAGAATGAGATAATATATCTATCTACATACATAAAAAAATACAAAAAGATAGGTCCTGTGCTCACTCCCATCACTCCTGGGTGGCAGCAATGACAACAGTACACATCAGGCCCAATATATAGTTAAAAACCAAAGAATAAGGGGGCGGGGCCGGAGGCTCCTGCTACACAGAACGAACTATAAGGAAAAAACTATTATTTTCTTCAAGAAGCTGACCGAAACCACACTGCCCAAGCAGAGGATCCACTGGTGCCGGGGTGAGGCTGGCTTTCCAGGCTACAGTCCCCTGGAGGAGAGGGCTCTGTCCCGACTGAGGCTTTCTCCGGCGGTGAGCGGGGCGGACGGCCGCCACACCGCTATCCTGCCACACAGCACCCAAACTGGGGCTCGAGCTTGAGCGGAACCGGTCCTGTCCCCCCCCCTATGGACCGGGGGGGTGATCCCGGTCCTCACCCGAGGGCAGGGCGGCTGAAGCACCAAGGGGCCGCCGGCACACTCGAGCACCTAACAGTACCGCATAAGATGGCGGCTGCCACGTGCGCCGCAGACAGCAGAGAGGAGCGCATAACAGTGGAGCACAGACCACACAGCATATCCAGCGACATGACCAGATTCAGGCCCGAGGGACCAGAGGAGTTGGTGGCTCCACTATATCGATGCTCATCAAGCGATCTCATACCTGTGTCGGCAACCTGCCACGAGATAGGCGAGCAACAATGGAGGCCTACCAGACCCAAAGCGGCAGCTGCACCAGCGCGCACCACACTCACGACCCTGCCACCAAGCGAAGAGGGCCACATAGGGACGCGCTGGGATCAATATTACTATCGGAGAACACCCTCCCCTCTGTCCCCAACGGAGGTTAGCCCAAGAGTCACCCATGGAGAAATGTCGCTAGCACCTCAGCCTAAAAGAACGCTTGCCGACCGTCTGTCCTCTACCACCCACGAAGCATCAGACCCACCAAGTCGGCGGTTCCTGAAAGCAAGCTGAATAACAGACAAGAATCGGCGTACAGCCAGCTGAACAACAGAATATAAGTTTATTTATTCGAATTTGCTAAGCTCCTGTTTTTTGTCTTGTGTAGCTTAAATGGCATCCATTATGGAACTCAACCTGTGTTCTGCTTTGCTCTGATTAAATGCGTAAACTAGCCAGGGTGACATTATACTCTTAGACCCAGCATGATTTCACTTTAAGCACCAGATCTTACTCACCTTATATGCCGAGGCTGCTTTAATGTTTATTATAGCCACTCATGTGATAGTTCCAGCCTCACATAAATTACAACCACTCTCTCAAAGCTCAGGCAGCCAAGAAGAGTTGTCTACTCATTGTTTTAGTTAGCTTGTGAAGAGCTTAACTGCTAGCATTCAGAACTGTATTATTAACAATCATCAACTACTTAGATAGTACTGTATTTAACAGCGTAACAACCACTTACTTATGCATGTATAGTTTATTTAAGCCATATCAATGTTACTCATCCTAAGAAACCTAAGCGTGTCATTATACAAAAATGTGCTGATAACTCTGCCATGATATTGTATACCAATGTATAGCTTGTACTCGCTGTCGTGGCGCTACAAGCCTGTTTTGTAACTGCATGCACAAGAAAAAAAAAGAATAAAAAAAAAAAAAGAATAAAGTTACCTGCGCTCTCTCCCTAATCCCTATGTATATTTAGACAAATAGAAGTCTTTTAGTTACTCCAACGCCCATTCTGATGTGTTCCCTATTAAGGGTTAATAAGTATATAGGGGTGTATATAAAAAATACCCCTCTCTGTCTCAGTGGAGATATCTTTGCCAGAAGCTCAAGGAAGCAGGGTGAAGGGTCAGTGTAGGACTCGCTTTGGGGGTCTGCTTTGAAGTTGGCAGGCGGGCATTCCCTCCAATGGCCATTGGAGTAACTAAATGATCTCCATTTGTCTAAATATACCTAGGGATTAAGGAGAGAGCGCAGGTAACATAGGTATATATGTATATATCACTATATATATACCTGTATATAAATAAAAATAATAAAAACAATTATATACATATATATATATATATATATATAATAATTCTACGTATATATTTATGTAATACAATTTCATAATTAGGTCATTTTATTAATTACAATTAGCAGGACCTGTCTGACAACCCAGGTCAAAAGTCCAGGGAATTTAATTTGCTAGCAATAAATTTAATCCTGTAACTTTCCAAGACACCATAAAACCTGTACATGGGGGGTACTGTTTTACTCGGAAGACTTTGCTGAACACAAATATTAGTGTTTCAAAACAGTAAAATGTATTACAACGACAATATTGTCAGTGAAAGTAATTTTTTTTTTGCATTTTTCACATACAAATGGCACTTACACGGATATAATTGTTGTGATACGTTTTACTGTTTTGAAACACTAATATTTGTGTTCAGCAAAGTCTCCCGGGTATAACAGTACCCCTCATGTACAGGTTTTATGGTGTTTTAAAAAGTTACAGAGTCAAATATAAGGCTTGTGTTTCAGTTTTTTCACATTGAAATTCGCCAAAATTGGCGTTCAAATTGTTTTTTGCATTTTTCACACACAATTAAATATTAACACTAAATTTGGCCAGTGTTTGTGACCAAGTGGCTACTAAAAAAGACTGGACATACCCTATTTGCAATACCTTGGGTTGTCTACTTTTGCAAATGGTATGCCATCATGGGGGTAATTCTCATTCCTGGGCTACCAAACGGTCTCAAAGGCAACATATGTACAGGTAATACAAATATGTGTATTTTTATTGCAGTAAAATCAAACAGTATTATGACACTCACAGTTAGAATGTCACGTAGAACAATTTTTTTTTGTAATTCTTATTTTTTCCCATTTTTTAAATACTTTATTCATATTAAATTGTTTTATACCTAAATATTTGATTTTTAAATGAAAACCCTGTTTCCCCGGAATTAAATGGTATTTATAATAAGTGTGGGTGCACATAATATGAAAGAAGCGAATTAAGCCTGAACAGACATAGAGCGCACAGTCAAGTTTTTGTTTACATTTTGTTTTGATCACAGCGTGTACATTTGGCTCAGTCCTTAAGGGGTTAAAACACACAAACACTGCTCATTGCTAAATACAACCCTGCAAGCATGGGACAATGGTAGAGCCCCAGCTGTCAAAGCATTGTTGGAGTTCTATGACAGATGAGGATCTACCTTTTGGCCATGCTTGCGATAGCGGGGCCCAAAAGAAGCCTTGTACCAGGACCCTTGCTAATTTAGTTCCGCCACTAGGTGGAGGGAGTGATTGCATGGCAGGGAGTGGGAGGAGGGGAGAGAAGGGAGGGAGGCAGGAGGCCCAAGCAAATGCTTACCCAGGGTCCAATCAATATTACAGACGGCCCTGATAAAGAGCAACTCCAAAATGTGAGGAGATACATTATAAAAACAATAATAGTAATATATATATTTAAAAATTTGAGCGCTGCTTAGATTCCCCCCCAAAAAAAATACACCCATGCTCGCTATACCTCCCCCATTATTTCACAGTCTGATCAATTTGCTAGTTTTAAATGTTTAGTAAACATACTTGCATACTTGCATTTATTTATTTTATCTGTTATTTTACTTTTTTAATGTGGCGGCTGGCCAGAAAGCGCTGACCAGGCGCCACATAATTAACCCTCGCATTGTCGAGAAATATTTAATTATTACAAAAGTATTTGGATGCAAATTTTATTCCAGACACCAAATGCATCTGTTTATTTGCTACAGTTTCACTCGGCTAAATGAGTTTCAACCACATTTGACTTTAGTATATATGAGGTTTGCCATTGTGTTTGGAATTTGGTAATTTTCAATGGATTTTGTCCATTCCACAAAATTCATTGTTTAGTGAAGAACCCCATTAATCTTAGTCATGCCTCACTATCACTCAACCTGTTTCCCATGTTTCTATGTGTAGCGCAGTATCTTTATCTACCTGTATTTATCAATTAGCAGGGATAGGAATATCAAACCCTATTTCCAGATACAATAATGGAATTTTAGTCTAGAAATAGAGTAGGTGATATGAATCTCTTATGAATAAAATATATATCATGTTTATTGTAGTTAGTTCTATTCACTCTCAGCCCAACCTTAATTTGTGCGTTTGAATATAAACTAGACTTCTGAATAGCAAAAAAAATGGCACATCCAGAAATTTTATTTTTTTCGGTGATTCGGGTTTCGTCTGCGTACAATCCAAAAGGGTGCAAAAAATGGCCACTCAATGTACTGCAAAGTATATACATGAAAAATGTTTGTGTATATATCTTGCAGTACACTGACACATTCACTCTCCTCCTACGTTTCCTCTATTGGTCACTTCTCACTTGATCTGTAAATAAAATCAACATTTATTGACTGTCAGCCATCAACCATTTTTTCCCCATCAAATGTCTATTCTTCTGGCACCACTGATGAAATTCTGAGTCCCAAAACTAACTACATATTTAAAGTTCTTAGAGTTTGGGATTTTAGATGAGGCACAGATTGCCCAAAATTCACATGAATGTGTTTGGAACACAAAGTACAAGTCTAATACATACACAGTTAAATTGATGATGTTATCTTGTAGTACGAGGACCTTCTTCAGTACCATGGACACCACTGGAAGTGCTGACAGCATTATATATATATATGTTTGTAAAGGTGAAGTGCTGTATATTAATATATAAAACCGTGAAAATGTATTGGTGTACAAAATCCTAATAGACAAAACATTGACTTTATACACAAGCGTCCATAAGTGGTATGCAATACCTTAAAAATATAAACAAATACAACCAAACATAGTGTATACTGTGATATAAATATAATATATAGATATAGAGTGACAAAATTCCCACTCACACTTTTAAGAGCTAAATATATATAGCTCAATTGAATGGCTTGTGGGGTCCGTAGAGGCGACCCTATCCCTTCTATGATGAATATTCTTTCCCTTTCTTGATTTCTAAAGTGGGGAAAAGCATATATGGTGCAGTACCGTTAATTCCAAATGATATGACAAATGAAAAAATGGGAACTTACAAACCCAAAGCCATTCACATTGGCTCTGATCAAGGGTATATGTGGTTAAGGACCACAATCCTTCTTTAAAAGAGTAGCAAGAACAATGCCAGTAGTGATAAAAAATATAAATATACTTTCCTGGCTAATCATGGCAGCATCACTTATGGGTAGCTCCGCCCCAATCAGGAACAGGACAGGATAAAATCAATTAATCAGACCAGGCTGGGTATAAAAGGTCCCTCCTCCTTCCATCCCACAGTCTTTTTTCCTGTCCTTTCAGGACACACAGGATATTTTATTTTGGGCCACCTTCCCATGTGTACCATGGGCCTCCAGATGAAGTTCAGCCTCTCTTCATCTGAAGAACTCAGTAAACAGCCTGCACGGGCAGGACTAACTGAGTTTAGTACAGATTAGTTTCTGTACTATATGGGAGAGATCTATATTAGGTGATATGATGTGGGGTCGGCTGTTGCCTTAAAAATTTCCCCTTATGACATCCACCCCCCCCCCCCCTGATCTGAGGTCAGTGTTTTGGAGAAGCCAGGGTAAGTTTTCTTTTCTTTTTTTTTACCTGTATATTCTTTCTTGTATTCTTATGGAGAGAACAAGATATCTTGCTCTAAAATTCGGATCATCTATCTGTTTTCTTGGTCAGTTGGTCCTTACCTTCATTCTGACTGACTGGCAGGGTCTGTGTATCCTCCGATCCTGCTCTTCTGTGCTCGGATTGCCGGCGCATGCGCAAAGCGGCCGCCGGACGCCGACGGTACTGCGCATGCGCGGGTTAATTGCGCGCTTAAAGGTATATCGCGCCAAAAATCCGAAAATTCTAAAATCGCTCAAATTGATCCTTGTATCTTCCCTGAGCATCTGGTAACAAGGAAAGCTGCCTTTTTTCCTCCAGAAACTGGTTTTTAAGGTAAAATTCCTACTTACATTTTTTCACAATCTTTAAATTTTCAGTTTAATTTACATTGGTTCTGCAATAAGTATTTTATTTTCTAGATGGCTTCTCCCTCTGCCTCAAGATCTCGCTCTAGAAGACATAGGTGAGCCTCATATATTCTTCTATAATAGGGGGGAAAAGAGTGCCACTACAGGCCTATAATATGTTTCATATTGGCCTCTATTTCAGCCCAGAAAAATCTCAAGAATTATCTCCCAGAAAATATCGAGAAAAGTCTAACCGATGTACAAACTGCAACCAAGTGGCTCCTCCAGGAAATAATTTGTGCAGATCTTGCCTGACGGAAGCAGCGAAGGACAGTTCCCCTCAGACGGACTTAAAGAAATGGATATCGGAAGCTATTGCTGAAGGGTTTAAAGCCTCTAATAAGATGTCTATCTCTAAACGTCCAAGAGTGGAGAATTATGTGGAATCTGAAGAAGAGTCTGATATGATGGAAGACTATTCTGAGGAAGAGGAAAAAAGAAGATATGGGGCTTCCTACGGGAAGGATAAAAAATTCAGAGACCGATCCTTTCGAGACGTCAGAGCATACAGGCCCGGAAGAGAATACTCCAGGAACTCTAATTGGAGAAACTATCAGTCAACTTCATCTAAACCGGTCAGAGGAAGGGGATCTAGACCAGCTAATAAAAGCTTCTGAACGTTTGCTGGCCCAGCCAGATGTTATAGGAGGCAGACTTCGCTTCTTTTATCTGGTTTGGGCCAGAAATATTCAAGATTCTTGGGTTCTTTCTATCCTCAAAGAAGGATACAAGATAGAATTCAAAGAATTCCCAGCTCTAACCTCCTTTGTCCGTTCAAGAGTGGCAAAAGGAAGAAAAGAAGTTGCTCTGAACGACATCATCTCACAACTACTGCGGAATCAGGTCATAGAGGAAGTACCTTACGAAGACCTTTACAGAGGCCTCTACTCTACTATATTCTTGGCCCCAAAACCTCAAGGGAGGTGGCGGCTGATCTTGGACCTAAAAGTTCTGAACACTTATTTAGTTCCAAGAACGTTCAAGATGGAGTCTATTTCCACTATCCTGCCCAACATCAAGATAGGGACCTGGATGACTTCCATCGATCTAAAGGACGCCTACTATCAGATTCCGATTCACATCAGTCATCGCCGGTTTCTGAGGTTTTGGATATCAGGCAATCATTTCCAGTTCAAGGGTCTTCCTTTCGGATTAAGCCTGGCTCCCAGAACGTTCACGAAGGTTCTAGTCTCTCTGGTGGCCTTCATAAGAACGAAGAACATCGAGGTCTTTCATTATCTAGACGATTTCTTGATCGTAGGTCCTTCCAGCCAGATAGTAGAGGTCCATACGGAAATGACCATCAAATGCCTTCAAGATCATGGCTGGCTGATAAACCCCAAGAAGAGCTCATTGGTGCCTTCTCAGAAGATGATATTCCTGGGAGCAAATATAGACTCAGTGAATGGCCTGGTATCTCTGTCTTCAGACAGGAAGGATCGAATAATAAAAAAGATCAGAAGCATGCGCCTAAAGTCCTTTGTCACAGCAAGGGAATTCATGAGCCTCTTAGGGTCCCTTACGTCCACGATTGGTCTAGTAAAATGGGCCCAATGGAGGATGCGAACCATTCAAAGACACTTCCTCCTACAGTTCAAAAAGAGCTCCGAGAATTGGGATCAGAAGATTCATTCTCTCCCGAGGATTTCAAAAGAACTACTCTGGTGGACGAGAGAAGAACACCTTCTCCATGGGTTTCCCCTGGAAGAGCCGGTCTGGATGACCATAACTACAGACGCCAGCCTCCTGGGATGGGGAGCACACCTGAACGACTCTTGGATTCAAGGAGCTTGGTCATGGAAGGAGTCAAAACTTCACTCAAACTTAAGAGAAATGAGAGCTGTTCTCAAGGCATTAATAGGGTTCCGTCCTCTTTTAAGGCATGCCTGGGTAAGGATACATACAGACAACAGAGCTGTGGCATCCTACATAAATCATCAGGGAGGCACTCGAAGCTATTCTCTCCTGATGGAATTATCCCCGATAATGAAGTTTGCCCAACTACGGTTACAAGACCTAAAAGCGGTATATCTTCCAGGACCAGAGAATCTTTTGGCGGATTACCTCAGCAGAACGAGGATTCTCCAAGGAGAATGGAAACTGCACCCGGATTTGTTCCACTCTATCACCCTAAGGTGGGGTGTACCCCAGATCGACCTGATGGCTTCATACCGGAATACTCAGGTGAGGAGGTATTACTCCCTTCATGCAGATCACCGAGCTGTAGGACAGGATGCCCTGTCTCTTCCATGGGAATTCGATCTGGGGTACGCGTTCCCTCCACTACCTATGATTTACCGGCTACTGAGGAAAGTATGGCAGGAAGGCCTCAAGGTCATTGCCATTATTCCTATCTGGCCTCGCAGACCTTGGTTTCCCCTTCTAAACAAGATGAGCCTGGAACCTCCTTGGCCTCTCCCTCTCAGCCCAAACATCCTGACTCAGGGACCAGTAGTTCATCCCAACCCCAGCCAGCTGAAATTGGGGGCATGGCTCTTGAAAAGGAGAGACTTCTAGCTCAAGGGATCTCTGAAGCTGTGGCTTCTACGCTCCTAAAATCCAGAAAGGTATCAACCTCTTCCTGCTACCATAGGATATGGGAAGTTTTCCGTTCCTGGTCTCTACTAAATAATGTGGATTTTCTTCAGCCGTCTAACATCGATATTCTACATTTTCTCCATACAGGTCTGGATAAAGGACTGAGTCTAAGCACTCTTAAGGTCCAAACTTCGGCTTTATCTGCACTCTGCTACAAGTCCTGGGCATCTGATCCTCTAATTGCCAGATTCTTTAAAGCTACCATCCGCATAAGGCCTCCAAATAGGAACTACTCTCCTCCGTGGAATTTACCTATGGTTCTGGAGGCATTGGCTGAAAAACCCTTTGCTCCATTAGATGAGCTGGGTCTGGTCTTATTGACATATAAGACATTGTTTCTGGTAGCTGTCACTACGGCAAAGCGCATGTCTGAAATTCATGCATTTTCCTGCGATGAAAATCACTGTCAAGTGTTTCACGACAGGGTGATCTTGAGACCTAGACAAGAGTTTCTACCAAAAGTCGTCTCGAATTTCCACATCCTACAGGAAATTGTTATTCCTTCCTTTTATCCTTCTCCTTCTACGCCAGAAGAAGTGAAACTTCATGAATTGGATGTCAGGCGGTGCCTGCTTAAATACATAGAAGCCTCTAGTCTGTTTCGGAGGTCTCAACAGCTTTTTGTTCTACCTATTGGATCCAGGAGAGGGGAGGCAGCCTCCACTTCCACCTTGAGACGTTGGATTTCCAATACCATAGTCAAGGCTTACCAGTTAAAAGACCTAGTTCCTCCTAGTAGGATCAAAGCACACTCTACGAGGGCCTTAGCAACATCATGGGCTAACTGGGCAGAGGTTCCATCTGAAGACATCTGTAAGGCAGCTACGTGGTCTTCCCCTCTCACTTTCATCAAACACTATAAGCTGGATTTGGCTTCGGCCTCTACGTCCTTTGGTAGAGGTGTTCTGTCCTCTGTTGAATCTATATAGATTAAAATATTTTTTTTCAGCATCATCTGGTGAATGTGTTTGTCTTGTTTTTTCCCACCCTATGGTGAAGCTTGGGTATTACCCATAAGTGATGCTGCCATGATTAGCCAGGAATACGGAAAATTTTATCATACTTACCGTAATTTTCTTTTCCTGGCTATTATTCATGGCAGCATCAACGAACCCCCCCTTGTTTTTGTTTTTTGCTTTAGGACTAGACTGTGGGATGGAAGGAGGAGGGACCTTTTATACCCAGCCTGGTCTGATTAATTGATTTTATCCTGTCCTGTTCCTGATTGGGGCGGAGCTACCCATAAGTGATGCTGCCATGAATAATAGCCAGGAAAAGAAAATTACGGTAAGTATGATAAAATTTTCCGTATTATTTTACATAAAAACACTAACTAGGCATTTAAAAAGTCCAATTCATTGAAGACTGATTCTCTCCAAGTTCCCAGGACGCGTTTCGCTATATCAGCTTCTTCAACTGGATATGTAAAATGGAAAAAGTCTTCATGGAGACTTTTTCCATTTTACATATCCAGTAAAATGGAAAATGAAGACTTTTTCCATTTTACATTTCACCTTCACTTCACTATTCTAACCATTTTAAAGATAAGAATTTGGTGTTATAGCTGCTGACTTATCTCACTAATATCACTTCTATGTAAATTAGCGCTAGTACCTTCCTTCTGTTTTATATATACGTTTGTGTTTAGTAGTGTAAGTGCACACTAAGATATTTTGTTCACCAGGATCTCTGATGGAATGCAAGGTGTGTTTTATTGACCAATAATAGCTACATACATATATTTGTACATAGTAGGTGAGCCAGTAACATATAACATCTTTCTATATGACTGTAGCTTGCAGGATGTCTCTATGCTATATGCATGATATTTTCTCTGATAAAGATTTTATTCCATTATCTTCTACTAGAAATACCTGCGATTTGTTTAGTAGAATGCGTTTTTTAGGAACACTGCAGACAATTAACCCTAAATAAAATAATATAACAGGTTCTGAAATACTCCTCGTATTTGTTTCGAATGTTGTTCGATCAACGAGAACAGACATTCTAATTTTTCCCCCTTTATCATTTCATATTTCACATCTTGCTATTCCATACCGGAGAAAAAAAACAAAATATTTATGAAATCCCGACGCCACATTAAGTTGTCCTTGCTGAATATAAGTGAGTTGTACCTTGCTGTTTTACATTCCTGATTTACCGAGATAAACTTTCGGATCTACCCATTGTTAACAGAGAAACGGTTCCTCGTGGTACAAAATAGACATGGTGTCCAAGGTTGCTGCCAAGTCCCTAGATCCATCTTTAGTTCCTAATTCTTCAACATCCCTTTCCCCTCGTCTTTCCTCCTTCGTTTTACTCTCGGTATAGTCTTTTTCAGATTTTTACCATACCGACATTTGGACTCTTTCCCTACTACATCTTCCACTTTTAACTCTTCCACCTGCTGCTATTTCCTGTTTAACCCCTTAAGGACACATGACATGTGTGACATGTCATGATTCCCTTTTATTCCAGAAGTTTGGTCCTTAAGGGGTTAAATAACCACAATTCGATGCCTAAATAAGCTGCCCTAATTCTACTGTCAGACCACATTTAAACTTCATATGTTCAATCTACGCTATACAATATATCAACGATGACTGTTTTGTGACCATGTGATTCTGCGTATGATGTATTTTTACTGAATATGTGTTTTCTATACTATGTGAATCTTGAATAAAACATGCATTTAAAAAAAAATAGGCATGAGGTGCTATTTTGTCAAAGACAAACATATGGACATAGTGCACAGTATAGGCAGGAAAGCAGTAAAGTAGATTTTTAACCTTGACCTGTCAGCTATTAACAACTTTACATTTATTTGTAGCATAAATAATGTTCATGTGTTCTATTAACAACTTTTATGCAATTCAGCGTTTTTCACAATTATTTCTAGTTATACAGTTCCCTATTCCTTACTTGGCTTTTGTTATTGGTATTCCTGTCTTCTTACAACGCTTATCAGCATAAATTCTCCATCTTCCTCATTTTTGCTCATTTAGTTTATTCTGACAAATTTTGCAGAGTTGGGGGGAGGAGGGGAAGGTAGTGTAAGAGAAGTAATTAGCATACAACAGTGTTTTTGTTTTTTTTGCCAAGTTCCTGAAAATATGGTTTTAATGTATTAATGATTAATCTCTTCATTACAAAGTTATTTTTGTTTAAAGAAAAATAATGTATTTATCGAAAACATCACGGAATTGTAGCTTATACACATATGTAAGATAAAACAGAATGCCTGTGTATAGAGCAGTGGTGGATCCAGAAGCTAATCTCGGGAGGGGCACTGGCAGATCATTTTAAGAAACAATCCAGGCACAATAACCACTACAGCTCTCTGTATGTATGGGGTAGCAATGTGTATATTGGGAGCAGTGTGTTTGTGTGTGAGTGGTGCTGTGTGTGTGTGTGTGTATGTATGGGGGGTTGTGTGTGTATTGGGGGCAGTGTGTGTAAGGGGAGGGCTGTGTGTGTAAGGTGGGGCTGTGTATGTAAGGGGGGGCTGTGTATGTAAGGGGGGCTGTGTATGTAAGGGAGGGCTGTGTGTGTAAGGGGGGCTGTGTATGTAAGGGGGTGCTGTGTGTGTAAGGGGGCTGTGTATGTAAGGGGGGGCTGTGTATGTAAGGGGGGCTGTGTATGTAAGGGGGGCTGTGTGTGTAAGGGGTCTGTGTATGTAAGGAGGGGCTGTGTGTGTAAGGGGGGGGCTGTGTATGTAAGGGCGGCTGTGTGTGTAAGGGGGGCTGTGTATGTAAGGGGGCTGTGTGTGTAAGGGAGGCTGTGTATGTAAGGGGGCTGTGTGTGTAAGGGGGGATGTGTATGTAAGGGGGGCTGTGTGTGTAAGGGGGGCTGTGTATGTAAGGGGGGCTGTGAATGTAAGGGGGGCTGTGTATGTAAGGGGGCTGTGTGTGTAAGGAGGGCTGTGTATGTAAGGGGTGGCTGTGCGTGTAAGGGGGGCTGTGTGTGTAAGGGGGGGCTGTGTGTGTAGGGGGGGCTGTGTATGTAAGGGGTGGCTGTGTATGTAAGGTAATAGCTCCCCCGGGTTCTCTCTCCCTTTCCCTCCCCTGCCGGCCGCCCAGCAATCTGCCTGTGTGAGCCGGGGAGGGAGATCACTGATCTCCCCTCCGGTCCATGAAGGCAATCAGCAGGGCTGGTGCTTGGATAGCACCAGCCCTGCATGGGCCGGCAGGGGAGAGCCTCGGGCAGCAATATTTTCTCGGGGGGGCAATTGCCCCGTTGCCCCCCCCCCTGGATCCGCCAATGGTATAGAGTGCTTACCTGTGATAAAAAAAATAAAATGTATCTAAATTTTAGTTCTTTATTTATAGAAAATGTGTGGCATGTTTGTAGATAACAGAAAGGTCATGTGGCAAAAAATAAAAACAGTTTAACATTTAAAATCCAAACACCAAAATTAAAGGACCACTTTAAGAGGGAGGAGAGATTCCCAGCACAGAGGGAGCCCGGCGCTGGAGAAAGGTAGGAGTTTAACCCCTTCAGCCCGGCGAGAGTGGGACCCTGAGGGTGGAGGGGGACCTAAAGACCCTATAGTGCCAGGAAAACAATTTTGTTTTCCTGGCACTATAGTGGTCCTTTAAGAGTCATTTAAAATAAGAAGGAAAATTAGGAGGAGATAAAAGAAAAACAAAGAGAGGATGAATATGAGTCCGTAGATGGCATGATTGCTACAGCCATAGAGGCCAGGTGTTATAGAAGAGTTTTGACGAGTTGTTAAGTAGGGCTGTATTATCCAATGTCCCTCACTTTGGGTAGCGCTCATTTCAGTCCTTGATGGGAAAGCTGCCAGCAAAACTTCACTTATTTGTTAGTTCTCAGGCCTTTCGACAAACCAGGAAAATAATATTGTTGAAGAGTTAATAAGAATTATTTTGACCAATGTTATCTATAAGCATGGTGCAACTTGCTTACTATAAGGCAATATGCATGGACATCCACCAGGGGTTGTAATAGCTTCTGGCATGACCACAACATCTCCAGCATTTGTATGTTGGGGTACTTTCCATTGGGGCAGTCATGTAGTTGTATGATACTACCGTAGGGGTGTCTCTTATTCCTCTTCTTTATTAGTCACTCAAGAGGAAAGCTTGGCTGTAGATTCCCAGATACCTTCCCCAATGCCTTTTGACCACGTGACACATATAGGAATGGTGTTTGCATGAAAGATGCTACCAAAACGTGATATATTTGTGAGATAGATCCTTTGAGTGTTATTCAATAGGCTTTTGGATGCTGCTGTCAAGTGAAGTGATAAAGCAGTAAAACTCGAGTTGCCTATCAAAGAGCTTTGGTCAGATATTTCCCTATAAGCTTTTGGTCACCCGGTAAAAATATGGTCACGTATATGAGATATACTGCCTAGTCAATGTGTTAAAAGTCATGGGGTGGGAAACCAGAATAGAACCAGGTTCTACTGCATCTGTCAAAGCAAGGGAGAAGAACTCAGGGCATGCAATTGAGAACTTTTCAATTTCAGGTTATTTTATGAATTAGGTAAGTCAAAAGTGATGTAAATAAAGCAATTCATGTTTTTTATTTTTTATTTATTTGTAAATTTCTGCAGGAATATTGAGAGAATAAAAAAAAAATAGAGAGATTATCACTTATTATTATATTTCAGGCAAGGTCCTATTGCAGTGCTATTCTTTAGACATGTCTTAACCTCAACATCAAGGTGGCTAAAAGTGACAGATACATTGCTGCTTATACAATGTGTATAGGAAGCAAGTTTTTATCTCCCGTTTGACAGACAGTATATCTAACTGAAGCACTGAGCCCAACAACTTTGTGTGAGGAGAAAAGTACATGCTGCAAAATGACCAAAAATTAGAGGGCAATAATGCCTCGTTTCCACTGAGCGGATCGGTTCGGTTCAGTTCGGTACGGTTCGCTATTTTGGGTGTTTCCATTATGAAAGTGGTCCATACAAGCGAACCGTACCAATCCATTCAGGGTCCTGATTCAGATGTAGGGCCATAGAAAATGGAACGGTTCGGTTAGGGCAGAACTACTATACAATCCATTGATTGGTGGACAGGAAGAGCATTTATTCTAAACCCCGCATGGCCCTGAAGGTCTGACTTGCAGTGGAAACGCTCACCAGAATGGGCTGGTCCATTCTAAACCTTCCAAACTGTACCAACCCGAACCGATCCGCTCAGTGGAAACGAGGCATTAGAGAAACCTGAAACTGAACCAGAAAATAAATTAAATTAAGTATAAACATTTAAGATAATTAAAGACATAACTTAAACCATTAATTACCAAAGATAATTGATACATCTTCGCAACCTATAAAAGAATGTAATAGCTAGTCTTTTTTATCATCGGAAGAGCTACACTACCCTGTTAGTCTTAAATGAATAGAACAATTATTGTTGACAACCACAGCTGAAGTACTCATTAGATGTATAGGTGCCTACAATCCTAACTATTCTGGGACAGTCCCATATTTTGAAGCACTGTCCCAGCAACTATAGGTCACAGGGACCTGCCCTGAGAGCTGGGTACTAAGGCAATGCACAGAGTGCCTCAGCAGTGCTCCATGCATGGTCTGAATGCCACTACCGTTGATAGGACTACCTGCCCCCCTTTGAGGAGCAGTGCTGCCCCCTTCAAACATGCTCTTTTACCTGCCCAACTTTGTCCTGGAACATAGGTAGATAATGGTGGCAGATATGTAGGTGGCATACATGACTGCCTGGTCTCAGACAGGGCCCACAGTGAGCCTCTGTCTGGGACAGGAGTTCGGGCTTGATATTGGGACTTGATATTGGGACACACCACAATGCACCCTACCAGACCATCATGGAATGGTCTTGACAGCTCTCGTCCTGACAGAAAGTAAGCAGGGGTGGGGATTAAAAAACTCTTCCCACAACTTAATCTTTAACATTAAAACACCACACAACACAGCCTTCCCCTCACACAACACTCAGCTACACTGGGACTCCTCTACACACACACACACACACACAAACAAGCCACTCAGACTCCTCCACATACAAAATGCACCTACCGCACACACAACACAACACTCAGCCTCTCTATACAGCTTTTAGTCTCCTCCCCACACACAACACTCATTCTCACCCACACACTCACTACAACACCCATCCACTGTTTTTATAGTTAATCTTGCAATGGGGAGGTTGGAGAGCATATGTGACATATAGGTAAATCACAGGAAATACAAAGAAACAAACTGAACTCTTCCGAGGATATTGACTTTATTGTTTTGTCTGTCTATGTATACGATATGTATTTCAAGAAATTGTAGTTTAAAAAAAAAAATTAAGATGCTATGGGTGTCCTTGTTGGCTGCTGCAAGCTGAAAAAATGAAAACAATTCTTTAACTAAGTTGAGAGATTTAATGTCAAGCTTGAATATTTTGCCTACATTGTGAATGTTGGTTGTCAAGTTAACTCAAAATAACTTACAGTTTAATAATTAAACATACCGAATAGTAAAATATTATATGTTGTGGCACATCTGTGCAGAGATAAAATAGTCAAGTGGTCAAATGGTATATTGATAAAAATCTTACAAGGTAATTACATGAATTAAAGCCATTTCTGCTAAATACATATCCCAATTGTACCTCTGCATATGTTGGTGTTCTATAAGTATATAACTCATAAAAACTCTTTATTTAAAAAGTAGTATCAGACCTAATATAAGCACAATATATTTTATAGCATTTGTTCCCAAACCAGTCCACATGGGCCACCAACTGTCCAGGGTTTATGTATTTTCCTGTTTTATTCCAATGGAGATACTGACAAAACCTGCACTGTTGGTGGGTCTCGAGCACTGGTTAAGGAAACACTGCTCTATTACATGTGTGTGTATGTATACAGGACAGTGTAACAAACTTGAAAAAAAGCTCAGCGTTCACAGACTTTTAGAGAAGTCTTTCACAGTACAGTAATGTCTAGTGTTTCAACACATTCAGCAGATTTATATTTCATTATCATCTGGACCACGATTTAATTTAATTTTGTGCATTTTGTTATGTCTTTTTATGACATATTGTCATACCTTCCTACACTACACATTATATATATAAAATATAGCCAGGTACGTCTGACAATTATTTTGATACCTGGGAAATATCTGTAGATCAAATGTCCAGAATTCTTCTCGTCTTCTTTTGGTTCATGAAGGGAGTTCATACAGGTAGGAAAGTAGAAGAGTAGGATCCTTTTTGGTGAGTTGGAGTTAACATAAAATGTGTCGTGTGTGTATGTTTTTTTTCCCATTACACTAGCTATATTCATTTTATGTGATGTTATGTTAGTCCACCCAATACTTTAATATCTTAAATATCTCTTAGAGTGTGTTTAATTCGTCTTAGAGTGCATTTAATTCATCTTAGAGTGCGTTTGTTTGTAGGATCTGGAGGTAGGTAGAAAGCTGGGTAAAGCTAAATGCCACTTCGCACCACCTGGGATGTATAGCACTGGTCTGAGACATGAAAAACTTGCTACCTTTCCTACTTTTTCTCAATATTCCCCCCAAAAAGTGGTCTTGTAATTGTATAGGTTATATGTTCCACCATATATTTTAAAACCTGCTTATATTGGTAAAGGTGAGTGAAGTACCACTGGTACTTTGGAACTGCCACTGGTACTTCGGAACTGCCCGGAAGTGAAGAAATGTTTCCAATTCTCAGAAAAATTGAATTTTGGGAACTATTTGTCAACGCAACAATTGATATCACGTGCTCTCTGCAGCCATTTTGTGTCAGTAACAATGACTGAGCACCCCCATGCTAAAAACTCAGATCTTTAAGAAGTAATTACAGTACAGCATATTATAGTTTGTTTAAAAGAATATTCCTCTTTTACGGGTACTGTTTTAAGATGAGTTCTGTAAACTGTGTTAAGCTACAGTGTATTATCTTTTAAATGCATCTGTGTAGCTGCTTTAATAAAATAAAATAGATATATGGATATAATAGAGAAAGTGAAATAAGTACAATGGAAGATAGTCATAGATATCTAGAATATCTAGGCAGAGTTTAAAGAAATAGAAAATACAGCGAGGTAAAGCAGAATAATAGCTAGATGAGTTGAAGACAGTAATAGATATTCTAGATAGACTGAATGGAAAGACAGATTAATATGCTCAATAGATCAATGAATGAATGAATTGTTGATAGGACTAGCTGGAAGAGAACACCGGATTTTGGGATATGTTGATGGTTATATGTATACTGAAATAATCATGTAGATATGTTTAACTGTAAAGACAGACAGAACGAGTTTATGTGTATGCATTGGTGGGTAATGTATCTCACATTATGTTGGGTTTTTTTCTCATCAATCTACACATTAAATAAATGCACTACAGACAACAGTTCACTATGAAAGACAGTCATTTTACTTATTTTTCCGCAAAATACAAATTAAACCTGGAGTCCAGCAGCAGAAACACCTTCAAGTTTTTTTTCCAAACTTGTTCACTACAGATAGCTGAATTAAGTCCCTTGAGATATACAGATGCTTTTCATTTATTATATTACATCTCGTCATCTAGGGGCGACAAAGTCCAGCTTATGCCGCTGTGAGCCTCTGTTGTCACTGATTATATAATTTGTTTAATCTGCCTCTTTAACAAACTTTGGAATTGAAATACTAATCTTAAATGGAAATACATTTCCAAAATAAAATAAAATACACATAAAACCAACCGGAGCAATCCAAGTTTTTAACATTTCAGGTTTTACCTGCACTTATTTACACAACTAATTAAAAAAAAAACAACTAAATATTAAGCAATGCGTCTGTTCTATGATGATGTCCAACTTTTGTATTTGGAGGTTAAAATACCACTCAGATACAATGGATTAGGAACTGGAATTAGTTAAATTAAATACAGAGTATAATACAACCTTTTTTTTTATTTACGGGATGACAGGGGTCCATTCAATCAGTTTGTCGGCTGATAGTCGGACAATAATGAATGATAGGAGTGTTTTTAAATTCTAACTGGCTTTAAACTGTTTTATTCCATAGGACCTGAGACGGACTTTATTACATTTAAAATGCAATGTAATTGAGCCAAAGGATTTTTCAGATAACTTGGTAGCCATTCATAAAAACGTGAAGGCCTAAAGTGGATAAGACACCTCCAATCAGACATCTAAAGTTTAGAGAATGTGGTTACTTTTTATGTCACGTTAGAAAACATAAGACAACACTTTTTTGAAAGCTTGGATTGCTCCATGTCGTTGGTTATAATATATGAACAAAGTCTTAACAGCACAACCAGTGTGAAAATACAAATATTCCAACAGTCTTCTATGAAATCCAGAGTGGATGAACAAAACTGAAATGGTATCACAGCAGATGGCACAAACAAGGACAAATGAAGAACTTCGTGTTTAGGCAACAGCCTTTATTCAGTTTCAAGTGGCTTGTTAAAAAAAAAAGGAAAGAATACATATAATTTAAGTTCCTGAAAAAAGTTGACAAACACAATGATAAGAACAAAACACATCAGTATTGTTGTATATAAGTTAGAGGAGGGGAATTAGACTCAAGTGAAGATTCACATACAATTATTAGAACTGAAGTTTTCTTAAAAAAAATAAATTAAAAAAATGAAAAGATTATGGGTAGTATGTTTTTTTTTCCTTATTGCAGCTTACTGTAAATTGATATTATATTACAGTTATATTTTTGTTATCCGAGAACTGCAAACTGTCGTGTAAATTCATTGTGCTTCAAAATATTTCCTTTACAAAAAAAAAGAGAGAGAGAAAAAAACGTTTAAAAAAATTAAAAAAAATCCTCCATAATCAGAGGGGATACTATATTCCATTTAAATAAAATAATAAAAATGCCACTCTGTTTATTTTAACTTGCAAATAAAAATGCTGCCTATTTTTTTTTCTACTTAATATAGGACAAGTTTATGTTAAATGTTAATACCCCGAGGCTCTGCCTCAAAATCCTTAAATACAAAGGGATTGCAATAAAAGTCAAAATCAACTTTGCCAAAATAGTAATTGGCAAGGTACATCTTAGAAATGTAAAACGTTATACTTTACAGAACGTGACCCATGACAAAGTTGTGCTTTTTTCCCATTAAATCAGATTACAGGTGTACCATTCTCCCTATACACTGCTTTTTTTTTTTTACTGAATTCAGTAGTCTGAATATAAGGGCTGAGCGCCACCCATTTTCAGCAATTTTTCAGCATTCTGGTAAATTTCTATGTGCCATGCTAAGCGCTTCTAGACTTGCACATATGTTCTATTTTCTGCTGGTTACGTGACTTACAATATTTTGCAAGGTCATCAAAATGACAAACTTCTGTTTCTACAATGTGCTGTATGCATTTCTGAAACGTGTTGCTAGGTAAACTTTAAATATGGCTATTTTTTTCTAGAAAGAACCCGTCAAAGGCAAATTACTGCTAACAATACTCGTAAACTCGGTTGGTTATATTTGCATATTCTGGAAACATCAAAAGATTGTTGGTTTTTTTTTTTAACAAGAGTACAGGAGTCTAGGCTTGTTGCTACACTTAGGAAATCAGTTATGAAACTGTATATTTGTTGAAACTTAAGTTCTATGTGATGGTGTTTATAAAATAGATGGACAGCTAATGTAGTTATTATACAATATACAATGGATGTCAGTTCACCCGTCTGAATGCAACCATTGGGTTATTTAAACCATTTCCAGCAAGTTTAAAACCTTTCAGGTTGTCCTTGTGATGTAGGTGTATTTCAATTTGCAAAATGTATGCAGAATTAAAGATCAGTTACGTACTTGTGCACATGCACAAATATACATTGGTTCCTCCCCGCTATTAAGATAAGAAAAAAAAAATGCTAGTTTCATGTTTATTATATATTAGAATGCTATACACAAGTATGTTAATTTCACAGATTTTCTTGAAAGATTCTTAATATTATTTTATATCATTAGAAATACACATTTCAAAAACAAAACTTCTACAAAGAGGAACAGTTATCTCGATTAGCAAAAGCGTGGAGTTCTTCATGGCGTGAGGGGGGTGATATTTTTTATATATATTTTTATTTTTTACGAAAAAACCTTAATCTTTGTTTTTTGTTTTTTGAGGACTGTAAAATATTAGCAAAGCTTTCAAGGGAAGAAAAAAAAAATGAAAAAAAAAATAAAAAATAAAAATAAAAAACAAAATAAAAATACATTTTGGCTTAAGTTACTTACAAAAAGCCACAAATGCTTTGCAAACTTCATTTAACTTTTTTTTTTATATGAAAATAAGCAAAATGTAATGTACATAATTTATATTTCTATATATTAAGTGATGTATATCTAGAACCGAACAATAACATATGTAAGTTCTCAAACCCAACAATCAGTGTAGTCTGGTTTGAAATGTACATTTTTGTTTTTGTGAAATAAAGTCCATAACTTCATTGTCTGCTGGTGTGTTTGAGAAGTTTACATATATTGGGTGGCTCGGCCATTTTACAGATATCGGTGGCCACCCAATCTTGGGACTGTCAAAACCTCTGTACATTTCACCATATGTTGCATAACAGCTGCTTTCTTTCTCAGTAAAGATCTACCATTGCTGGCAAAACATGTCCTGGTTTGTCTATTTACATGTAAATAACGTTGAACCTGCAACATAACACTATCTATTGTAACATACATTTTGCAAAGGGAGCACAATAGTGAAAAAGAAGTTATCTTCAAAATCTATTTTGTACAAGTTTTCTGTTGTACAGCTTAAGTGCTAAGCTTTTTTATATCTCAGCATTTCTCCTTATCCCTATACTGGATCACTGAGGCGATTTTATTTAAAAGTACTTTTACAAAACAGAGTACCTGACTTTCCCCCCCAACACACGGCACATATAATGTATATCGACCCTCCCACCCTACCGATTCCCATTAAGTATAGCACACACACACTGCAAAAAAAAAATTCTACTATATAATAATTATATCATGTTGCCCATCCTTCGGAGAGCCGCATGCGCTTGACTGAAGGACTTTCTCTTTCGTCCGGCGAAGGTCTGGTGAGTCCAATGGGAGAGTGGAAATCGTTCCGATGGTCTTCTCGGTCACTTCCGTCATACGAACTGCTGCAGCTGCTTAGGCTATCAACAGGAGATCTCCCCGCTTCGTGGCGCGTGTGATGTGGGTATCCCGATGGAGTGTTGGTACGGTCTCTAGGAGGAGAAACAGGTTCTGACTTGATGTGGAGGCTTTGAGCAGAAGGCAGGGAGAGATTTGTATTCTGAGATATGTGAGTGCTAGTACAAGCTCTGTAGGAGGAAAGGAAACGCAGTTACAGAATGAGGCGGCTTAAACTGCCTCTAAACTCACTAACACTCACAAACAACTTGATTTAAGCAGCAGTACAACCTCCTCCTTTGCTACTAGATGAGACTCATTGTGTCTACCAAACAAGGTACTCATGACCTAACAGACAAGAACGTCTGTGGGTCAGTAGAAGCCAGAGCATAAATGTGTCCCTGCGTGTAGGATCTCAGGTCAGTTGAGTTAAAACAACTTAGAATAATTAGGGACAGTTGCGTATAGCTAGACATATAATGAGTTTAAGACATTATATATTTGCTCATGTACGGTTTAAGAACTACATTCTTTTTCATTGTAGGCATCTGTCATATAGTTCAATATTATTATTCACTATTAATATTGTGTTAGAATGCAAAAGAGGTCAAATTGTATAGTCTGCTGCTTAAAAATAGTGTGTTTTTATTTTAACTTAAAGGGTCAGCATCAGTAAAAAAAAACTAATAAGGGGTTATTGAAGAGTTAAAAGAATGTGCAAGGGCAGTCACAGTACTTACCACTTTGAAGTACTTACCCTGCTCCATATATTTATAAACCAGGTTTAGGATGCCACTGTAGGGATCCATTACTTCGACTTTGGTCATTGAAAGTCTGGCTAGAAGTTATGCGAGCAGTTTCAGCATTGTTTCCAGTGAATATATTCCTACTTTGATAAATGCAACCAAGTAGTAGGAAGAGATGATTAAGATCTGGCTTCTGCTAAATGTTTGTCGCCGTGTCCGGTTTTGTGAAACTGCAGACACGGCAAGGGTAATGAAATGCCAGCGTCTGCATCACTTCTACCCACACTTCCGTTGCCTAGATTGGCATTGTGAAAAAAATAAGTGTTTTTATTCACATTTATCTCTTCAATAAGCCCTGATAATAACTTTATACTACTGGCCCTTTAACTCGGAATTTGTTTTTTTACCATAGCTTTCCCTTAGAGTTGGATATTTTTTTTATTTTTTTTATATATATATATATGTCAGCAGATGAAGCAGTTTTACTCCCTGCTAGCGCATTTCGCACTTCTGTTTGCAATATACATCACACCAACACTTGCGAATACTGCTAAGGGGTATGTCAGAGGTAATCGTTTTACATACACCTGCCACCTTTGTGTAATTCTACATTAATTGGCATAGTGTAAAGTACTGTCGCTATGCTCTGTTGAATATTCATTAATGATACATTTTTTAATTTTAATTTACATTTTTTGGCTACTGATCCATAAATATGACTTGGTAGTTAAAAGTAAATTAGAACGATTTCAATGTAATTGTATGGACAACGGGCAAGCACTTACAACACACACAGAAACAGCAGGGTAATGTGGCACGCAGCTAGTTAACAGGGGTGTATTCGAATAGCTTGAAGTCATTTTATTTAGCTACCTCTCTGTGAACATTGAGTGATAGTACACTGCATTTGTCTGAATGATGGAGTAGTGAAACCTGACTTCCTCTGACAATATTGCACAGTCTCTATTTAATACGGAGCATTGGCATTTGATAAATACCTGTGATAGCCATAGCAGCTATTTACTGACATACATTAGTTTGCTCCATCATACTTTGTGCAAAAGTGCCACCTGCTGGTAACAGAAGGTACTTTCTAGTCATTTAATTTATATTAAACTAATAATAGTATTCTTAGAGTGAATATTCAGTTGTATTTTTTATTATTAATATTTTTAGAAATAAACTTTAACAATCTTTTAATGGCATAATACCTACATTTTTTATTTAATTTTTTGAAAATAGTACAGGCTATATCTTTATAATTATATTGTGGGAAAACAAGAAAAATGTAAAATGCGTTCTGTCCTACAGGGAACATGGATTATACACTTCTTACATTATTATACTATTTTAAGTAAATATAACTCAGTTGTGCGTTCTTTTTATTTTACGTATTTAAAGCTGGAATAATTATTGCATTCATTTTTTCGATAGATTCTAATATTATTATTACATTAGTTTTTACTACATAGTTTTTACAATCCTCTTTGAATATATGGATTGTCAATAATTGCAATCAAGGATTAGGAAGTATGAAATAGTGCAAAAAATAAAACTTCTGCAAGAATACATCTATTCATTTGGCGCCCATTGGTTTAAATTAAACTTTCACAACCATAGTTCAACTTGTGCAACTAATAGTCCCAATTGTGTTGATATTCAGACAAGTAGTGAGGAAATATTAAGGGGTGATTAAAATATAATCATAGCCACACATGAAAATAGTGATGGTGTTATGTTAGTGCTGGGTTAGTCAGTTGGTGGCAGAGAAGCAATTTAGGTGTTTTAGGAAGCTAGCAACAAAGATTTTCATGATCAAGACAGCTAGTAGCACGACAGGTTAACGAATTGGAAATCTGTGCTGAGCAGAAAAACTCTGCATATTTTAAAATTATATCTTCGATATGTTCTATATTATACTCGGTTGCAAACTTTTATTGATGATAACCTATTCTGCTGATATTGGGGACTTGTCTTTTTTTCCAAGGCTAAAACATTCATCCAAACCACTTCAGCTTTATCAAGTGGGTTTAGTCCACATACTTTGTCCATTTTTCTCCGGCAGTGTAACACATTGCCATTTCTGAGAAACTGCAATGTTAACATTGTGCCCTAACCACAACTCGAGTGACTGTCAGCCACTTGGGGCGCTCCCTCATTGAAGATCTTCGATTTTCTAATGTCTTCACACACAACATGATCACACTAAAAATGGCCAATTCTTCAACTGGATTTAATTCTTGTCTTTGAGAAGCATTAGATTAGTGGAGCACAGGGTTGCCTTGCATGTGCCCTATGTCTCACAATGCTTTTCTATGAACAAGAAGTCTGTCCCTGCACTAATTTACAAGTACGTTTAATTTTTTTTTATACTTTTTAATTTTTACAAAAAGGGACCCATTTATTTTTAACACTCATTATATATATTTTAGCTTTATTATTTATATTCATTTTTTTCGAAATTATTTTTTTTATTCGCGTAATCTTTTAAGAAGAGATCTATGTACTGTAGATGGATTCACCAGGAGATTAAAAGTTGGCAAAGCTATTACTCATGATTTCAGATAAAAAAAAAAAATGTTCCTCTATGGATGTTGCATTAAAGAAGAAAGTTGGGCTTCTACAGATCAGTATTATCTAAGATCTATTTATGTACACAGGGCTTAATATAACGTATGGGTGTCTAACTTCAGTTCTTGACTGTCTGTAGGATACAGCTTAGCACATTGCACAGTCATACACAGTGCTAATTGTTTCATTGCTAGCTAATTAGAGAAATTGTAGAATTCTGGCAAGTTTGCGTCCCCTGAGGAGGTTTGGCACCTTTGTGTGAAGTTGTAGTATTACAGTGAAACTGTTAAAAAAAGAATTCATTCTATAATTCACTCCCTGCATTTTGCATTAGAACAATACGTATTTGTGCTATATAATTCTTATATTTTTATTTTTAAAATGTTTTAACAATTTCCATTCTGTTTATTCACCTACGAGTAAACACTGTGATAATGCTCATGAGAGAGTAAATCATATAAGATAAAGATTGAATGCATAGAAGTAAGACAGCGGGGGAGTTAGCAGGTCCACACAGCCGGTATATACTGTACATAGTTTATAATAATGTATACACTTAAACTTACCCCAGCTGGCTGAGAGCTGATGGGGGCATGTTGTGCAGATGGTGTTGTTGCCAGCCAGTTACTGAGCCAAGATGGAGCGCACTAGTGTTAAACCCAGAGAGTGATGAAAGGTCTGCGGTACTTAAAGAATATTCTGCAAAATGAAAAAAAGAAAATTTGAAACAAATTATAGATGATTATAATATTAATGTTGAAGCACAATCCAGAGCAAATGCAATTAACATGATTCCCTCTAAAATGCATGCCTCCCAACTGTTCAGCTTTTGGTGGGACAGTCCTAATTTTGGGGAACTGCTCCGCTTTAGTTCCCTGGTGTCCCGCATTCAGGGACACCAGTGACCTGTCCCCAAACAGCACAGCACAAGCCTATCATTAAACACGCTCATGCTGTAAAGAAAGCCCTTGGACCATGCAGACAGCACCGGGGCAGCACTCTCTGCATGGTCCTCTATGTAGGGGACTGGCTAGGAGGCCGTCTGCTAGCCTGGCATGCTTGATGCCAGCCTCACATGACCCTTCAGTGGACCCACCTCCTTTTCCTCCCCCCATCCCAATTCTAGTTTGAGCAATATTCAGAGGT
The DNA here is from genome assembly GCF_036172605.1 of Pelobates fuscus. Lineage (NCBI taxonomy): Eukaryota > Metazoa > Chordata > Amphibia > Anura > Pelobatidae > Pelobates > Pelobates fuscus. Next base: position 33,444,791 of record NC_086321.1, on the reverse strand, counting down.
ATGAGAATGTCTATTAGTGTAAAACATTTTGGGGGAGATTTAGCAAAGTGTCATTTTCTGAAAAGTGGGGCAAATATGTAAAAGGGGAGGTATCACCAATAGTAACAGTTGCTAGTTCCAATGGATTCCATTGTGATTGCCCCACTTTTAGTACTTCGCACCATTTTCACAAGACAACACTGTGATAACTTCCCCTTTATAATCAATGCAATAAACAATGTTTATTCTAATCTGTAAATATGGTATATTAATTCAAACTGTAAAGAAATACATATTTATGGCATAAATATGACAACTGGCATGTTCAGTACTTTGTGTTTTAACCACTGGCGTACCTATCATGGTTGCAGGGGTCGCAGCTGCGACCAGGCCCCTCACGAGCTGGTTCCCGTAGGACAGACAGGAAGGGAGAGCTGCTCCCCTCCTGCCTGTGTGTAGAGTGACCGAGCGGTCTCACAGGAAATGCTCACTGTTAGAGCACTTCCTGTTAGACTGGGAACTGCAGCCAGTAAGGTATAGGAGGGGAGGGGGTAGAGAGAGAGGGTATGGGATACAGGGAGGGGAGGTGGGAGACATGGAGGGTATGGGATACAGGGAGGGGAGGGAGGAGAGAGAGAGGGTTTGGGATACAGGGAGGGGAGGGGGGGAGAAATGGAGGGTATGGGATACAGGGAGGGGAGGGAGAAGAGAGAGAGGGTTTGGGATACAGGGATGGGAGGGGGGATAAATTGAGGGTATGGGATACAGGGAGGGGAGGGAGGAGAGAGAGAGGGTTTGGAATACAGCGAGGGGAGGGGAGAAAGAGAGGGTATGGGATACAGGGAGGGGAGGGAGGAGAGAAAGGGTATGGGATACAGGGAGGGTGAGAGTGAGAGGTTTTGGGATACAGGGAGGAGAGGGGGAGAAAGAGAGGTTATGGGATACAGGGAGGGTAGGGGGAGAAAGAGAGGGTAGGGGATACAGGGAGGGGAGGGGATAGAGAAAGAACAATAGGAGAGGGGAGGACAGAGAGAGGGAACAATGGGACAAAAGGAGGACAGAGATGGAGGGTATGGGGCACAGGGATGGGGGAGGGGGGAGAAATGGAGGGTATGAGACACCTGGAGGGAAGGGGGGAGAAAGGGAGAAATTGGACATAGTGAGGGTAGGGAGGAGAGAGGGAACAATAGGACACATGGAGGGGAGAGAGGGAGGGTATGGGACACAGGGAGGGGAGAAGGGAGAAATGTAGGAATGAGACACAGGGAGGGAAAGGGGAAGAGATGAAGGGCATGGGACACAGGGCGGAGAGGGAGGGTGAGATGGGGTTATGGGACACAGGCAGGGGAGGGGGGAGAGTGGAAGAAATGGGGCACCTGGAGGGGAGGGGGGAAAGAGGGAACAATGGGACACATGGATGGGAGGGGAGGAAGAAGAGAGGATATGGGATAAATGGAAGGAAGGGGGAGAGAGGGTAGAATGGGACACATGGAGGGGAGGGGGGAGAGAAGGAGGGTATGGGACACAGGGAGGGGAGAAGGAGAAATGGGACACATGGAGGGGCTGGGAGGGAAAAGGGTATGAGAAACATGGAGGGGCTAAGGTGAGAGGGAATGGGACACATGAAGGGGCTAGAGGAGCCTATGGGAAACATGAAGGGGCTGAGGGGTGAGAGGGAATGGGACACATGGAGGGGCTGTGGGGCAGAGGGAATGAGGCACATGGGGGGGGCCTGGATGTGGGAATGAGACACAGAGGGGGGGGATGAGACACATCGGAGGGGGGCCCCAGGGTAATTTTTGCACCGGAGCCCAGTGGATTCTAGTTACGGCTCTGGTTCTAACATATAAATATTGAAATATAACAATAACTAAGATGCAAAAGGGCAGATTGTATGCTTTTTAGAGGGTAATTACATCCAGAAAATTGGGATATATTAGAAAGTTACACATAAGGTTTTAGTTAAGGCTACCAAGTGTGAGTGTACAATATTCTCTTAGGTTGTTTGTTTGCCGTTCATTTGCCACTATATTATATAATTTGTTCATGTACACAAGAACCATCAAAAGGTCTGTGATTCCAGGTATTGGTATTTGGAGTAATTTTCCTTTTGTTTATCATCATAAGCAACAAAAAAAGTCTCATTGCTGGTAAAGCTTATCGTCTCGAGCCTAGGGATAAATTGATCAGGCAGAGTGTCAAAACATTTATAAAACAAAATGTCAAAAAAACACCCCATTCCCTATTTCAAATATGTCAAGAACATTCTCTAGGATTTAGGCTGAAAGAAGAGAGAGAATACTACACATAACCTCAGAGGGTTTAAACACAAAGTGCAAATACTTGGGATAGAAGGGTTCTCGAATAAATTCTTACAGGCAGATAAGACAAAATATTGACTCACACCGAAAGATGAAAGTACCGAAGAAGAAAGGAACTGCATGTAAAACATGGCAGAAACATGGAATAAGACTGGTGTTGGAACTGACTCATGTGCATTATTGACTACATATTAGCTGATGGACCAGGATACATTTTGAAGAATAAAAAATAAACAAAAAGTCATGGTGTAAGAGACAAAAACTGAGATTAAATCAATCCTTAAAAGCTTGCATTACGGGAACATCCACAGGGCTAGTTAAGTTTATGTCTCTTACACTCTGTTTTTGAATTCTAAACTGTAGGGAAAAATCATATCTGCTAACATCCAACGAACAAGATGGGAAAAAGTGTCCAATAATTATTTGCCCTAAGAATTGGAATTCCAACGAGGATCATTATTCATCCCTAGAAACACCCTCTTATATTGTAATTATATAATTGATTGGGCTTTACCATTTAAGTCACTTTTTATTTCAACAATTTCTAGATATTGTTTTATCTAGAGCAGAGAAAAAAACAATAAAACCGGTGTCATTCGTAAGGTCATTCGTAAGGTTTGCATTGTACATGGTACAGAGCAGATATATTGGGTTTTTTTTTTTGGTTCTTTTTTTGTAAATAAAGCTGTAATAAAAAATATAACAAATGAGTATGATAATACCGTCCATGTCTTTTAGGAATAAAGTATACACGAAACAAAGAAAAACAACAACATATGAATACATCTACAGCTCTTCAAATCCATCTATCTCCAAGACTTGCAATCCTACGTCTTATTAGTTCATTGAGTTTATTAATCAAAGAGCGTGAACTAGTGAAGGAATTCCTATTCGAATAAGCGGTAAACAGGGATGATAATGTATTACTGCCGCAGTACCAACCAGCACATTCACATCTTAATGAGCAAACAACTAGAAACTAAAACCCTCGGCATCTGCTGAGATGGAATTAATAACTCGTTAGAAGAAAAATAAGAAACGTTTCATGTTTCTGCTATAAACAATATTTGCCAGCCTCATCAAGAATACAGTAAATGTAGGAAGTAGGATAAATGAGTGCGGGGGGGGGAGAGTGTTCATGGATCGTGTGCGTAGTAATCTACTACAGAGAGAAGAGATCTGTGTCTCGGTCGGCACATATCTCACTTATCTGCTCTTAACCCCAGTTTTACACTAAAGGTTGAGTTCACTGGTGTATATTAAGAACACGCTCTCTGACAAAAAGTGGAATTAAAAAGACCAGCAGTGCTGGGCTGAATAACTCATGGTTAGAGCTATAGATAGTTGTTATGCCAATGAGTCTGAGATATATATTAGAGTCCTTTAATGTAGAATTTACAGTCCATTATGATCTTTCATAAATGGATATAAAAATTCTTCCCACCTAACTTCCCAATTTAGCATCATATAGCCACTTAGACGATAAGATACCTCATGTGATTTGATTGGGATAGTCCCTATTTTAGGGTCCTGTGATATCATCCTGATTTTATGCCCTGGTGTCCTACATACGGGGACACAAAAGTACTGTCCCAAGTCAGCACAGAGCAAGCACATCATTAGATGCCCTCGTTCTGTCCTACATGTATTAGGACATCGCTCTTTGCATTGTCTTTGGGCCCTTTTCCCGAGCAGGTGATTCTCCATTTGAGACTGCCCACCTGTCTCTATATCATACCCCTTAATGGTGGGAGATATGAATATAAAACTATTCTTTAAAGATTTTCACAGTAGAATTGCTGAATTTAGGCCTAGATAGCTGAGCTGGAAGGAGACCTAAGCCGAGTCTTGGCTGTTTTGTCCTAAAATTCTGGTGTTCCCTTTCTAATTTTAATGACTGGTAGTGAATTTAGAAATGAATTGCACAACTCAGGCTAAAATAGTCATACTTTTTCCATAAAACCTTTTCATCTACATTTTGCACTTTAGCTCTTAATTTACTACGATTTGGTGTTTAGTAAATGAACTCCTTTGTGTTTTCAAGTCTGTCATACCATTTTTAAGAAGTGCCTGTTAATAATAAACACTACAACTGTTATATAGTTACAGATTAGCTACATATATCCCACGTGCAACACATTCAAAATTGGATTTTGTCAGACAGACAGTAAAAGGTCCGTACTACCTTAATATAATTAAAATAAAAAAAATGTGACTATCCCATTCCCAGACAGTGTCTCTAAATATTATTTCTTTTTTGTGAGGGATCATAATTCTTGTAAGAAACATGTTCCTTATTAAAATTACAGGCAGTCATACATGACCTTAGAACCCCTGTTTCCTTACATAAGCAAATAATGGGTGATAAGTATAATAAATATGTGATAACTGATGTGAACTGACATCCGTTGATAAAGATAGGGTTATAGTCAGAAACGACCACATGTTTTACGTAACCAACTCATAGCTGCCTGCATATAATCAGCAATGTTTGATTTCAAGGCTCCTATATGAAATAAATACATCTATACGATAAATCAATCATTATCTATCAGTATTTTCTCCCTACAACAGCCAAGCCTAAAATAAACGACTATCGATATGAATGACATCTAACGTCATGCCAAAATTCTCCAAAAGCCTCCAAAAAGCCTTGCTTTGACCCATCAGATGAACGGGTATATCTGAACATTTCTTCCGCACACATGTAATTCCTTTTCTCCGCTCAGTTGAATGTGGGAGTTTGGGATTGAAAATTAGTAGCAGCTGACATAACTTGACATACCAGCACTCACAGATACATCAAAAGTAATATGTGAAATAGAGACGTGCTGTCAAAAAGTAAACTAAGCATTTCTTGGCATTTTCTAGCTGTTGGAATAGTAACCCTTTAAATGCACAACACGGCAAAGTACTGTTTGTTCTTCTGGCTCGTATAGATTCTATTCCATGGATTATGAGACATTAAGCCTCGTCTTCCAGTATTCCTTAAGGACCAGTAATATTCTGTGTCATCGTAACAATCTGTACGCTGAAGACAATGGAGTTTATTCACTAAAATGGCGGCTGTGGAGATCTGACAAGGCAAATGCACATTTTAGACTAAACGCAGAGAATGAAAATGAGCTAATTTAGAAACATTTTCCAATTTAGCAATTTTTGTCTATATTTGCTATTCCCTGTATAAATCTTGATCAGAGAATGAAAATTAGCTCATTTAGAAACATTTTCCAATTTAGCAATTTTGGGCTATATTTGCTATCCCCGTATAAATTCTGCTCAGTTTTCAGTTCAGTAAATATACATCACTGTCTATTATTTCCATATAGAGTATAAAGTACAAGCTCAATAAATAGGATACTTTATGTTGACATAGGATTTTATTGACTGTTTTTTGGACACTGCCTGTCCTTGATCTATCTGTCACCTTCTACGGGGTAAATTATGCATATTTTTACATTGTTTGTGAGCTATACTTAAGGTAAAGTAGGGATTGCTACCTTCTAGTGCAGCTGAAAAAGGCCAAAAGACCCTTCTCGATGCTTTTTAAGCCATCTCAAGGACTATATAAATCAAAAGACCTCCTCAATGCTTTTTAAGCCATCTCAATGACTACATAAATCAGCACATGAGTCAAAAGATGCAGGACAGACTAAATTGATGTTTGATTTTTCACACAGTCTTTAACGGAGTACCAATATGTTTTGCTCCTCATGAGATAGATTACAACTTTGATAATGAGAGAAGATAGTGGGTCCAAGAGATGCAATTCTTCCATTTAATTGTTGGCTACTGAAACCCTCACCCTGGATTTATTTATTTTGGGACATGTCACTTTGTGTATGTTTGAAAAATGATTAGTCCACGACGACAGTCTAGATTTCAGAAATTAATAATCGGCCAGCTTTGAGCTCTGCGACTAATCACAATCTGACTTCAGCTCCTGCGAACCCCTAATTGACTCACTCTATCATTCACAAGTCTTGCTGGACTACAAGATTCCATGAGCATGGTCCATGTTCCCTATGTACCACTATGTAGCTATATGTATGTTCTGTTTAACTTTATGCCGTGTTTGTTCAAAGCATTCATTTTTGTTGTACACAACTTTATAACCAGGTGTATTTTGGCATTTCTAAACAGGGGTAACTTTAAGCAAAATGACTCTATAACAGTACAAATAATTTAACCCCTTAAAGATACATGGACATTTTCCATCATGCTGGTCTTTTAATTCTGAAGCTGTGTCCTTAAGGGGATATTTGTGGCTCAAAAGTACATTATGGGGCTACCATGTCCACCAGCAGTTTCTAGAGATGTGAAAATGTCTATCTCCATGCTCATGCAATCCCACGTGCAAACCCAGCCATACATTCGGATTGTGGCTAATTTGTAACGTGTCATTGGGAAACATTATCTGAAGCCAGAATTGTTCATTAAAAAAACCAAGCAAAAACATATCCTGCCATACTATAAGATTATACAATATGGTATATTGTCAGTGTTCAATACAGTGATACTAACCAGTGCCATATGTTGATGAAATGGCTGATGGATATCCCCCCATTCCTTGCCCTGGCAAAGTAGGGGTTGCTAAGGGAACCACTGGCGTAGCGAGCGATTGAGCAGACTGGGAGTTATTTATCCTTTGATTCTGTTACAATGAAAAAAAACAAAAAGAGAAAAAGAGCAACATTATTATTTCGTACATTTGCAAGGTGCATTATTTTTGAAGCGAAACAAAGAAGAAAAAAGAAACTTCAACGTGATACAAATTAATCATTTAGCATGTGACTTCTGTGAACTCTGCCAGCCCTATCATTTACAATCTTTCAAGAGACCAAGTGTCGCCATGGTAACGCATTACATCAGATTCTCCTCGGCAATTGAACTTGCCACAAGCAAAGATTGCTTTATTGCGGGTTGAAAACAGACCATGTGGAAAACTGATGAAATATGCATACTGTACTACCATTGTTTCTCTACCATTGAAATGCAAAATGTCATTAAAATTACAAGCACTGGTTTTTAGGCTAATTTTACTTATTAACCTTGTCTCTAGGCGCTGTAGTTACTAAGTTAAGCAGCAGGTGGTGCTGTAACACCTGTTTTACAGGAATTAGATCTTGGGGTGGATGGGGGGGGGGGCGGAATATCAGGTTATTTTATACTGTATACATATTTAGCTGCACGTGTTAATTTAAATCCCTATGTTAAAACTTTGTAAAAGAAAAAATGTATCCAGAGATATATAATAAAATGAAATTTTAACACTTTTGAACAATTGAGAATGGAAAATTACTGTGTCCTGTGTTTTTTTTACATTTATTTATGCATTTTTGGGATATTATGATGGTTAATATAATTTATTGGAAGCAAACAAAAATCATTTTGGATATGATCGATAGCAATTATGAAAATTCTAACTGCCAGAAGAGAGATTTACAGGGTTTAAGTAGAACTCCGAACTGCTGACACTTACCAGTAGCAGATCCACATCCTCAGACTGAGTGCAGGAGAAAGGAGTATTAATTAACAATTAGTAAAAATGAATTATTAATAAAGGGCACATTTCTCTTGGAAGTACAGCAGCACATCTACAGAGTCAAATGCAGAGCTCAAGCGACGTGAAGCACAGAGTGGTGTTTCGGCTCTCAAACAGTTAATGACAATGCATGAAAAATACAGCATAATCTATTATTTTCACTTGTGTCACAGAGATATCATTATATTAGGAAATAGTATACCATCCACAGCTAAGTCCCAGTCGTGACAAAGGCTTCATGGCACCTGGATGCCTAACTGAGAGACGGAGAGACTATTCCTAAGGTCCCATAGGATGTATCAACTTTAAAGGGGTATGAAATAAATCATTTCAATGACTTCTTGTCAGCCATGTAGACTTGCCTAATGACAAGCTGTGTTTTGGAAAAGATGTAGGGAACTATTATAAGCAGATATATCTAGAATCCCAAAATACATTTTATCGGGCCATGTGAGATGTCTCAGAACAGAATTATATTGTGTGTGTATATATATATATATTTAATTAATAAATGTAACAATGCAGCAATTCGTAATTGCTAAAAAAAAAATGTATGGCATTTTCCGCAGATAAATAAAGGAATAAATATTCTAAAAGTCAAATATATTATTATATTGTATTATCACTCTACTGTCACAGAAACCTGTTTTTTATGTCTGTCTGCCTGTCTGTCTGCCTGCCCATCCGTCCGTCTCTTCATATATAAGGAGAACATTCCCTTTATATGGAGAATAAAATGATTATATGTTCGAACCTTTATTTTGTGTATATTATTTTGGCACTACACGTCTTGGCATGGTTCAGTGTCTCACACGTACAATAAGGTGTTATGAGTGAAGAATATATATATTTGATATACTAATTTGACACCACAGATTAGTACCAGACTGTAAGCCCCACCAATAGACCACAACAACCCAATAGACCCTGTGGGTTGCTTTGTTTTATATATTGTGAACTACATGTCCCCTGATGCCTTGCCAGCCTTATGCCAGTAAGAGCATTATGGGAGATGTAGTCTACAACATCTGGAGTGCATAAGGTTGTCTAGTCCTGGTCTATGGTTAGGGTTCCTTTATTTTATGGTGGCATAAGGATACATGTGTTGGCCTGTCCAAGACTGGCTCAAGTTGTATTCCTAGGCATTAGCTGCTATTTACAACTCCTGCTATTTACTTCAGCCCCTCTCCTATTAATGATATAATAATGATATAATGAGAGTGGAGCTGGGGAGACAGGAATACTGTCTCCCCAGCTTTTCTCCTATGATAGTGGCTGTATAAACAGAGGCAGCTGCAAATAGCATAGCGTGTATGTCCCAGTACTACTGAGCTGATATTACGTTCCCCACAATATGTTAAATTAATGAAGAATTCATGTAATATACACATATATACAGATGTCTGTGTGTTTGTGTTTTGTAAACTCCAGATTTAGACCTACCTTTATGCACTTAGTATTTATAGTAAAGAGCTTGGCATTGGTTGGTTTTAAGTTATAACTTCCTCTACAAACGAATGGATAATTATAATATTGTATAACTATCACTTTAGCTGTGAAAAGACTACTCCCCTCGGCAATCACAGAGAACAAGCTGCTTTGAATTCTAGTCCACAATACCTTACGTTTTTATGGTTTACGTACAACTTATGTCCTTGATTTCATATTTTTGAATAAAACTTTTAAAATGATTTAATTCATATTTTTGGATAAAACTTTTAAAATGATTTCATATTTTTACATTTTTAAATACAAATTTATATTTTTAAATTATATCTTTTTTTTATATTTTAATATTATGGAAAACATCATACAGAACATTTATCTAAGAATATTAAATCATGTAAAAATAAAATCAAAAAATATTAAATCGAGGCCTATTCTGCACAAAACAATAAACAAGCATCTTTATAGACAGCATTAAAATCAATGTAAAATAAGATATATTACCACAGAGGGCATTGTATTCTTGCTGCCAGGTGGAATAAGAACTCGGAGGTCAGGTTTTCGATTGTTCATCCCCATGTTCATTGGCGGTGGTGACTTTGCTTGCATATTTTTATTTAAATTACCAGGTGAGACCAGCAGACCTGGTGAATTGCGATGATTGCCATATCCATTACCTGTTGGGAAAAAAAAGAAAAAAATATTGAAAAATAAAATAGCCCAAAAATATGCTATAACAGCCTTCCTTTAAACAGAACTTAATTTAGATATAAAGTACCAAAAATTCTGTTATGTACATTTTCTTCAAAATACAACTTTGGTATGAAATATATATTAAAATATATTAACTACTATACAAGTAACTTATCACCCACTTTTTAAGTTTCACGTTAATGAAGTATAAATATGATATTTAAATGGGCTAGCAAACTTGACAGAAACTATATATATATTTTTATATAATTGCATTGCGTCACCTTCTCTGTAGCATTACTGACCCCAAATTTCCTCCTCATTTGGTCATAAACCTACTAAGCACTCAAGCCGTTGTCCATTCTCCCTATCCAAGCCACCCTAAGTTTGTCCCTCCCATTGTTCATTGCCATGTTTTTGTCAAAAACTCCACCCCTCCCCAGACATCATGTCCAAGTCTCTCCCTCACTGGCTATTAATATCAGTTTCTACTTCATGTATGAAATCCTTTTCTCCTCAATCCCTACATCCCTACATGCCTCGACAGCAGTCTCTTTTATGTATCTTCCTCCTTAACAAATAAATCTCCATTTACCCTCCTCCGTAGATCATATATATCTAGTTCCTCTCAAGTCATTGTGGCCTACACCCTCTTTCCCTCACTGATTACTATTATGAGACCTAAAAGTTGAGCATAAATATGTTTTAGAATTCCTTAAGGATCAATGATGTTCCATACCATCAAAACAATTTGGTATTTAAGGGACAACTGTCCTCAAATTTTCACTTTGCATTTTTTACAAATATTACCACATTTAATGTTTAATGAAAGTGAAAATACATTTTTAAAATTATGTTTATTGATTTTTCTGAATTTTTTTCTAAATCTGGTTTGAGACCCTACTGTTATCTGACCAATTGCTGCTAAATCTAACTTGTCTTTTGCTTTACTTTCCCATAAACTGATCAAGATAATCTCGTGTAGGCCCTCCTTGTGCTGCCAAAACAGCTCTGATGCGTCAATGTATGGACTACTCATGACCTCTGAACATGTCCTTTGGTATCTGGCTCCAAGACATTAGCAGCAGAACCTTTAAGCCCTGCAAGTTGTAAGGTGGGTCCTCCATGGATCGGATTTTTTTGTTCTAGCACATCCCACATATGCTCATTCTGATTAAGATCTGGGGAATTTGGCCAAGCTCTTTGTCATGTTCTTCAAACCATTCCTGAACAATTTTTGCTGTGGCAGGGTGCATTATCCTCCTGAAAGAGGCCACTGCTACCAGGGAACACAATTGCTATAAAGGGGTGTAAGTGGTCTGAAAAATCTCTAAGTAGGTGGTACGTGTCAAAGCAGCATCCACATGAATGCCAGGTTTCCATGCAGAGCATTGCCTCGAGCATAACACTGCTTCTGCTGGCCTGCTTTCTTTCCATCCTGCTGCCATCTCTTCCTCAGGTAAAATGACTCATACATACCTGGCCATCCACCTAATCTAAAAGAAGACATGATATATCAGTCCAGGCCAACTTCTTCCATTGCTCCATGGTGCAGTTCTGATGCTTACGTCCCCATTGAAGGTGCTTTCGGCAGTGGACAGAAGTCATCATGGGCACTCTGACTGTTTGCAGTCACACAGCCCCATGCACAGGAAACAATGATGCACAGTGTGTTCTGACACCTTTATCTCATGGCCAGCATTATGTTTTTCTAGCAATTTGAACTACAATAGCTGTTCTATATGATTGGACCAGAAGGGCTAGCCTATGCTCCCCACATGCATCAATGAGCCTTGGGCACCCATAACTCTGATGCCAATTCGCCAGTTGTCCTTTCTTGCATCACTCTTGGTAGGTATGAACCACTGCATACTGGGAACACCTTACAAGACTTGCCATTTTGAAGATGCTTTGACCTAGTTGTCTAGCCATCACTATTTGGCCCTTGTTGAAGTCACTCAGATCTATTTGCTTGCCCATTTTTTTCTGCTTCCAACACATGATATTCAAGAACTGATTGCTCACTTGCTGTCTAATATACATCTCACCCCTTGACGGGTGCCATTATAACAATACAATCAATGTCATTCACTGCCTCTGCTAATGGTTTTAATATTTTGGCCGATCAGTATAGAGCACAGAGTAATCACTGCTGGCAAGTCAGGTTGAGCAGCAGTTGGTCAGATAGCAGTAGTATCTGACCCAACATGGGCGCTCCCTCAGCTAAAACCAGACAAAATTTTCTAAAAAAATAAATAAATAAAAATCAATATGCATCATAATTCAAATAAGAAATAAAAGTTTCATTAAAAGTGAAAAAAATGAGATGTGAAAATGTGTTGACACTTTAAGGATCTTGTTCCAAAATGAAATGTCCCGATCCATGTATAACTTCAGGACTGTATAGAGCTACCACTGATTACTAAGACGGGCATGCCATGCAGGTATAAGATTATTAGAGATATACTGTACTGACGACAAAGTGTAATATTTGGTCCTTAAGGGGTTAAAATTGTACGTAGCTGCCAAACAAGACTCATAATAAGCTAAAGACAGATACACTGCATGCATTGCCTTTCATACACAGTTCTCCATTAATTAAGATATTATTTTCAGTTCCCTAGAATCCTAATAAAATGCTTATCACGTACTGAAAGAGAGCACAGAACAGAGGTGCTAAGATATTTTCATGCGTCTCATTATTTGTTAAGACATCTTATTTCAAGCTTCTTAATTCTAGTACAAATCTCTTCTCGTGTCTTCTTGGTTTTTTTTTTTGTATCCTTACAGTGCTAAATCAACACTTGATGAGAGATTGCATCCTATTAGATACGACAACGTTGCTCTTTGATATGTCAACTTATTGGAACATATGTCTTGCTAATTACATTTGCATGCTTGTGTTTTCTTACTTGTTCGTGATTGAGGGGCTAAGATAAGACTAATCTTTATGCCAGTGATTTTTATGATTTCAGACAATCAAGCTGAGTAATGGGAAGCAACAAAATGACTTTGTAAGGGTTACATTTTGTTCTAAGGATGACTTAAAAATGTAGCAACAGGTTTCAGAGAATAAACAGTATTTGTTATAAAACAGGACATGGGTGTGCTTCTTTAAAAAAACTACGCATTGTGCTGAACAAATTGCTTGTGTAGGATACAATAAATGCTATTTTGCTACCTATTCTAAAAAAACAGATATATTAGTATACACATATATATATATACACAGAGAGAGAGAACAGTACAGATACAGATATACATATACTGACATACAGATTGAAGTGGAAATCAATCAATAAATTTATTATTTTGTGTATCTGCCCCTGGCCAAATGAAAGAAACAGTGCGTGCATGCTCCCTGAAGTAATTCACACCAGACACAAGTTTCAGGTTAATGAAGAACTTGAGGAATGTTTATTAGAGGGGGTGGCATGCCCCTTATAAAGCAAAATTACATCATAAGCATTGTCAGAGATAACATTGATTTATACATCAATAATTGGTTAGGGGTTAGGTGGTTGATTCATTGCTCGTCCTACCGGGTGTGATGTCACTGGCACCTTGCGGGTCTCCCCCAGATTCCAGCGCCATCTTGTTAGTGAGGGTGTTATTCGATGACTAAGGGAAACTATCCGGCCCTAGCGGCCATTTCAGGTAAATCATGTGAAACGATAAATGCTGATCAAAGCTATATAAAGTAAATAGACCTTTTACTAACTAAAAGAAATCAGGATAATATTTCATGTCCACAACACAGATATAAACATTTGAGATACTGTAAAATATTTGCAGGCATATTGATAAATACCCAGAATGCATTGGTTGCTCTTCCTAAAAAGCTTCACAGAGTGCATTCTGGGAGTGCACCTGCATATTTGAGCATTCCACTTACTGAAGAAATATTTCCAATACAGTGGGACCTCAGTTTACGAATTTAATGCGTTCTCCAGGATGTTTCTTATTGCGAAACATTTGTAAACCGAAACGCGGTTTCCCATAGGAATGCATTGAAAACCAATTAATCCGTTCTGGAGGTCAGAAAAAAGTCAAAATGAGCTGGCATGGAAACCAACCCACAATGCAGAACACACAATAAAAGGCATGCAAACGACGAAGCTCAGCTCCCTACCTTTCCACAGCTTGAGAAATGGACAAAAAAGTCCCAAAACAACTGCAAACAATTTCCAGAATGGCTCCAAAACTGGATGCATAGGCCGCTCCAACACCTCCACATTTGACGCCACGTGCTACCCACAGGCTCCAGCATGCAGGGGGCGCTATAAACCTCCCAGGTGCAATACATCCTGGGGAAACTTGCTTTGTATTGCAAAACATTTTTGTAAACCGAGGCATTATTTTCAATGGATTTTCATTTGTAAACCGAAAATTATGTTAATCGAGGCGTTTGTAAACCGAGGTCCCACTGTATATTATGTCACACACACACACATACACACACTTATATAATAATAATTTGACCTGTCATTGTGTAGAAAAGTATCACTCAAAAGTTTAAGATTTTGGGCACAAATCCCCCTGTCCCGTTTCTTTTTTTAATCCTAATGTGTCTCTATTTTATAGGTTGGTGTGTCTAAGTGTATAACAGAGTTCCACAGCAATATTCCTCACGGTAATGTGTCTTTAAACTACAATACGTGTGTTTAGAAATCAGTCTGTATGAATAAGGTACATTGTTCTTGCTCTAATGTAACTTACATTTTAGTAGTTTTTAGTAAATCACCTAAAATTTCTCATATTAGCCCTTCCCCTGTTCACACCACCACTTGCACCCCTAAAATGAAAGTGTCCCTCTGTGGCCAGACAACTTATTGTTTGTTGGTTCCTGGCAGATTATTTCCTGATTTTCCTATGCAATAACTAATAATTAGAAGACTTTCCAGTCCACAAATGAGTAGCCTTTTTCTTTGTGAAACCTCGCAAAAACACTATTTTATTATTGATATATGAGTCGATCTTTTGAAAATTCAACATCATATATAAGCATGTGGGGCTCGGGAAAGAAAATCTTCTCTTCCGTAGCCAAACAAACAATATTGAGGTCTGCACTGAAGCATATATAATGAACACAGAAAATGTTTCAACTGAATTCACCGTCTGCAACTTTTTCAGTTGTTTTGCCAGAAAAAAAGACACCTTGATATATAGGAACTTTAAACTCCAGAAAACTTGAACTAGAATTAACAGTGCTATTCGCTAAACACTATTTACTATTCCGGTTTAGATATTCCAGATTAAAATTTCCAGTTGCATCATGCAATGACTGCCTGGTGAATAACCCTGTAAATATCCAATAAATAATTACTTAGTACGAGACTCCTAGTGATGCTGCACAACGTACGAGCAAAACCACCCATAATGGAAAATCAGAAAGTTGAGGAATCCTCTCTTTGCTTCTGAAGTTATGGCCCAAAAATATTTACGATCAAAAACTCTACGTCTCAACATTTGCTGGCCACAAGAAAAGTGGTTCCAAATGTCTGTTTGTGAACACTGTACGATGTTCGCTGTTTGATAGATTAAAAAGGTTCTACAATGTTTAATTTAAAAAAGAAAAAAACATCACCCCATCAGCCTCTCCTCCCCCTACCTCCCCCCCCCAAAAAAAACAAACAGTAATGGTAATATATTTTGATACAATGAACGCAAGACTAAAAGCAGATTGAGGATTCTGAAAGTTATATTCTTGGGCAGCAGATATTTCAACTGTCGCCTTTAACATGGCATCGGGTGACAATCGAGAGTGTAACTCCCCCAATATATATTACTCTATAGTATAATATATATACATATATAATAGAAATTCAAGAGTAAATATAAAATGTGAAAAATTGTACTGGCAATTCATGGTCTGCTTAAATAAACCTTTATTCGGATATTGTCAAATAAATATCAACATTTTAGCTCCCAACTGGAACTCTCATAAGGTGAATATATTTATCTTAGACAATTCTTGCTGCTGTACTACATTTCTTCATTATACGAGTGTTTGAGGCCCTGGTTTGTTAAAGAGAATAACCCAATTTGCATTTTAAAGAGGGGAAAAATAGGAAAAACTTAAATGTACACTTTAAACCTGCTCAAAACCTATACTTTACAATTACATTCCGTCTGGAAAATGATCAAATTAAATAGGGCTCTATGTGCTGTGTCACATTCCACTGCCCACTTGAAAGCGCAGAAATTATATGCCATAAATGAATGGATTTCCTGATTATACAGTATAAGAAAATGGAAAACAGATGGATTTACAGAGAGCGTGCATTATACTTTTAGCAAAATTTTCAATGAAATTCATAGTTACGTTTGGAACCAAAGAAAACGAACTTGCATTTAAAACATAAAAAAACACAATCCTAGCTCGCATATATTTTGCATAATTTTAGGTAAAACATGACTGTGTTATGTATAACGGCAGAATGAAACTTTAGATTCATGTTGTTAAGGAGACGTCAGTTTGTGATTTAGGAACATCGATTATGGGCATATTTTTTATTATTAACGATGAAGTCTAAAAACCCACAAAATAAATATATATAATATAAAATATTCAAAATGATAGCGCTCTTAGGACTTGCAATATACATTTTATTTGTTTATTAAGAGAAATGTCAGTGTTTCAGTTTTAGCTAAAAAAAAGCTTTCATCGGGACCAGGATAATATACTATAATATATATAAATATATAATGTATTATATACAAAAATAAGTGGAGCACTAAAATACCTGTACAACTGTAGATACGGTGTATATAGATAATACTGTATTATAGCCTGTAAACAACAGACAACCACATCATAGTGCAGACCAATATGTAATACATATATATAAAAATAAAGAACAATGTGCATATAAAATGTACACTCACAAATATAGAGCCACAGGGTCACCTGGCTCTAGTGTTGAACGCCTTGGGATCTTTATAAGGGGATCCACTGCCCTCTTCTTGTATCCTCCTGTTTTCTTCAACTTCCAAATGGGAGATAAAGATGCAAATGGGTCAATTTTCCATAAATCAGGAAGAAATTTATTGAATAAAATAAACTCAAAATAATTATGACAGATAAAAAACAAAGATTCAACTGAATCAAAATTATATATATAAAATAGTCTATAAAACCAAAACGCGTTTCGCCAGGAGCTGGCTTCCTCAGTTGGTGTAAGTTTTCAAATGGCACTTTTCCTGCTTTTATAAGGGGTAGATTGCTTGATTGTCGGCATCTGTGTGATCGGACGTGGGACGTGTGTTTTGTTGATATCTCCATACCGGCATCCGTAAACCCGGAAGTTCTGTTCGTGGAACGCACACGTGATCGGTTTGTGGAACGCACACGTGACCGGATACCCAGTGTAATATTCAACTTGTCCTCCTATTCGTTCTTCGTGGAACGCAAGTGTTGCGTTCCTACTAATTCATTTGCATAGATATATACAGAACGTCTTTGTATCTAATAAGTCCACAAAACTCGTGATTCAAAATTCATTAAAAAACGAGTGAGAGGAGGGAAAAAAAAAAAGGGGGAAGTATCAAAACAGGATTTGTGAAGCAGATAACTATTATTGATAAATACTTATGAACACTACAAAAACCTTTAGAATCCCAATTCATACAGTAGAGATAAAGGTGCTGGTTTAAAAATAGTTCACAATGACATCCATAATACAAATAAAAAGGATAAGATATAAAATACTAATAAAATTTTGGGAGTGAACCCATTTAGTGTAAATTTACCTGGAATCTTAATTAAAAGGGGAAGGGAAAACTTTATTTCGAGATGGAAATCTTAAAGGGGAAATGATTATAAAAAATGACAAAGCTCGAAATCTAAATTTAACCCAAACGGAACTAAAGTGTTAAAATTATAAATGAATGACATCTCCTCCTTCCCAATTTGTTGTAAGAAATCTCCACCTCTCCACTTCCTTTTGATCAATTTTAATGCACAAAACAAAAGTCCCTGTGGGTTTTGGTTGTGGTACTGTTTGAAATGTTGTGGGACACTGTGGGTTTCTATACCTTTCTTGATATTCCTTATATGCTCAGAAACCCTAATGTGTAAGCATCTTATTGTCCTCCCTATATACATTTTGTTGCAGGGGCATACTAGGAGGTAGATAATGTTTTTAGAATAACAGGTCAATTGATCTCTTATATCGTATTCTTTATCACTAATTTCTTTGGTATTTTTAATATTTCTTTTTTTGCTATTAGTTTCCCTACATGCTAGGCATGATCCACATCCATAAAAACCTTTACTTCTTGTAAGAAAATTGTCACTTTTACTAGAAGGGTCTTTTAAAACACTATTGACTAAAATATGTTTAATATTCCTACATCCCCTATGTACTATTTGGGGTTTGGCTGGTAAAATTTCCTTAAGAATAGGGTCATCCTGTAAAAGGTGCCAATATTTGTGAATGGCATATCTTACTTTTTTATTTTTTGCTGAGTAATTGCAAACAAAAGGAGTCTTGAATTTATTTTTTCCTACATCTTGAGTTTTCTTTTTATTGTAGGAAAGTAGGTCACTCCTTTTCAGTCTCTGAATTTCCTCAATACTTGATTGTAAGCCTTCTTCGTTGTACCCCTTTTCCAAGAACTGACTCTTTATAACTTGTGTCTGTGTTAAAAAATCTCTATCTTGCGTACAGTTCCTCCTTAGTCTCATGAATTGGCTCTTTGGCGCATTAGTGAGCCATGGGGTGTGATGGCAACTTGATAAGTCAATATATCCATTGCAATCCACCTCTTTAAAATAGTTTTTGGTGTGGAGTGTCCCTTCTTCTATAAAAATGTTCAAATCTAAAAAATTGATGTCTGAATTACTGTGGGTGAAGGTGAGTCTGATCCCCCAATCATTATTATTTAAAAAAGTTAAAAAATGTTCTAGACTGGTTTCATCTCCTTTCCAAATAAAAAATATGTCATCAATGAAACGGCGATAGGTAACCAAGTTCGCTGCAAAGTGACTGTGCAAAACAAATGTCTCTTCCCAGTACGCCATAAATAAATTGGCGTAACTGGGTGCGAACTTGGTACCCATCGCCGTTCCATTGATTTGGAGATAAAAACTGTCCTTAAACCAAAAGAAGTTGTTAGTTAAAATGAGGAATATCCCTTCTTTGATAAAATCTATTTGTTCCTGTTTAAAATCAGACCGTTCTAAAAAATATTGCACTGCCTCAATTCCTTTGCTGTGCGGAATAATGCTGTACAGGGAGCTCACGTCACAAGTTACTAATATAAAATTCTCTTCCCATTTAATATTGCTTAAAATCTGGAGGATATGTATTGTGTCCTTCAAATATGTGACATTCTTTACAACTATTGGTTGCAGGAGGACATCGATGTATTCTGATGTTCTTGATGATATACTATCTACTCCAGAAATTATGGGTCTCCCTGGGGGGTCTGTTAAGTGCTTATGCATTTTTGGTAAACAGTAGAACACTGGGATTTGTGGATTCTGAATGTTTAAATATTTAGCCTCTGACTCTGATAAAATTAAATTATCCAATCCTTCTTGAATATATTCCTCAAACTTGATTGCAACTTCCCGGCTTGGATTTGCTGATAATTTCTTATATGTTTGGAGATCCGATAGTAGTCTTTCTGCCTCACCTATATATTTGTCTTTAGATAAGACCACTACCCCCCCCCCCTTATCCGCTGGCTTAATGATAAGGTCTTTATTCTGTTGTATACTTTTCAAAGTTTTTGTTCCAGTGGAGGAGAGATTTTTCTGGTATTTGTTTGTATGTTTAATCTTACTAACCTCCTTCATCACCATCTTCTCAAAAGTCTGTATCTCACTAGAGATCATGTTTTTCGGGAAAAACTTCGATTTGTCTTTCAGACCACTATGTATAAATGGGGAAATGGCGGTTGGTTCTATTGTGTCATTCCTATTGTGAAAAAAATTTTTCAGACATAATTGTCTAATAAAACGATTAAGATCAATAAAAAATTCAAAAGGTTTAAAATCGGATGTCGGTGCAAACTTTAATCCCTTATTTAAAATTTCTAATTCATTTCTATTCAACTCTTTACCTGAAAGATTGAAAATCCCTTTACATTCTACATCCTCCCTCTCTTCTCCCTGTTGTGTTTCCTTTCCTCCTCGTCTTCTATTTCTCCTTCTTCCCACGATCTTCTCCTCTTGCCCGGTGAGTCCCATTCTCGTGACTCTTGTATCTGTTTGAATCTGGGTTGTGTTGTACTCCCGTGAAAAGGGGAAGTCCTAGGTGAGGTGTTATGTTCTAAAATCTGGAAGCGATTATAGGTAGTTGGGCGTCGGTCTTCTAATGTATTCTTCGAGCTTTGTCATTTTTTATAATCATTTCCCCTTTAAGATTTCCATCTCGAAATAAAGTTTTCCCTTCCCCTTTTAATTAAGATTCCAGGTAAATTTACACTAAATGGGTTCACTCCCAAAATTTTATTAGTATTTTATATCTTATCCTTTTTATTTGTATTATGGATGTCATTGTGAACTATTTTTAAACCAGCACCTTTATCTCTACTGTATGAATTGGGATTCTAAAGGTTTTTGTAGTGTTCATAAGTATTTATCAATAATAGTTATCTGCTTCACAAATCCTGTTTTGATACTTCCCCCTTTTTTTTTTTCCCTCCTCTCACTCGTTTTTTAATGAATTTTGAATCACGAGTTTTGTGGACTTATTAGATACAAAGACGTTCTGTATATATCTATGCAAATGAATTAGTAGGAACGCAACACTTGCGTTCCACGAAGAACGAATAGGAGGACAAGTTGAATATTACACTGGGTATCCGGTCACGTGTGCGTTCCACAAACCGATCACGTGTGCGTTCCACGAACAGAACTTCCGGGTTTACGGATGCCGGTATGGAGATATCAACAAAACACACGTCCCACGTCCGATCACACAGATGCCGACAATCAAGCAATCTACCCCTTATAAAAGCAGGAAAAGTGCCATTTGAAAACTTACACCAACTGAGGAAGCCAGCTCCTGGCGAAACGCGTTTTGGTTTTATAGACTATTTTATATATATAATTTTGATTCAGTTGAATCTTTGTTTTTTATCTGTCATAATTATTTTGAGTTTATTTTATTCAATAAATTTCTTCCTGATTTATGGAAAATTGACCCATTTGCATCTTTATCTCCCATTTGGAAGTTGAAGAAAACAGGAGGATACAAGAAGAGGGCAGTGGATCCCCTTATAAAGATCCCAAGGCGTTCAACACTAGAGCCAGGTGACCCTGTGGCTCTATATTTGTGAGTGTACATTTTATATGCACATTGTTCTTTATTTTTATATATATGTATTACATATTGGTCTGCACTATGATGTGGTTGTCTGTTGTTTACAGGCTATAATACAGTATTATCTATATACACCGTATCTACAGTTGTACAGGTATTTTAGTGCTCCACTTATTTTTGTATATCTTTGTGTGTTATTTGTGAAGATTAAGGGAATCCTTCACTTAAGTGTAGAGCCTAATTTTACCTTTCTGGTGGAGTGTGCACTTACTTTGTTTATATATAGTGTTCTTTGTTTTCCCTTTGTGTACACCCACTAGTTCAACATGTCATTCCTAGATAAAAGGAACTATATGATAGATAACATAGATTCAGTGTTCTCCAAAACGACAGAAGAGAACACTGATACTGTCTATGTTGATAAAGATATGTATAAATACCAACTAGAGAAAGCTTTGATCAAAGAGATGAAATCAAAGTGGGAAATTGCAACCCTAAAAAAATACGTGAAAGAGAAAATCACTCCTAGAGGCTTAAGATTCTCCAAAGATCCCTCTTTCGATCGAGAGGATAAGTATTTTATGGAGGGTTGGAACAAACTCCTGGATGGTTTCTCATTCAGCTTGATGGGGTATATAGTAGCAAGGAGAGAAGAAAACCTGACCAAGCTGGATGAGGAAATAAAAAATTCCAAAAAAGGCCCAAGTGACACCACTAGTCCTGAAACATTCAATGAGACTATTGTAGAGATAAAAAGAAAAATAGATAAAACAGAGAGAGAAGTGATAGATACCAAGAGACGTAAATATTTGAGAGACCTAGAAGACTATAGAACAGGCAATGTAAGGAACAATAGGAAAAAAGAGAGTTTCAATAAACAATATAGGGGAAGAACGCAAAGTCGTCAGAGACAGAATGGAAGAAAAAGATCCCCTAGTAAAGAGAGATATTACCAACAGAACTACCATCCACAGAGGAATAGAAGTCAGAGGTACTCGCAATTCCAAAGAAATGATAGATACCATACCAATTACAAGAGAATAGAGGGTAGAAGTGAATATACAGCGAATCCAGAATTCAAAAGACAAGGAGAGAGATATGGAACTCATTCCTCACATAATGGCAACACTTTTAGGCAGGATTCCAGAAAAAGTGATTATGTTAGAAGCTATAGTGAGGTAGTTGCCAGTGTCCCAGAAAATCGCCAACATCCTGTAAAGAACAACCAGAAGTCGCCAAGAAGACAAAAGAATACATTAGAAGACCGACGCCCAACTACCTATAATCGCTTCCAGATTTTAGAACATAACACCTCACCTAGGACTTCCCCTTTTCACGGGAGTACAACACAACCCAGATTCAAACAGATACAAGAGTCACGAGAATGGGACTCACCGGGCAAGAGGAGAAGATCGTGGGAAGAAGGAGAAATAGAAGACGAGGAGGAAAGGAAACACAACAGGGAGAAGAGAGGGAGGATGTAGAATGTAAAGGGATTTTCAATCTTTCAGGTAAAGAGTTGAATAGAAATGAATTAGAAATTTTGTGGGCCTCAATGTGGGAGTAGCATTGAGTGAGGCCCTTCAGTGCTCGCGGTGAGGCAAGTATTTCTTCCTCTGTTAGCAGTGTTCCACTGTCTGTGAGCCACTGGTTGACATAAGCAGGGGTGTGTGATGGCATTGATTGTAAGAGTGTGTGATAACTTAACGCAAGCGTTTTGGGTTTAGTTGGGGTTTGCCAGCATCTGTCATATAGTAGGTCCAATTCTTTGGAACCTCTGTTGGCAGCCACTGGTGTGTGTTCTACGTGGGATGGGATCACACTTTGGAGTTGCATGTAGGGAAAGATGGAAGAGTTGGTCAGTTGAAATTCCCTTTGCAGGTCTGAGAATGGCCTGATAGTGCCGTTCTGTAAAATTTGGTCCATTGAGGTGATACCCAGTTTCGCCCAGGACTTCATCGAGAGCCAGGGTGATATTGCCCTCAAGGCTGTTAAAGGAGTGCGAGCGTGGAACTTGTTTGTGGCGCTCTGTTTGCGTCGTAACATGTCCCACTGATAAATGGTGAGTGATGTGGTCGGGAAAAGATTCCCAGTGGACGGACGAAGTGGTTTGGGGGTCCATAGGATATCTGTTAGAGGTGTTGAGCCTGCTTGGGTATTTTCCATATCCACCCATTGGTATATACCTTTGGGTGTGTGTAATTTAACCGCGGTTTCGAGGACAGCCGCTTTATAATAATTGTGTAAATCTGGCAGGCCTACACCCCCTTCCGCAGTGCGCTGCTGCAGGAGGCGGCGGGCCAGTCTGGGTGTGCGAGATTCCCAGACATATGAGGATAGGGTTTGTTGGAGTGTCCTGAAGAATGTGAGTGGAGCCTTCAGCTGTAAGAGGCGAAATACGTAGAGTAGTTTTGGGAGGAGGGTCATTTTAACGGTGTTTATTCTACCTAGCCATGATAGTTTGACTGGCTTCCATTGGAGGCAGATCGATTTACAAAGAGGGAGCAGTGGTTGGTAGTTGTAGCGGAACATGTCGCTTGTTGTGGGCGCTAGTTTGACCCCTAAGTAGGTAATATGATCTTTTCTCCAGTCGAAGTTGTACGTTTGAGTAAGGTCACGGATCACCGAGTGTGGTAGGCCTATAGGTAGGGCTTGAGTCTTGGATTGGTTCAGTTTGTAGTATGCGAGTGTGCCATATGTGTTTAGTAGTTGTATTAGTGTTGGTAAGGATGTTGGTACTTCACTAAGTGTTAGGAGAATATCGTCTGCAAACATGGAGAGTTTGTATTCGGCGGAGCCTATTGACATCCCCTTAATATTTGGGTGGTGTCTGATGATGTGTGCTAGGGGATGAATTAGAAATTTTAAATAAGGGATTAAAGTTTGCACCGACATCCGATTTTAAACCTTTTGAATTTTTTATTGATCTTAATCGTTTTATTAGACAATTATGTCTGAAAAAATTTTTTCACAATAGGAATGACACAATAGAACCAACCGCCATTTCCCCATTTATACATAGTGGTCTGAAAGACAAATCGAAGTTTTTCCCGAAAAACATGATCTCTAGTGAGATACAGACTTTTGAGAAGATGGTGATGAAGGAGGTTAGTAAGATTAAACATACAAACAAATACCAGAAAAATCTCTCCTCCACTGGAACAAAAACTTTGAAAAGTATACAACAGAATAAAGACCTTATCATTAAGCCAGCGGATAAGGGGGGGGGGGTAGTGGTCTTATCTAAAGACAAATATATAGGTGAGGCAGAAAGACTACTATCGGATCTCCAAACATATAAGAAATTATCAGCAAATCCAAGCCGGGAAGTTGCAATCAAGTTTGAGGAATATATTCAAGAAGGATTGGATAATTTAATTTTATCAGAGTCAGAGGCTAAATATTTAAACATTCAGAATCCACAAATCCCAGTGTTCTACTGTTTACCAAAAATGCATAAGCACTTAACAGACCCCCCAGGGAGACCCATAATTTCTGGAGTAGATAGTATATCATCAAGAACATCAGAATACATCGATGTCCTCCTGCAACCAATAGTTGTAAAGAATGTCACATATTTGAAGGACACAATACATATCCTCCAGATTTTAAGCAATATTAAATGGGAAGAGAATTTTATATTAGTAACTTGTGACGTGAGCTCCCTGTACAGCATTATTCCGCACAGCAAAGGAATTGAGGCAGTGCAATATTTTTTAGAACGGTCTGATTTTAAACAGGAACAAATAGATTTTATCAAAGAAGGGATATTCCTCATTTTAACTAACAACTTCTTTTGGTTTAAGGACAGTTTTTATCTCCAAATCAATGGAACGGCGATGGGTACCAAGTTCGCACCCAGTTACGCCAATTTATTTATGGCGTACTGGGAAGAGACATTTGTTTTGCACAGTCACTTTGCAGCGAACTTGGTTACCTATCGCCGTTTCATTGATGACATATTTTTTATTTGGAAAGGAGATGAAACCAGTCTAGAACATTTTTTAACTTTTTTAAATAATAATGATTGGGGGATCAGACTCACCTTCACCCACAGTAATTCAGACATCAATTTTTTAGATTTGAACATTTTTATAGAAGAAGGGACACTCCACACCAAAAACTATTTTAAAGAGGTGGATTGCAATGGATATATTGACTTATCAAGTTGCCATCACACCCCATGGCTCACTAATGCGCCAAAGAGCCAATTCATGAGACTAAGGAGGAACTGTACGCAAGATAGAGATTTTTTAACACAGACACAAGTTATAAAGAGTCAGTTCTTGGAAAAGGGGTACAACGAAGAAGGCTTACAATCAAGTATTGAGGAAATTCAGAGACTGAAAAGGAGTGACCTACTTTCCTACAATAAAAAGAAAACTCAAGATGTAGGAAAAAATAAATTCAAGACTCCTTTTGTTTGCAATTACTCAGCAAAAAATAAAAAAGTAAGATATGCCATTCACAAATATTGGCACCTTTTACAGGATGACCCTATTCTTAAGGAAATTTTACCAGCCAAACCCCAAATAGTACATAGGGGATGTAGGAATATTAAACATATTTTAGTCAATAGTGTTTTAAAAGACCCTTCTAGTAAAAGTGACAATTTTCTTACAAGAAGTAAAGGTTTTTATGGATGTGGATCATGCCTAGCATGTAGGGAAACTAATAGCAAAAAAAGAAATATTAAAAATACCAAAGAAATTAGTGATAAAGAATACGATATAAGAGATCAATTGACCTGTTATTCTAAAAACATTATCTACCTCCTAGTATGCCCCTGCAACAAAATGTATATAGGGAGGACAATAAGATGCTTACACATTAGGGTTTCTGAGCATATAAGGAATATCAAGAAAGGTATAGAAACCCACAGTGTCCCACAACATTTCAAACAGTACCACAACCAAAACCCACAGGGACTTTTGTTTTGTGCATTAAAATTGATCAAAAGGAAGTGGAGAGGTGGAGATTTCTTACAACAAATTGGGAAGGAGGAGATGTCATTCATTTATAATTTTAACACTTTAGTTCCGTTTGGGTTAAATTTAGATTTCGAGCTTTGTCATTTTTTATAATCATTTCCCCTTTAAGATTTCCATCTCGAAATAAAGTTTTCCCTTCCCCTTTTAATTAAGATTCCAGGTAAATTTACACTAAATGGGTTCACTCCCAAAATTTTATTAGTATTTTATATCTTATCCTTTTTATTTGTATTATGGATGTCATTGTGAACTATTTTTAAACCAGCACCTTTATCTCTACTGTATGAATTGGGATTCTAAAGGTTTT
Source organism: Pelobates fuscus (assembly GCF_036172605.1). NCBI lineage: Eukaryota > Metazoa > Chordata > Amphibia > Anura > Pelobatidae > Pelobates > Pelobates fuscus. Next base: position 33,418,233 of record NC_086321.1, on the reverse strand, counting down.
TGTAGTGTTCATAAGTATTTATCAATAATAGTTATCTGCTTCACAAATCCTGTTTTGATACTTCCCCCTTTTTTTTTTTCCCTCCTCTCACTCGTTTTTTAATGAATTTTGAATCACGAGTTTTGTGGACTTATTAGATACAAAGACGTTCTGTATATATCTATGCAAATGAATTAGTAGGAACGCAACACTTGCGTTCCACGAAGAACGAATAGGAGGACAAGTTGAATATTACACTGGGTATCCGGTCACGTGTGCGTTCCACAAACCGATCACGTGTGCGTTCCACGAACAGAACTTCCGGGTTTACGGATGCCGGTATGGAGATATCAACAAAACACACGTCCCACGTCCGATCACACAGATGCCGACAATCAAGCAATCTACCCCTTATAAAAGCAGGAAAAGTGCCATTTGAAAACTTACACCAACTGAGGAAGCCAGCTCCTGGCGAAACGCGTTTTGGTTTTATAGACTATTTTATATATATAATTTTGATTCAGTTGAATCTTTGTTTTTTATCTGTCATAATTATTTTGAGTTTATTTTATTCAATAAATTTCTTCCTGATTTATGGAAAATTGACCCATTTGCATCTTTATCTCCCATTTGGAAGTTGAAGAAAACAGGAGGATACAAGAAGAGGGCAGTGGATCCCCTTATAAAGATCCCAAGGCGTTCAACACTAGAGCCAGGTGACCCTGTGGCTCTATATTTGTGAGTGTACATTTTATATGCACATTGTTCTTTATTTTTATATATATGTATTACATATTGGTCTGCACTATGATGTGGTTGTCTGTTGTTTACAGGCTATAATACAGTATTATCTATATACACCGTATCTACAGTTGTACAGGTATTTTAGTGCTCCACTTATTTTTGTATATCTTTGTGTGTTATTTGTGAAGATTAAGGGAATCCTTCACTTAAGTGTAGAGCCTAATTTTACCTTTCTGGTGGAGTGTGCACTTACTTTGTTTATATATAATGTATTATATTTAAATGCACTGGGCAAGTTCAATGGATGACAACACTAAATCATTAAACCAGTACATTGTTTTGGGAAACATCCAAAGCAGAAATCCAAGGCCATATTATTGCACATATAGCCAAAAATTATAAAAATTCTAAAAGAAAATTTAAAGCTTGAAATGGTGGTTGAAAGTCTTACAATATACATTTACAGTTTATAACTGTAAGGATGTCCAAGATTCCAGAAGCTTAATATATCAGATGATATACTGTAAGCCATTTTATAAAGACTTTATTAACCACTTTTTTGATCTTTGGACAATACCAATATATATATATACATATTTATTCATGTCTGGTCTACATTTTCTCCACTGACCCTTGTTTAACAGCACAGAGGATAGCATAGAAAAAAGGATGGTGATTCAATAAGAAAAATCTTTTTTTATAGTAAAATTGAGGACCTCAGAAGAAAGGGGACATGAAAACCTGCTTGGTTACAAATTGGCACTTAGCAAAGAGCCAATGTGCTATACTTCCAATAGTAAGCTGACCGTATTTCAAATCATTCCAGTCTACAATCAACCTGGTTTCATACGAGTTGACTTTGCAGCCAAATTGCTTTTAATGAGCACCCAGCACAGAGATTTGTTCCCAAGAGGCTCTTTCACCCAACATTATACAAGCTGGCTGCAATGATGGTGCAATTTGACCTTTAGAGAACAGACCTATGTTTATAGAAACTACTGTATCTCTTATAAGATGATGTAGGGAAAAAGATGTACTTGCCTTTTGAAAAACAACACATATATCATAGTTTCAGAAAAGAATAATTAAAAAAAATGCATATTAATTTTATTCGGTATGGAAGACAAGTTTTTTTCTAAACCTGGAATTACAATTATTTAAGCAGTGCTAACATATTCCGCAGTTCTGTACAATGGAAAACAAAACAAACATTTCGTTCTAACAAAACATGTACGACATACAGGAACAGTAGGCAAAGAGGGCCCTGCCCAAATGATCTCAAAATCTAGAGGTATGAAGGACAAATACAAGAAGGGAAGTAAGAGTATCAAGCAATCTGAATGTACCAGAGGATGGAATGGACTATTCCTTGAAAAGAACAAGCACAATGGCATTTTATACACTAAGCCAATTAAAATAGTTGTCCTTGAAAATATTTTTAATGAAGGATGATAAAAAAAAAGTTTTCCTTGACAGAATACTATCCGTCCTTGAATATTAAGGAACAATAGCAAGTAAACAGGCTTTAAATAAAGTGGAAGGAAAGAAACAAACAGAATAAGCTGTCCAACCGAATAAACAAACAGATAACAAAAAGAAAAGAAATGAATACACAAGTGAAAACAAATTAGTATAAGCAATGAGCTAAAAGGGGAGATCTTATTGAAAGACTGTTTTGGAATGTCTCTGCCATAATTCCTAGTATGAGATTAACAAGGCGCTAATTATAAACACAACATAGCAAATAAAGAATAGAATGAAAATGTTCCAAGTGTCAAACGTGTATTAAAAAAATAATTTTAAATATCAAACAAACACACCCAAAAAAGTACAGTTAGGCATATTTTCTCATCTAAAAACAACCCATAAATCCCATGAAAGATAAACATAAAAAACGTGAAAATATTTTTTATGTCCTATTTCATATTAATGAAAACATCGATCTAACATTATGTCTTTTTTGGAAACCCCCAGAATAATAGTCTCTTCTAAAGGTATTAGATAAATGAACATTTTCTCACCTTTGAAATCTGTTCTTCACGCAACAGGCTTCTGAACTGAATCATGTCCAGATCAGAAGAGATTTCTTGAAAGGTTAGTAAAAATTATTGCTGAATATCTGACCTTCATTAATAGTGTGTCATACAGCTATGGTACAAATGGAGGAAATTTAAATTCATTGTTGCACTTCCAAGGAATGGCTACTCAACTAAAATCAATGAAGGAGCAAATTGTAGAATGCCAGTTGTACAATAGGACGATATCAAAAGGAAATCCCTATTCTCCCAAAATAATATTACCATCCTTCGTATGTTAGCTTACAAGAACCAGATTATTTCGAATGACTTTCGTATAATATTGTCAATACAAGAAATGAAAACAAAGATGAGAAAAGTCCTGTTTAGCAAATTCCAGAAAATGACATTCCAACAAAAGAACCTCATTCTAACCATGAATCTTCAGTAATAAGAATATCATGATTTGGGCAGATATCACTTGTAGCCTTAGCATACACCACTCGCAATTGTTCCATCAACAATTCCATCAATTGTTCCATCAACAATTCATTTGAAATTGTACCAGACACTCTATAGAATAATGTATGGTGCCAGCACTAATCTGAGAATGTGGATGAAACAATCCTTTCAAAGCAGATAAATCTATTTCTAGATAGTCGGGTCTTGTCCTTAGACAGTTGGAATGTTCTGACATGGCCTGAAGTGGACAATTAATGCAGGATAAAAAAGAATGTTGTTATAAAGCAGTTCTGAAGAGAAGAATAACCCAAGCTACCCAGAAGTGAACATGAGAATTATACAGGACAGTTGGCTGAAGTCATTTATGATGAAAAAGGCTTAACCAACTGCTAAAGGTTTAAATATGTACACGTATGTTATGTATGTATATGAATAATCTTATTTACAAAACACTTATATAGTATTAATTATCAAGTTATTTACATCTTTATATTTTGAAGAACACAGAAACTAATTCAATTCACATGAAATCCTGCTATATTCCTCACTATACAAACTATATGGCCACATCTCCATCGCCCAACACATGTGTAAGGGAGAAAGGGAGGTCCAGTAATGTTTTGGATAAATGTATCTTTAGCCTGTAACAACTCTAAATTTCAAAGATATCGTACTCTTTCAAAAGTGATGTAAAAATGTAAACAAATTTACTGCAATTACATACATAGAGCATATCTATGGTACAGCCAACATGGAAGTCAGGGAATGCTTGTTTTGATTAACCCACTTTTAGGACTTATAAATGCCCCAAACATCTCTAAAAGCTATTCAGGCTAGAACAATCCTGAAGACGTAAACATTCCACTTTCAAAAATGTGATCATCCAGAATTACTCTTGGGAATAAGACTTTATTTGATTTATTCCATTTTATCCACATAAAGTAAGTTACGTTGCTCAAATAATTCTTTCTGCTCTGTTGCCTTGACAAACTGAGACTTGCTACTTTTTATGTCCCAGGAGAAACATATTTTAAGTCATTAGGTAAAGTTTAAAGGCATCAAACAGTTATGGCAAGATTAGCTCAATGTGATAATGAACACACAGTTTGAGCTATTAAATATTTTATGTCTTCTCACAAGTTTTTTTGTCTTACTAAATTTAAAACCAACGTGTGACACGGACATAACAATGACAATATTCCAAAAGTACTTCTATATATAAAAACAACAAAACAACCCGTACACTGCACAATCTGCATTGCAAAATATTCACCAGACTTCTAGAGAAAAATAAGAAGGGCATGGTAGTTTGCAAATAGTACAACAGGTTGCTATCTACGTGTATGTTTAGTTTGTTTTGTACTGTACATACACACCCACAAATATACTCAGCTATGTAACTATATAACTATATACCTAATTTGAGTTTTGTTTTTACTAACATAGGAATGGGTTTCTGATTTTTTATATTCAATTATATGAAATGTTGTATAAAAATTATATACTCTTATTATATATTATATTATTATTATATGTATTATATTAGTTATTATACTCTATATTATATTATAAAAGTATTTTTTCTCAAAGTAATGCAGAAGAACCACCCAAATATTTGGAGCTATTAAAGGAACACTAAAGGGCCAGGAATACAAACATGTATTCCTGACCTTATAATGTTAGAACCACCATTTAGGTGGCTTGCCCCCTGTCACGCCCCTTAAAAGGTAATAAAACATACCTTATTTCCAGTGCCCCACAAGTCTTGCCCCCTTGATGACATCATCAGTATTTATGATTTTAGCCAATACAATGCTTTCCCATAGGCATAAGAGAACATGCACGGGGCTTATCCAGGTTCATTGTGGGTACATCGGACCACTATTCCTATTTTTATTGTTTGTTTTTTTTAATATTTTTTGTTATTGATGAATTATTCAGCGAATAACATTAGAATCAACTCCTGAGTAGTTCCTAAATTGCTCTTAGACATTTCAGGACATTCTTTGTTAAATTTGAACAGTTTACAGACTACCACAAAGTAACTAGGAAATGTTCTTGTTCAAGTCTAAATTTGATAAAAGCATTGAAATGATTCTGAATAAAGCACATTTTTGTAAAAGATTTTGTCACCAAAATTGCTGCTATTAATCCAGACTTTACTAAACTGTCCCACCTCTATTTCCCATACATATTGGCTCAACATCTAAAACAGCATGGCTTTGAACTCGTTCAGTCTTTAAACATTCACCATGTCTAGATTGTGTGCTTGCACAAGTGAATAAATGTAAGAATGCCGCTCTGTTGGGTTCCAGGACAGACTGTTCACATACCTACCCGTACTGTGCGATTTCTGGAGCCATGTATAGAATAGTAGATCAAATCATTTTGTTTACACCCTTGCCATATGGCATATATTGCGGGAAATTCCACGTGGCAACTCTATGAGTCAAGCAAAATCAGATGAATGCTTGACTGCTGACTCCTTCGATCACCAAATCCCGTTACCCTTCCATTCCCAATAAGTAACGCAACACCATGTTAAGTGGGTAAGGGCAACGGCCACAGCTTTATTTAAACCAGCATAACCAAATACTGTCAGCTGCTGGTTTTACCCAGCAGACAGGTACACTTTAAACTTCTTACAGAGCCTCTTCAGCCTGTCCTTCGTCATCAACCAAATTCAGGCTGCGACTCCCCAAGCCCGTCCGGGCATTATTCATTTACCAAACTTGCTGGCGCAGGAAACCCGCAGCTGTGACAAAATGAGAACAAAGAAAACACAACACAAAACAACAATTCCAGAACAGAACTGTTGGGGAGGGTGGGTGGGGAAAGACACTGCCAGGCTCCCTCAGCATTGTTCACCAGTAGTCTGGTAATTTTTACCAGAATTCCATGCTTTCAACTATAAAACCAACTGTATCCTTTTGGTTGCTATGCCAACCCTCCCTATTCGCTCCGGGGGTTGGCCTTTCTCAAATTTCTGTACAGGCATAAATTCAGCCACAAAGCTATACCCTACTGAGTTAATGGTGTCTTCAAAAACACAAACATTGAAGCTGCTTTTTAACATATTTCTTTGGTTTGTAAGCCTTTAACACAACTCAAACGTTTGAGCAAACAACATTCAATTTGTGAAAAAAAGACTTCTGAAATCAGTGGCTGGAGAAATTTACATTTTACTGTTTTGTCTTGTTTTTCTTTAAAAATAATGATATGATTTATCAAAATCTGCCATTATGTTTTTTGATCATCTGCATTTTAGACAAGTTAAAGGGACACTACAGTCTCCAGAACAACAACAGCTTAATGTAGTTGTTCTGGTGACTATAGTATGTCCCTGCTGGCTTTTTTACTGTAAACACTATCTTTTTACTGTAAACACTGTTTTGATGATGTCAGCCAAGGAGGCAGGGCTGTGGTATAGCCAGCGCCGCCAAACCCGCGTTGTGCTGGGAAAAAGGTACGTTTTATAAGTAAAACTAGTATTTGTCTTAGTATTTTTCCGACGCTTGACAAAACTTGACTTCCCCCAGTCATCACTAATGACAGCTGTTGGCAAAAAGGCTCTGTGTATGGAGATTACGTGGTCTCATGGGAAACTCCATAGACCTCATTGTTGTATTCTCACACATACTGAAGCAACAAGAGCTGAAGAGGAAGACTATGGTGGAGGAAGCGAGGGACAGGTTCAGTTAAGTATAACTCACTAAATTCTGCACCGTGCAGCCACCTGACACGCACTGGAGCAATCACTGTCTGGGGTCTTTACAAGTTATCCAAAGACCCCAGATAGTGACGTATTGTCTTTATGAACAATTTTCTATTTAGTTAGAATCTTGATGCAGATAAATTTTTTTTTGCAACTAAAATGAGCAAAATCAAAACATTAGGGCGTACCTAAAGTAGTTTCTCTACCTCCCCATATTTATCTTTAATATTATCTTTTCTATTATGTCTCAATGTCAGACAAGTTACTTTCAATTATACGTTGTGTCTTGCGCTCTATCTACGCATTGTCTATCTGCACTTTATAGAGTACTATGTCTATATAGTACTGGGAGATTTCAATATGTATTTCTTGTTTTCTGAAGATATGTTAAGTAATGTAAATCCCAACTCCCAGATTTAGCAAGGATCGTGAACTCTGTGACAGTAAACCACATGATTTAATCACCAATTTTAACCTATTAAATACTGTAAATACAGACCTCTCTGTTACACAGAGGAAGAGTGAACAAAGACATCATTTGCTGTCAATGAATTTTAACTGAGGCATCGGTCTGTCCTAAATAGTTGCATTGTTAAATTTCTTATTAGGCAGACAGTTCAACTTTCAAATGAACTTGTCTTCAGATCTGTCTTTTCATAAAAAAAGGTCCATCAGTGTTCTTTAAGACAAGACCATACATAGGCAACATTAGACAATAAACAGACTATTCATGTTAATGCTTGATGATGTTATATTTATCATCATTGTCATGTTAAGAGCTACCCAATATGCTCTGACAGTGACTCTTTAGCATATGTTTTGTGCCCAGAACAGTGCATATTAAACCGACTGACACCAACTTCATTAGTTGTTTGTAAAATATATTGCATGATGCACATCCTGTTTTTGACAAGGTTAATAATATGTAATGTAAAATATTTTTCGCTAATTACATAGTTCCATTCGCTTAATGCGATAGTATTTTATGATCAGATGGACTGCAATGAAATGTGATCAACTCAAATAGAAACATTAAAAAAAATCTTAAGACAATATAATTTGAATATAATGTTAATAAAATTGCTGTAGCCTCTCATTCTTTTTATTTTCATTATGTGTTTATTATGAACAGTAACGAATAAACACAATTTTTGTGTATGTTTGAAAACACGAATAAAAACAGGGAGACATGGAGCGGTGCTCAACAGACCCCTTTAGAAAATTACTGTTGGCATTCGGGGAGGGGATATCAGGACACTCCTGGCATCATCACCACTACAGCATGCTGTAGTGGGTATGATGCTTGGAGTGTCCATTTAACATAAAGTATTAAGTGTGTATTATTTTGTAATGCATAGACATAGAATAAGTAAATTAATCTTTTCAGTGCATCTCCCGGCTTAGCTTTGCTTTAAAAGGTGTCCATCTTTAAGGCCTTTTTGTGCAGCTTATCTAACCAAAATCCATACAGGTTGCCGAGTATCTGAAAAATGCACTTTCGTTCGTTCAGACCTTCAAACTGTAAATTCTGACCAAAGAATTCTAAAGATGACTGTCTCCACAGAACATTGTTAAGCTCGCAGATTCACTAAAAAAAGTATTGATATGTATTCATTACGTTTAATCAAACATCATCTTTTATTTTCATGAATATAAACTCAGGAACATTTTCCTTTAACATATTAATAATCTGTAAAAACATTCAATGTAGATATAAAATAGGAAATAGAGGAGCAATTAAGAGGAAATAAAACTCCTTTTACTCAATGTATAGTAAGATTATTTAAAATCACGTTGTGTATGACCAAGTTTACAGAGTACACTAAGTCCTAAAATCTTCAACAATAACGAGACTATTCCTAAACCACCAGATTATACCATGGCTTCTAACTCTTGGGAGATTCTCCTTTATAAATATTAATACCTCATTCCTGTAGTGAAGGAATGAACTAGAATTAAAGAATGTCCTGTTATAATTAAATATCTCATTGTTGACTGATTGGAACTTTTAATGCTCATGGATGTATGATGTCAGAGGATGTCTGATGTAAGTGGATACAAACAAATAAGGCATTACATTTCCTCCTGTGAGGAATTTATGACCTATTTTGTTTCGTTTTTTCGTTGTTTTTTGATACATATTTATATTGGACTAGCAATCAGTCTGGTAGATTGTACAGAATCCATTACATTGTGTGTATTTGATTCAAAGGAAAACAAAACAGTATTGATCCTCAGTGGATCCCCATCTGGTTTTGTCACACTGTAAATGATCAGAAAGACAATTGGCATTGGTTCATGTAAAAAGGTTTGGAGACAGACACAGAGATCGAGTCCCGTATTCCAAGAGATATGTCAGATGGCCATAATGAGGTAGTCCTACTAAAGGACATATAGGAGGTGCCAAAGTGATTCATCTTAACTGAGTCTTTCGACATCAGACATGTCGATATTCCCATTCTGCCACAAACTGGGGGTTACAGATCCCAGATTTCTGTCATTAATGGAAGAAAACTAACCCAACCCACTAAGCTGGAAGATTTTCCAGGTAATACATAAAATATTATTCATGAGATTCATGAGAATGAATGATAGAGGGGAGGATATATGATGTCTATACAATAGTGATGGAGAACCTGGACGAATGATGTTTATCTGCAAGGGAGAGAAGGGTCAAAATCTGGGTATTGCAAAATGTACTAAAGAAGAAACTAGCATCTGGGGCAGCGAGACACTGGAAAGTCTGAAGAAAACTGTGGTTGAGAATGAAGAGACTATTTATAAAGATGATGTCTCAAAAATACAGTGGGATACTCTGTGTCTGTATTACCAGTCAAACCGTACATAGAATAAGGGGTGATTTTCTTGGGGCAGGAAAGTCAATGAAGGCTAAGGCCATGTCAGACGCATATTACAAAAGAGGCAGTCACACATTCACACTCTGGTTTGAAAGACCATCTGCTGTCAAGCTGGTAGAATTCATGGAAAATTACCACAATTACGCACCTTTCCTCTAAGTTGTAAGCTCTGTCAAGCAGGGCTCTTCATTCTACCTTTGCTATTCCATCTCATTGTAAAATGCTATGGAACATGCTGACCCTTTATAAATAAAAATAAATTAAGATGGTAATATGCAGAACAAATACCGTAGGTCATCCCATTAACTACTATCATTCTACACATCTACGAATATTCCCGTTTTGTTTTTGCAAACATTCAATCACCAAACATAGAAGGATGATAAAACAAATCAATTAGGGACTGAGTTTAAGGTTGTGTATGAATGAAAATATTGCTACAATTCGCATTTTACAGGAAACAATGAGACATTTTAGAGAATTGATTTGGTATTGATATTGTCATTTCTATGAGATTCATAAACTTTCAACTCAGGTTTTAATATTTTTCTCTTAGTGATGTACATAGAAGATTGATGAGATTATCCAATCTTATTCCAGTTACTGTTATTCTATCATTATTAACAAAAACATGACATTTCTGTTTAAATTGTTTAATATGATTAATAACAATTCTATTCTACTTTCAGAGTGATTCGGATAAATCACAAATCTCTAAGCACCTAATTTTCTTTCTATTTTTTTTTAGTTTTTTGTTTAACATTATAACATGATTCTTTATGTATAATATATCCTTTCCCAAATGTTCTAATGGTTATTAGCTGTTTTTGTAGCTTTATGTCTAGGGTATAGTGAAAGTGTTGCTGGTTACAGGACACTTGGCTATTCTATGTTATTACCTGCACTGGTGCCTGCACTGGTTGGGAGGTCCCCACCTATTAGACCACCTAAGAATTACAAAATAAAGCCAGAGTCAGCATTTGCTAAAATTGACCACAGACACCACATCTAAAGTCCCTTCTCTAAACCTGCAAGGTTGGTTAAGGAACCATTACTAAGGTTTTATTTGTGTCTGTTAGTTGTAGCATTAAAAATAAACATATCCCCACAAGTTCTTTCACAGACCATACGCAGGCCATTTAAAAATGTTTTGTTAAAGTAATGTCGTGAAATGAATTACTACAACTTTATCGGATCATATAACCTGAATTTCGTGGAGCTCAAGTCTGACTGAGAGTATTTTATGAGAACAATGCTAAACGTTCTGTTGCTAAGTAATATAAAGGAACAGAATTATCACTGAATTCATAACCAGCTTGTTATACACGCAAATAATAAATTGGTAATTAAGCTTAATTCAGCAGATATAAGGTAGTCGAGCTAATTCTCATTACTAAATTAAAGTAGGAATTTATGTTTGTAATTCGCTTATTTAGTCTTGTCTGCATTTGACAAATCACATTAGTGCTATGAAATATATTTGGGGCTGTATAAACAAATAACTTAAAGTATACTGCCCTTATACAGTGCAATTTGCTAGTTACTATTTGCCAGTGCTGACAAATGTATATAAAAAAAATGAAAACCGCAGCTTAAATTCTATAGAGCAGCTACTGCCCAAGAACCATGAAAATATGGACATATGTGCCAACAGTCCTGATTTTGCAAAGACAGTCACACATTTTGGGGTCCTGTCCCTGCGAGAGTTAGGTCCTGAACCTGCAATGAGTTGGCCAGTTCAATCTGTCACCCATATTTCGAAGTACATGAGGGACAGGGCACTAACACAGTGCTTCAGCTGAGCTCTGTGCATGGTCTGCTTTGAGGATAAGTCTATCAGCCAGCCGGACCACCCACGTTAGGGATGGTCCTATTCAAATTATTGGCTGACATGCCTCTTTCATGGGCAGAATGGTGCTTTTAGTATGCAAGTCCTTCACTCTGGGCAAATTACTCTCTTGCCTGCTTACTTTTGCCCTAATAGTGGGTAGGCAATACTGGTAGGTACAAATGATATGTTTGTTGTGCATTTCTATGCTGTTTACAATAAACTGCATTGAGAAATGCTTTCCTATGGACACTTTGAATGCGCACGCTGCACTTGTCGCGCATGCGCATTTGGCTCCAGTGACGTCGGACGGGGGAGCTGACGTCGGATGGGGAGGAGAGGTCACCAGCGCCGAGGGAGCCTGGCGCTTTATTACGGTAAGCTGCTGAAGGGGTTTTAGCCCCTTCAGCGCCACGGGAGGGGGACCCTGAGGGTGGTGGCACCCTCAGGGCCCTATAGTGTCAGGAAAACCACTTAACTCCTAAAGCAAGCTTCAGCAAGCTGACATACTTTTGCTTTAAGGGTTTGGAGGTTTCCATGTGGCATAGAAGGATATTAAAGCCTTTCATAGTTAATATTCAATTGACACAGTTGCCCCTTTGGATTTAAGTTCTTTTGTTTTTTTCCCAATTTCTGTGGCACTATATCATTTCAAATTGAGTATCCTATCTTATTTTCATCCTATTTTACTAAGAAACTAGGTAACAAAATTCTGCTAATTAGAGGTATAAAATATTTGTACAAAAAGGGTGTCTCAGTTATTTTACCAATCTGGCCACCAATATTTTTCCATGAAAAAGATTTTCTACAGTGACTCCTTACATCAAGTAAATAACTGCATGTGTGCACTGCCAAAGAAACATATTCACAGATATTCAGATATTCCTCTTAAGAAAACATTGATTTGTTTAACATGAATTTACGTAGCTCAGTTATGTCATATAAGGTTTAAGCTTGTCTAGCACAGTTTAAACTGGTTTAAGGTCATTTTGTCCTTGTGTATTCCTCATTATGTATATGAGAATATAAATATCCCAGTTCAGTTGTTGTAAAATGCAACATGGTATTAAAACTGCTACACTAGAAAGGAACCATTTCCTTTAACCCCTTAAGGACCAAACTTCTGTAATAAAAGGGAATCATGACATGTCACACATGTCATGTGTCCTTAAGGGGTTAAACCCAGTAAATGCTATTGACGTGTTCACAAAGACAAGGAGTGCAGTGGAGGGAAGACGATAATGCACCTCTGTGGCACTTCTGGGTACTGGCACTAGCAAATTCCCATGATGCTTTGCATGTGCACTTCATGCAGTACATGTGCATTCACAGACTTACACATACAACGTCAACATCATGTGATTCTCAGCATGTTAGAGACTGTACTTAAAGGATGACTCTGAGCACTATAACCCTTTTTTATGCTGTAGTTGTTAACCTTTCATGCCGCAGTGCTTTGCAAAGTTTTAACTTGTTACCCAGAGTCCACTGGACACCACTTCCTTCCTCCTAAAGGCTACAAGATAGCCATAAACTCTCTGTCTGAGTATAGCCTGGCGCTGTAGGGCTTATTTAATTGTCTGAGAGCTATCTGATTGAAATCAGCTGACACTCTCAGCCCATGAGCAAGCGCTGCACTGCAGGACTTATCCCAGAAGAGTTAATGGAAGCATCTAAGCAGGAGCTTACAGCTATCCTGACTGCTGAAGAAAGAAGAAACATTACCACAACAAGAGGACAGTCTTAAATTAGAGGGACAAAGGTTTAAAAATAATATCAGGAAGTATTGCTTTACTGAGAGGGTAGTGGATGCATGGAATAGCCTTCCAGCTGAAGTGGTACAGGTTAACACAGTAAAGGAGTTTAAGCATACGTGGGATAGGCATAAGGCTATCCTAAGTATAAGATAAGGCCAGGGACTAATAAAAGTATTTTTAAAAATTGGGCAGACTAGATGGGCTGAATGGTTCTTATCTGCCGTCACATTCTATGTTTCTATGTTTCTGAAAGAAGGCATGAAAAAGCATCCAGCGAATCCCAGATAAGAATTGAAACCATTCTTAAATGCTGTGACTACTTAATGTGATTGGCACCTGGACACCATAACCACTACAGCATGCTGTAGTGGTTACATTTCTTGGAGTGCTTCATCAACATCACCAAGTATCACAACTTATAAAAAAAAAAATGTTATTTAAAATTAAAAAAGTTAGCTATTGGATTTGGAAATAAATCCATTCATCTTCCACCCAATTGCTAGCACCATTTAATTTTTAGAGTAATTTCAATTCAGTATATTGCAATGCTCGGATAGATCTTCTCCCCTTATAATCTATAGCTTGCCATTCTATGCAATAGCCACTCATCACCTCACCTATTTCCAAGCCACCAGCACCCTGCAGAAATCATTAGAAGTTCTCCACTCACTACGGTGTAAGAGAGGCAGTGTACAGATATTATGAAGCCTACCTGTGTTACCAGCACTAGGTGGTCGATGTGTCACACCAGGAGACATGCTGTTTCTTTGCAGAGATGGGTGGGTCAGTGGCAAAAGGTTGTGGTTCCCCAGTGAGTTAGCTTGATTACTGTATCCCATATTATTTGGATTGCTCACGGGGATTGAAACTGGCATCTCAAAATTCGGAGGTGGAACGGCCTGCACGAATAAAAATATATACGACATGAATTCCCAAAGTACTGCACTGACTTTAGTATTACATTGCTACTATGTATATTTTTATAACAGAAATGTCGGCACTAATATGAAAATGTTTGTTTAAAATTTCTCTAGCTTAGTGTCAAAATAAGGCAGCATCATATGATATTAGGGTATATATATATACAATCAGAGGATGCAGGTCCCAGGGGCCAATATATATATATTGGCCCCTGGGACCTGCATCCTCTGATTGTACCTGGTTCTATGTGAAATTGTTGAGTGATTGGGACTGGATTCTTGACATATTACGTTGAACTATAAACAATTTAGTTTTACAAATATTTACTGATATGTTAATGTACAATTATCTTTAATTGTCTGCCACGCTAAATTTAGATTATGTCTGTCCTGTGAACTTCTATGTACATTTGCAATAATTTAAAATCAATATTTGGTTATTAGCATTATATTAATAGCATATTATTTATTAATATCTTGATACACACATTTACCGTACTCAAAAAAAAAATATTTATACAGTAAACAAGGAACAAATATATTACAAAATGACACAATAAAGGTTATTTACAAAATTAGGAATAGTGGAGAATTGACCAAGTTAGAAATATTTCTCCAATTCAGATACTTTATAAGCTTGGCAATTTTGGACAAGAATTTTCCTTCTCAATCATCCACTATTTCTGGCTTAAGAAGAGACATAGGTTTCAGCTAACACACAACTCTGTATTTCAATGCTCCTAGGTTGTTCGTATGGCAGCA
Source organism: Pelobates fuscus (assembly GCF_036172605.1). Lineage (NCBI taxonomy): Eukaryota > Metazoa > Chordata > Amphibia > Anura > Pelobatidae > Pelobates > Pelobates fuscus. Next base: position 33,403,193 of record NC_086321.1, on the reverse strand, counting down.
ACAGAAAATCAATTCGTATCACATTTACACAGACATTTTTTTTTAACATAATTCCATATAGATTAGATGTCATTTAAAATATACTGAAGATAAAAATTAATTAATAATTAGACAAGGTTAATAAATGTGACAGTATATGCAGTGATGTCTCGCAGCTGTTCTCTGATGGACACAGCCATGATCAGACATTCGCAACATGCATGGAATGAACGCCATGTAAGTATCATGGAAAGAAAGTACCTGCTGAAAGCCGGGTCAGTTTTTATTCATAGGCTGCTAATATATGTATTAATCCCAGGCATAAAGACTGCGCATACCACATATTCATTGTAATAGCTAGGCTTTTAATAGACACAAGCTGTTTTATAGTCGAAAGAGAATAAGTACAAAAAGATGTAAGTGTTCAGAAAAAAATAATCCCGAAAAAAATAGAATGTGACGGCAGATAAGAACCATTCGGCCAATCTAGTCTGCCCAATTTTCTAAATAATTTCATTAGTCCCTGGCCTTATCTTATAGTTAGGATAGCCTTATGCCTATCCCACACATGCTTTAACTCCCTCACTGTGTTAACATCTACCACTTCAGCTGGAAGGCTATTCCATGCATCCACTACCCTCTCAGTAAAGTAATACTTCCTGATATTATTTTTAAACCTTTGCCCCTCTGATTTAATACTATGTCCTCTTGTTGTGGTAGTTTTCCTTCTTTTAAATATAGTCTCCTCCTTTACTGATTCACTTTATGTATTTAAATGTTTCTATAATATCCCCCCGTCTCATCTTTCCTTCAAGCTATGGCTTCCTGAAGACCCCTTTCTTCTTAACTGTCCGTGTCTGGGAATACGTCGTAAAGCAGAGAGCTCTTCCTTATGACACCCACCAGCTGGCTTCAGTGTCCTAACGAGGCTTATTACTTACTTACTAGACACATAACTTACTGTCACTTACTAGAACCACCTGTAGGAGGGAGAGTGACAGGTGAGGGACCTTATTTTTATTTAGATTTTTTTTTAAACAAAAGGTACACATTGGCACAATCCAGAGATGTAACGTTCTGCTAGTTAATTTAAAATATTTTTTTGGATGACAAGTGGACTTCAAAGTAGCTATTGCTAGAAACTGATGTTTTACTGTGAATTTAAAACATACATTCTAGGTCATTTAACATTTACAAAATTTACAAATTTGGAAGAAAATTCCTCCACTTTCTTTTTAACAAACGGAAGAATATGCCTAAAATCCCACAACGGATTAAGAGATATATTTACTAAGATTCACAGAAGACAGAAATGCCATCAGGTTGCCTACAAATACCCAAAAGCAGCATATGTGTTTTGTTTCAATTGACTTTGTCACGATTTCTCCTTCTATGCTGATATGTAAGACATAGACTGAAATAAGGTTAAATGATGGATATACCATATAATATCTAAACTATTTCATCCCCTACTACTTCAATAAAGGATGAAAGAATAACTGAAAAAAATGTGTAATTTTTGTACCCGTAACCCACTTTACCCCTAACACACATGCTGTATCCCTCATGCACACACTGCATCCTTTAAACATGCAATGCACCACACCCACACACACACACACACACACACACACTCTCTCTTTCTCTCTCTCTCATTAAGTTGAAAATTATTTTGAAGTTAAGGGGTGAAAGTAAGGATACTTCATTTATTTATCTCCTAATTGAGTTCTATTACACTGCAGTCACTGGTGTTTTTGCTTTGAAATAGCAAATCCGATAGTGAAGGGAAGAATAGTCCACAGAGCATGCACTCTAGTTTAAGCAAATTAAGCCAAAGAGTCTACTATTTCCTAGATATAAAGCTAGAACTAGCAATGTGTAAAACTGTTCTCTATTTTATTTAACCCATGCATTGAAGAGTTGGATAACAACATATAAATACGAGGTTCCAAAAAATATGCCAACCATGGCTTACATCGTTACAGATGTTCAGGAAATTGTAGAAAAATTACTTCTCCTGCACCCTGCCAACACATTTAATAAATCACTGAATCAAACTGTAATGAATGTTTTCCTTTCTCTCAATAGGAACCAATATAAATGCTTCAATACTGCACATGTTATTATCCAGAAAAAGTCCAGTGCAGAATATGTTGTCAAGCTACTTGTGAAATATGTTGTCAAGCTACTTGTGAATGCATGGAATGTTTCAAATTCAGTTCTTAAACGAACACCTTAAAGGGACACGATAGTGTCAGGAATACAAACATGTATTCCTGCCCCTATAGTACAGAATTGCCATTTAGGTCCCCAGCCCTCCTCTACGTGGAGATTAAAGGCGATTTTACTAAACTTTTTTCCCATGCCGCAATGGTCTCACTGCGGCTGGCCCTGCCTTCATGCCTGAGATTAGCATAGACCTGCAATGAATCAATGCATCTCAATGGGGAAAGTTCAGCACCTACACGGAGAGTGTGGAGACGCTGAATGCAGGTTCTGCACACCATGCATTACTGACACAGGAAACACCTCTAGTGGTCATCTGAGTGACTGCCACTAGAGGTGTAAGTAGCCAGCAATGCAAACACTGCCTTTTCTCTTACAGTGTCAAGGATGCAGGGACAGGCTATAGACACAAGAACCACAACACTGAGCTATAGTGTCCCTTGAAGCATCATAAATCCTTCAGCCTGATGCAGTGTGTATGGTGCCAGGAGTGTTCTGGGACTGTCCCATGATAACATTGGTCTTTACCAGTGATTGCTATAAAAAAAATATGCCGTATGGGCTGATTGGTTATGGTATAGGGAGTTTCTGAATTTTGGAAATTTGATGTGACATAGAAAGCACGTTTATTGAGCAGACCTTTGGTCATATGGTAGTTTCAAGCTCTTTCAAGCATGTTTGGAAGGGTTTGGGGGGCTTTACTTTTTTATGGTATCTATGAATTTGATATGGAATAGTAAGGCCACTTTGTCTTTGATGATTTGTAGGGAGGATGCTGTAGGATTAATCCAGGTTTGACAAATATTTTGGTATTTTTCTTGCTACTGCTTCTACAATTATAAGTTATTCCTTATTAAGCAAAAGGCATAAGAATGTCTGGTGCACAACTATCATCACCCATCAAAGCTTCGAAGAAGTTGAGTGTTGAAACACATCAGCTAGAGAGAACAGTTTACGGACCTCTCTTGGTCTACCCAAAGATTATTCCAGATCTTCTTCTGCCTTGCATTTTTCTAGGACCCTTCCTCTTTATTTAGCTCTTGGTGTGGGCTTACTGAATGACTCTACTGCACCCACCATGATCCACATGGTCTTGTCTAGTAATTAGGTGATCATCTCTAATCTTGCAAGTTTTCAGCAAAGCATTCTAATGATATTACACTCAAAGTACAAATGTAAGTATAATTATTATCAGATGTTTTTGAACCACATAATACATGTCCTTAGGTTTTTCTGTGGAAACCTGAGCAACCCTTTTCATGAAGTGCCATAACCGGACTTTTCTGTTGGCAGCCAAAGTGTTTTCTTATGGACGAAGAAGTCAGGTTCCTTTCTGTACTGGTGGTTACAGATATAACCAATGTTTCATATCCACAAGCTGGCCTCTCAATGGATCTTTCTTTCTGCATGAGCAAAGGCTTACCGTTGTGCATTTTAACTGCTAGGCTGTGTGTTCTCAACACCCCTAGTTTGTGGTCAGGTGGGCAAGACAAACCTAAAATGGATATAATGTGCCATGTGTTTAAAACGTCTGTGAGGCTGTCATTTTGATGGTGCCATCCTTCCTGTGTAAAATGGCAGTGTCCAGCCTGAAAAACCAGAACACCCTATACTTTTAAACCACGGTGACCACATTCTGAATTGCCTTTTGTGGCACACGAGGTCAGTAATTGAATCTGGACACCATTTGTTTTGTTTCATGGTTTTCTTCATTTCAGAGGTTTCTGAGTACATTTTATAAAAAATGACACATTAAGTCACTTATTTACCTGTTCATGTTCATAAAACAGTAAATAAATGATAGATAAGGACACTATATAATCCTTCCTGTGTCTGGGATCTTGAGAAAAAAAATGAAATGTGTTTTTACTAACTATTCAATAAACAAACCAGTTTAATGAATCGATATTCTGAATTTACAAGAATACGTTCAGAATATACGATACGGTTTAAGAAGTGAATGAATTCCAAGACTTAAGGATTTCACATAACTCGGCAAATATCCCCTCCACGCCCGCTGATAATTCCTACCTCCTGCCCGTCTCAGTGCCAGCAGCTGTCATTGCTGTGATCAACATGGATTTTAAGAGGCATTCGTTTCCCTGCTCTCAAATTGCAGCACAACTACATAAGCATCTAAAACGGTTTGTATGAAAACATACTGTAACTATCCAGTCACCCAAGAATTTGAGCTCATCTTAACTCAAATACTCCGGAATAAAAGCACGGGGCTAGGGACTGCATGCCATTAACCTTTCGCTGGCCAGAGATGCTAAAGGGTTAGGCAGTACACTGTTATTCTTCTCCTCTAATGAGTTTATTATATTTTTATATTACTTACAGTCAGTACAAGTACTGGGTATCCTCATTTCTTTTAAAATCACAATAAATACAATAGGAAGACATCCGATGTTTGTATTTTTACACAGATTAGGACATTGTGAGAATCTGTAATTTCTTGTGAAACCAGGATTATCAGTGATATTTTTTTTTTGTTTCGTTGCTTCTTTTTTTGGTTTGCTACTCTGTCAAAGGAGTCCCACTTATATGTATTTAACCTACCTTGTTTGTGCAATGTTTGCATACCCATCGTACAACACTACGGAACATGTTGGCACTATACATAAGAACACGTATAATATTGTGAAATGAATTAAGCAATGAGATCAGTTGAAGCATCATCATAAAATTAAATGCTCTAATGATTAACCTGACCAGTTCAATTTCTTTACATATCTATATGGACTGTACAGATAACATTTTTTATATTTAGGGTTATTTTGTTATGGTATTTTGCATCAAGTCTTTTGACAATGCCCTACAGATAGTGGTAGTTATATGTATTGATTTACATTAATTTTGTTTTTTTAGGTGATGGATTTAGAAGGATATCCCCACCCTCCACAATGTCCATATATATTGGAAAATTAAGGCAATTTTTTTATAATTGGTGAATACTTATACTAGGGAGCTTGTTAGGTCCTGCTCCTGTACCATGGGTGGTTTTGTCACATATGGTCCTGGCACTTATTTGGTGGACATTATTTTTCCGGGGAGTACAACATATTTAATGGTGATATAACCTTTCATTATTTTTAATCAATCCAATTGGGAAAGTAGAGTAAACTAAGCCTATCCTAGCTTTGTCTTTTTTTATTAGGGGACACTTGGGAACTGTGTTTTTGAAATAATTTTTAAATTTTCATATCCACAATGCAGTCGATGTCTTAAATGACATCTGCCTTTTAATTTTTCCTGAATGGACAAACCCTGGGACAATTTATGTAATTTCAGTACGTCTTATGTGTTGATAAGCAAACTGAGAATGCAAAATTAAGGACAATAGCATTTAGCGAATAATCAAGCTGAAATTTTGTGTTTTAGCTATTAAACACAATTTTCTTGCAATTTGACTGCGCTTGCACCAGTAGTCGCAATTCATACAATTTTTTCCAAGTGATAAATACGACAATATATTGATAATAAAAAAGAAAAATGTGTTTTTATTGTATTTTAGTTTAGGTTTTCAAGTCCCATGGAAAACAAAATATGGGAATTGAAAAAAGCAACCGAAAATGAAACTCCAGCCCAAATTTACATACATATGCCATCCCAACCAATGAAAATAATCAATCATGTAGCGATTTATATGCATGTAAACATGCACAGCATTATACAGTACATCAACAAAACAAGACAAAGAGGGGCTCATGCAGAGTTATTTCTCTTAAACGACTGGCATGGCATTACAGCTTTGAATTCTTTTTTTCTTTTTTTTTTTGGAATATGAAATTTTTCCATACAACAAAGAAATGCAAAACATTAAAAAGCAAAGCTTTGGATTGCTTTATAATCACCCCAACACATAATCACGAGTCTAGCAGGAAGGTCTCATGCATTTGGGCTCTCTGTAGCTTGCTGTTAGCATCTAGAAATGTAGCACAGTTATTGAATTATCATTTTGTAAAGGCCAGATATGCCAGATCAGCTATAGGAAGTTGGGGCCAAAAACGACATCCTACACGTTATGATTTTAGCATTGTTATTTTATATTAACTGCCGATATTAATATTATAAATACTATATCTTGCCATTTTTTTTACCACTGCTGATTCTTTGAGATGTAGCAAAGCAAGGCTCAGCACTGCATTCTGTCCTCTTATGTGTGTTCCGTATATTGCCTCATATTGTAAGCCTACATTTAGTCCATGTGGCAAGTTTGACCCACCTGCTGGATGCTGGACTACAATTTCCAAAATTCTATTTCAACATTTTAGAAGGGAGAAAGTTGGGACATACAGTCCAAGAATAGCTGGAAGTCCATTTTTGGAAATCCTGGTAAGGACCAAGGTTAGGCTGGCTACCACAGAAAAAACCAAAGGCTGCAGTAATGCACATGTATCGTTACCATTGACACTTAATGTTATTACTGGGTTATAGGAAAACTTTACACTTAATGCTATATGGGGTCTTTATAGCTGGAAACATGGTTTTCTTTACTATATACAATTGTTTTAGTAGGGTCTGGCTTGGCAACTCATGTACCTTAAAGGTCCTGCAGCAAGCACAATGTGCTGGAAAGGACTGGAGCTGTGCATGACAAGTTGGGGCAATTGTCTAATGTTCTTGCACAACATTCATCGCCCCATCACAGTGTGAATGTCAAGAGAGTAGTAGACAATGACAAGTTACTAGGGTATCGGTTTCCTAGCCATTGTTTAGAATAGAGTTTAACCTGAGATAATAACTCCAGCTGTTTTGTACTTTGTTCCACAAGATTCTCAGGTGGAATAGCCTCAGGTGGAATAGCCTTCCAGCTGAAGTGGTAGAGGTTAACACAGTGAGGGAGTTTAAGCATGCGTGGGATAGGCATAAGGCTATCCTAGCTATACGATAAGGCCAGGGACTAATGAAAGTATTTAGAAAATCGGGCAGCCTAATGGGCCAAACGGTTTTTATCTGCCGTCACATTCTATGTTTCAATGTTTTAGCCTTAATTTCATCATTCCCGAGATCCCTGATAACATGCACCCTGTCCCCAAGATAAGTACCCACTGAGGTGGTTGGGTGCAGCTTATGACCATCACAGCACTTATGGGCAACAATCTCAGTTCTCCACTGGCAGCCACTGTGTAGTTGTGGATGATGGGGAATGTTCTCTGACAAGAGTTGAATTTTCTATTATTTTTATTTGAAAGCCAGCACTATGAAGGTTAAGGATGTTACTTCAGCACTTAGCAGGCCAGCCATGTAACCTTTTGGTACTTACAGGTATTTTATGGCTCTTGATCATAATATCAAACTCTTCATTAATTTTTTTATATTTTTCTTCGGTGCGTGGGGTGAGAGCATAAGAGGTGTCGGGATCAGGGCTTTCACAGCCTTTGTTTTCTTTCTTGCTCAATGCCTGCCAGGTTTAGAGAAATATCACAAAATAAAATAAAAAACTGAACACACGCTCATAGTACTTACACACAATCTTTGCCTGCTGATCATAAGATCAATATCTTCATTTATTTTTCTGTACTTGTCCTCAGACTCAGGGCTGTGACCTACTGAATCGTCTGCATCGGGATCTGGACTATCACAACCATTAAGTCCTTTCTTTCTCAACGTCTGAAATACATAATTTTGTACAGTTCAAGCCATGTCATGATATGGAAGACAGATCCGGAAGTTTACTGTAAGATTTGACTGCATTTAATAAGCAAAACATAAGGAGAAATTACATTTACATCTGATTAATGAGTCAAAGACATCTCTTAGGGTCACTTTCTAAGCATCATGTGGAAATCCGGCTCGTATTGTCCTACAAATAACCCTGCTACTGGGGATATCAACTATCAGTACTCTCGGTCTAGGTAGTTATGATGTTGAGAAGTTGTCCCTACAATCTGTGGATGCACAGTTGATCTATCCATCCGTGATGTGAGGACAGTAACATAAATCAAAAATAATAAAAAGAACCAACTGATGATGTCAAGGACTGTTACAGATTCTTTCTATGGGATGGAAGCAGTAGATAACAGTACACATCACTAACACCCCCTCAGCCCCATCTAAAAATGGAAAGATCAGGTAACATGACCGTGTTCCTCAGCAACATACCACAACCCAGGGTAATGTGCTGCATACATGACCCTGACTGATTGCCTGCATGTTGTGCACTCATGCCATTAGTTCTTCCTCTTCTAGACAGGAAACTATAGCTAAAGAACAAATTGTTCCACGCAAAACATCATTGTGTAATTGGGTAAAATACATTTGTAACAATACACACATAGGGACTCTTCAATCGATTTACCACTATGTAAGGAAAACGTCTTGGGCGATTTACCAAATTTCCTTAACACATTGTAGATATAAAACAGATTATGGACCTTTTGTGGTGAAGTGAACATTAAATGTATACATTAAAAGATATATCTAAACATTGAGCTTGTTTTTGAACAGGAACACGTTAAATGCCCCCCATTATGGTGTGCCATGATGCATTGGTTGTGTGTCGTTTAAGGGGGTTGAAACTGTGATGACATTAACATAACAATAATTTTTAACGATACATTTGGTTTCATGTGTGATGACACAAAGTATAGAAAAATATTATAAATCTACCATGTTTGTCCTACTATAACTTTATGGGAGAATTACTGCTATGGTATGTACCTTTTTTTATTTATTGTAAATAAACATGCATTTGGCATCACACAAAAAAAGGAATATGATTTTTTTTCATGAAGCTCTATATTTTTACTATTTCGTGCCTAGATTTTCCCTGTAATATACTTTTATATTGCTTTCTTTTTCTTTGACTGGGGGAAAATATAGTCATTTACAATTTCTCTTGTGAGCATTTACGGGGCACAAGGGTTCACATGAAATACAGCAGGAAATGAGAGGAGAGAATTAGTCTACTGAAAAGCGGCAATGGCATTTTAAATGTGTTCTCTTAAGGTGTGTATACATAGCAATGGTGTTTGTTTTGTAGCCTATTTAAGTCACAAGTAGTATTCAGAAATGATCATTTGCAGAATTGCAGGTTCTAGACACATATTTTATGTGAAGTCAAAAGACTGCCAGTTTCAAATTCGTTGTCTTTATCTTGCTCTCAATATCAATAAGATTTCACTGTTGCAAAATTCTGAAAAATATATTTTCTAGCCATTTATTTAACAAATATTTTCCAAATACAAATTACAGATCTCTGAAATAGATATTTAAATCAGTAGGTAAACTGGTAAATATTCATTTTAAAATTAATGAACTGAACAGGCAACATGTTATGCTAATGTAAACTAATGAAAAAGAATGATTGTACAAGTTTAATGTTTTGGTAAATGCCCAATTTGTTAAGAGATTTTACAAGGAGAATATTAAGAAATCAAATGAAAAATTGGTTTATAATTTGCATTACCGGTTGGAGTTTACCGGCTTACGCTACTTGGAGCCCGTTGCTATGTAGTGGTTAATTTCTCCCATTTTTCAATTTGTGAGATCCAGCCCTCTACGGAGTAACTGGTCTCTAACTGATTTCGAAACCCAGTTGCTACAGTTTAACGGCTGCCACGAATCTTCAAGACTTACCACCAGCCTCTTGCCTGGTGCAAAGAAGTAGACTTAAACTTTGGTTTGGCCTGAATTGTTTTGGCTGTAAAAATATTTTGGTTCATATAACAGAATTTCGTTAATTCTGCATTTCGCCTAGTCCGAGGTTCCTCCATGCAAACAACTCAGGAAAACCGATAAAGACGACCCAAAAGTTGTACAGTAAAATATAGGCACAAGAGTTATATGTATATACATTTTGCAGTACAGTGATAGGACCATCAGACAAACAAATTCCAACCAAGTTTTACGTTTCAAATTCAGTTCAGGTCAATATTTGATTTAATTCTTTAATTTTTATTTATTTGATTTAGTGGCTGTCCCCTAATCACCAATCAACTTTTTTTTTGTAACCCTGTGGTTTGAAATCCTAATCAAACCAGATTGTCCATTTATCAGAATTGGTTCGTTTGTGCTTTAATTGTATGGCAATTAAGAGTTACTGAATTCAGATTTTGGACGAATCACAATTTGTTTGAAACCCGAATGCACATGTCTATAAACAAGTTATCAATAGCAAATTCCCTGTACATTGTATAGAAAGTATATATTTATTTTTTTGTGAATCAAGTTTTCTCAAGCTCAGCAATTTAGAGAAAGTTTTAATGTATTTTTGAACGTGCAAGTTTGATACAAAGTGCACAATAAAAATGTAAACAACGTTTCTGTGTGGGGCAATCCTGTTTTGTGACAATATAAGACATAGAACAAAAATAAATATCATAAAAATATTACATGCATTATATTTCCATATTGCTTTACATTACATTACATTACTTACCAGAGACGTAATGGGTTAATACCCATCACTCAGCTTTACGAGTCACTGCTAGTCACTTATGGCAGTACTAACAGTAGTGAATAATCAATCAGAAAGTCCCCAGAGTTTTCACATAGATTCTACAAATACACACACACTAAACTGATAAAATATTAGAAATACTAAAAGGAACACTCCAAGAAACATTAACACATTGAAGTGGTTATGGTGCAGGAGTGTGCTTGTGCTTCATTCCTATGTAAGTAGGCAAACAGTAAAAATTATATGACTTCTTAACTGGGGTGCGTTGAATGCACCCCTTGCCAATTCTTGATATGGAAACTCACTGCTTCAGCTAAGTCTTGCAGTGCAGGGCTTAGATCATTGGCTGAGACAGATCAGCTGATCTTCCTAGCCAAAGCGCTAACCCTGCACTGTAGCGATCAAACTGGCTGTGGTGCTTGAATTGTTCCTTTTACAAACCATTAACACAAACAAACACTAGAGCAAACCAGAGAACTAACTTAGAATAAAAAATAGTAAAAAATGTATAATTTTTATTATTAGTAATGATTGTTAGTGTCAAATAAGATTTTTTTGGCTCTAAATTCCTAAAGTTTCGCAGCATCCCTCCCTTCCCTATATCACTGGTCCATTAGTGGTCACATTGCACCCCTTTAAAGATGGTATGCATTACCATGCATTAAATGTGTTTACAAATCAGTCTGTGTAAATAAGATACATTGTTCTTTTTCTCAATTACATTTTATTTGCATAAATTGTTATAAGTCACCTAAAATTTCTCAGAATAGCCTCATCCCTGGCCACACTGCTGTCACACCTTTGTTCACTGAAAACACTAGGAGGTATGTATAGGTATGTTGCGGACATTGTTCCACCTCAACTAGTCCTCAATGTCTCCCATCTTTTGCTGCAAAGTCTTAAGGTCCTCCACAGTGTCCAGGACTACCATAGAATTGTTCAATTCAAGCTTGTTGTCCACCTTCGTCTCTAGTTTACCAGTTTATTCCCCAAGCTCCTCTTTGCATCTACTGACTTTAATGTTAACTAGCTTAATACCGTGTAATTATCGATCTTAAAAAGCCCTTTATTAATTCAGTAAAGGCATCTAATTCTAAGACTGCCATAGTCATCCTCTCAGGATCTTGTGGAACCATTATGATTGAGGAGGCCTTGTGATGTGGAGAGGAGTCAGAGGATGCCCGCTTTGTTAGCGTGTCTGGGCAAACGTTATCTCCTTAATTTCACCTGGACCTTCTTGCCCTTGTTACTTGCAATAAAACAGTTTCTTTGAAAATTGTGGTATAGGTGCCATTTGTTCCCCTAATGTGCAAAGCTTGTCTAAGAAGTATCCATCGACTTCAACATCCAACCCATGCTCCCAAAAACAATATATTTATGCGTCAAACATATATTTCATACCTAATAAACTATAATAGAACCACATTTTCAAATAAAGTATACCAACTTTGCAATGTATTTAGTATTCATCTGTGACAAGCTACCATAAAGCAATAATTTCAGGTTAAACTATTTAATTCACATTTTTTTTTTCTTAACATTAAGTATGTTAACTAAACAGTGGGTCCACATTTTAGGACACAATTGCAGAGTTCCAAAATAAAAACTAAAATGAATTTCTATATGATCTATTTTGAATTCACTGTTCAGTGATTAAACCCCAATCTAATACTCATTAGTTCAGAATCACTACACAGTTATATTTTTGAGGGGATTTGTCAAATTGTCAAAATACACAAAGAAAAATCTATATCGTTATCAAATGCTTCAAATTAGTATCAGGAGAATGCTAACATTGTTTGATATATTCAAACCACAAATATGTTAAACCATTTACTGGCAAGATCTAAATCTGTTCATTGCAAATGGACTTCAGACTTCAGATGAATGGCTGCCAAACATATCATCTCCACATTCTGACACCATCTCCCAATTGACGAGATCATGTTTCCAAGTCTTTTACTGATCTCCCAGATAATAACATCTCAGGGTCCTATTTGGACCTGACCGTGTATGCTTGAGAATTGATTTGGGGCCAGGGGTGCTTCAGAGTTATTGAGAGAATCAAATGATCTCAGGGCATGCATGCTGGCTTTCTGTTCTATCAGAGATCAGCAGTTTACAATGTGACACAAGGCTACATCACTAGCTATCAGCAATTTTACTTATCCCAGATATCCCCACCTGTCAGCAAGTCTGCACCTGTTGTCTAACTCGGAAAAGGCCAGTTGACAACAGCCAATCGCAACTGCGTGTCCTACAACATAGCCATAGATGGATTTTTCTGCCTGGCTCCCTAGTCTAGTACCCTTAACCTCTGTGGGTTTCAGCTGTGTGTTTTTCATACTTGGCATACTGTCAAGTATATGAGCTCTTTTAAATTAGAAAACATTTTAGGCACAATAATTGATTTGATATACCATTCTAAATTTGATAGAGACACAGACACATCTCCAGAGCTGAAGCATTGCACAGCCTGTCTGATACATGCTACATGCACATTGACATCATAGAAGTTCCATAGTTATAAAATAGAAATAGCTGTGGCAGACATTGGCTTGGGAAGACCAGCTGCAAATCTATATAGTTTAAGAGACACAATTTATTTATTTAATAGAGAAATACACTGCACAGAATTGTCTCTAGCAAAAGATTATCTTACAGCAGTGAACTATGGTTATTTTATGAATCATCACAAACTGTTTACATTTATGCAGAATTAACCAATAATGAGATGTATCAGAGAGAAAACTTTATGAATCCTGTCAATTAAAGGCGACACTACAGACACCCACCCATAACATTTCTTCTCACGGAATATGTCTGGGTGCAGTGTCCTTGACCCTTAGCCCTGCAGCTGTAAACATTGCAGTTTCAGATAAACTGCAATGTTTACATTGAAGGGTTAAGATATCCACTAGTGGCATCTCCCAGAAAGCCACTATAGGCTCTTCCTGGTCTTTAACAGAGTTGGACTCAGTGACACAACGCTGGACTTCCTCACACTTTGCATGAGGATGTCCAGCGTCTTCTAAAACCCCATAGGAAAGCATTGGGTCCCCCAGTGCCTAAGTAAGTGAAAAAGGGTTATTTAACCCTATACTTGCCACAGCAGGCCGAGGAGGGTGGGGCCGAGGGACACTTTAGTGTTAGAAGAACATCTTTGTATTCATAAGACTAAAATTGTCCTTTTCAGTGGGCTAGTAAAGCTCTGAATTCTCTCTATACTCGATTTTTGTTTTTGCTAAGCAGATACTCTTCATTGGAATAAGTCTTTATTCCCCCTATTTTGGGCTATCGATAGGTGCATTTCAATGAAAAGTGTAAAAGAAGCAGATATGTGTATCAGAACCAAATATTGGACTGGGGCCATAGCCATTGTTTTGTGGTTTATTTTATTTCATTTCTTTAAGTTTGCAAAATAACATTATTCTGTTAATGCTATCGCTAAATTTGTTAACAATGAAATACTAACAGGGCTATTCACTAAATTGGGAATTCAAAGTGAAATTCATATTTAAGGTCAAAATAGCCGAAATGGAAAAAGTCGGTTATGCTTTCAGATACTATGACCTTAAATGCTGCCCCCACCCCTCTCTTGCTGCAGCAAATAAAGTGTTAAAAACATTTTTTTTAAACGTACCTTATTCCAACACTAAGGTCCCTCGGCGCTGTCTTTGCCTCCACTGATGTCATGATGAGGGTAACCACACGCACATTAGGTCGTTCCCACAGGAAAGCATTAGATCATTGCCTTCCCAATGGGTTTTTGAAGACACTGGACATTCTTATGAAATGCATGAGGACAGACAGCTTTTTTCCACAAAGTTAAACCATGAAACAGCAGGAAGCACCTCTAGTGGTTGTCTGATAGACAGCCACCAGAGGCAGTATTAACACTTCAATGCAAACATTGTAGTTCTCTAAAACTGCAATATTTTACATTGCAGGGTTAAGGGGACAGGGACACTGCATCCAGATCACTTCAATGAGATGACATGGTCTGAGTGCCTATAGTGTCCCTTTAATAATTTTTCTGCAATGCCTGTTAACTTAAATGCTTGTCACTGAAGAGAAGCTCAGCCGTAAAGCAGGCATGCCATCCTGTAAATAATGACCTTGTTACTATTTCTCCTGAAGTTTGAACGGGCAATACAGCTGGCCCATAGACCAACTGGACTATTCCATCAGAATGTAAGAGTAATATATGGCATGCTCCTTCCCACTCTTATTGGTGCACAGCTCTGTCACTGAAAAACAAACAATCACTGGAGCAGATTTGTGAAATGAAAGAGAGATGTACTTTTGAGATTAAGAACTCATGAAAGCGATGTAAATTCCCCTTATTAGTTAACTGAATAGTAAGCTTTCACAATGCTAGTGGTTCTATAGGCATGATTTAACATAACCAGCTTTAATGAACTATAGACAGACAATATCTATCTCTTTTCAGGCTGCTCTGTGTTACTGTGAACAGATCAGTGTTCTGCTTCTACTGTTTGATCATTCTGTTGATTTTGCATAGTTCTGCATTTATACACAAGTTTGCCTTATTTCTAAAATAGTACATGAATGACTAAGTTAAAGCCTCAGTTGTGTTAACTACTCACGAGGAATAAAACAGACCCCGAGACTGTCATTCCAGTAACACAAATAAATAATTCACTTTTCAAGAACCAGTGATTAAGCAAATCTTGTTACATCATCGTATTGCTTATAGCCTGTTGTTGGTCCTTAAGAGGTTAAAAAGATAATAAATTCATAGGCCGCAGACAGGTGACCCATTGTACATTGCTGTTTCATCAGATCTCCAATGTAGTGAACCAAAGAACACTTGTGAAATGGGTGTGAATTAAAGAAGTTAAGAGTGAGTGGCCCCCCTACTTACAAAATTCAGACTTTTGAAAATGAACTCTGTGGACAGAAGTTGTCCTAGGGTGCTTCAAGATAGCTGCTTGAGCCTAGTGAGTCAAAGCAAAGCCTGGCTTACATTAGTCTAGGCACCATACACACTATAGTGCTCTTTAGTGGTTATGGTACCGGATGTCTTACTTCTGCATTAATAACTTTAATGCAGCCTATGTTTGAATGGAATTAATTGGCTAAGAGTACCTAGACTGACCATTCAAATTCTAAACTATGTATTTGACACAAAATCAAATTAAACTTTGTATTTTTTTTTTTTGAAGCAGCAATCTAAATATCATAAGTACTAAAGTAAGCTGTTGTAGTTATAGTGCCAAAAGTGGCCTGGTGCCATTCTACTTTAAGTTGTCACACATAGGCCTTGCTGGTGGAGTGAGGGATGATGCCCCGGATGTGGGACTCTTCAGCCCTGGGTCACAACAGCTAGTGGATAAGACAAGAAGATATTAGCATTTTTTTTTTGTTTTTAATTACTATGTCACTCAAAGCAGCCACCAGATATAAAAGGAAAAATCACTAGCTTCCCAAGGCTACAAAGGGGGAGATCTTTGCTGTACACCCCTCTATTAATTAGGCAGCGTTGTGAGAACATATTGAATACTTGACTGAGCAAACTTTACTTGCTACCGGCTGTGCTTTCATTGAGATCAGAGATAGCTCCAGTAACATAACGTTCATGGGTAGAGAAGAAGAGATATTATGACATAGAGAGGATATATCAAGACGTAGCCCCACCTCTCTGCTAGTGTAGAATCATCAAGTTTTGCTCTGAGCTTAAGCCCCAGGTGTTTCTAGAACCTACGCTCCGCTGTTAAACTGTTTTAGCACAGTTTAAACCTTACCTAGGTACCACCAGGCACCCATACTGCTTCTAGACTTCTCGAGCTGTAGAAGCTGGATGTTAATATTATGTAAGATAGAAACTCATTTATTGGACATCTAATTTACACACAGCTTGAGATGAATAGAACGGTACCCTCTAACTGTGACCTAACTGATACCAGGATTTAACCATGAGCCTCTGGGCTTGACTTCGGTCATCTGCAGCTATTATTCTATGGCCAACACCTTTTAATGCTTTTTTTTTTTGTTTTGTTTTTTTTGCTGTTGCTGTTTAGGTATTATATATTATGCAATAAAAGGGGGAAGAGCTCCTGTCTGGAGCTTCCATTTAACTGATGAGGATTTGGGACAGGCATAGGCAACCTTCGGCATGCCAGATGTTTTGGACTACACCTCCCATGATGCTTTGCCAGCATTATGGGTGTAAGAGCATAATGGGGGATGTAGTCCACAACATCTGGAGTGTCAAAGGTTGCTTATCTCTGATTAAGGATGTTTCTAGCATTTGTACAGCAACACTTCCATTCCATCACATTTTAGATGGTGATGATGATAACACACTGCAAGTTGCCGAGTATAATTGTTTATCACAAGGCTACACTGTTGCAGTGCTAGCCTCAAAATAGCATTGTAAGTGTGAATCAGGAAAATAGGTTTCATTCCTGTTTCAGATTACTTTAACTAGTGCAGACCCTATGCAAGCAGCCATCATGTAAGAACAAAAACATTGTCCACAATTCCAAAAAAACTCTATAATATACAATTTCCTTACAAACAAGCACCCATTATCATTGTAGATTAGATTATTTATATGGCTATGAAAGCTCTATCTACTTTGGCTGGAGTTGGTGATGGCAACTCCTGTTGGAATAGAGTTATCAAAATGTATGGGAAAAACACGTCACCGGGACTGGGCAGAAAACTCTTTCGTGCAGACACGTTTTTTTTTTTTTTTTTTTTTTATATATCCTGCACTTTAAATGGATTACCATCACATTTCTGGAAAATATCACAATGAAAAACAAAATTGAAAACTACCAATAACTTTTAGATGTTTATATAAGTTTTTTTTCCACGTGGTCCTCCATTTTAATATTTTTAAAAGCTAGCAACTGAATTAAGAATTCGGTTTACAACAGGCACATTGTATTAGAGGAAAAGAAACAGAAAGATGGTGGGAGATTTATCAAAGTGTTGTGTTTGTGAAAAGTAGTGAAAACATGAAAACCTGGAACTGTTCAATGGAATATACCTGCTGAATCCATCGGTTTCCATGGTGATTGACCACTTTTAGTACTTAGCACACTTTTTCAGAACATAATACTTTGATACTTTCATCTCCCACACGTTTTCTGCTCCTCCACCTCCACATACCATATTCAATGAGACAAAGGGGTGGAGATTATAACAGTGACTGACAGGGAGCCAAAATGGAGGGGCCCAAGTCCACGAACGAGCAGTGTGTATTTCTACATTTCATTTTTTTTTTCTCAAACCCAACAAACATACATTTGTGAACTATATAGAATATGTAAGCATAATATTAAACATACTGGTCATTAATAGTTGCCCTCTAAGGGTAAGTTGTCCCACATCTACAGAAAATTTAGTGAAATATGAATAAAGGTTGCCAAGCATGATATTTAGTGTTATGAAAAATCATAAAGGCATTTTACAAATCTGAAGTGAAAATAGCAAACAAGGACCTCAAAACTAATTGTACGACAAAGAGCGCATTGTCAAGTCGTGCCTTATTCGGATCAATCAAATACAATGAACTAATCTAGATATGAAACAGAGGATTCATTGAGATCTTGTTTATATTTAGTTCAACATAGAATCACAAGGAATATTTAAACTTTCATGTGAACAACATTATTTACAGCTAGCAACCACAACCAGGTTACGCCAGTACGTTTGCATAAACTTTGAAGGAACGAGTAATAAAGCAATATGAATTAATCCTAATTATTTCGTAGAATGTATTTCGCTCAATAATCAGACTGCATTTTTTTCCCCCAGATCATTAAAGTTATGAAATCGGGTCGGTATTCAGTGAGTTTAACATGTTCAAACAAAATAAACTTTTAGAACTCTGTAGACCAGGCGTGAGCGAATGGTATACTCCCAGATGTTGTATAACCGTATCTCCCAATATGCTTTCTATAGACTTGCAGTTGTAGGTTTACAGTACCCTGTATCCTGCCTTGACGTAGATATTACATTTACCCTGTAGCCTGTGCAGGCATCAACCTCATTCTAGGCTCTGAACATATATATATATATTATTTTTTATTATTTAATTTTTTTTTAAATTTAATTATTTTTTTATTTATTTAATTCACTGAAATAATAAAAAAAATACATACGATAGCGAATAACCGTTGTCAATCTATATTTTTAAACTGAAGCTGCACTATTAAGTTTTCTAATGATTTAGGAGACAAAATATTTGAATTTGTCTCAGGAAATCAGAGAACCTAACAGTCTTAAAGGGCCATTAGCATTTAGAAATAAATACATTGTTTTACATTTATTTTTTTATAGACAACGTCCTCTGCTGCACGGGCTTTATTAGACATTAAACATTACTATTCCTTTAAACTCATTTAACCAAAGCTGTTCCTTATCCCCAACCTTTGTATCTATTACATAACTATGTAGGCACATGATTGACAGGCATACATCTTATCACTTTAATCATTAACACTCTTCTTCCAGTGTTGATGTTCTCAATCAAAATCTACTTCATTGTACTTGAAATAAATTATTTCTATTGTGTTAAAATTGCACTAGTAATTTAATCTACTAGGGCAATTTTGATGTATTCAGAATCATGCAAAATATCAGGTTCATTATATTGGGCTCTGTATTGCATCAGGCATAAGTATGTTACAAGCTTAAGAGGTTTACACATTTTAAACCCATAAGGAGAAATGGTTTTTAAAAAAAAGTTAGTTTTTAACATGCCATATCATGCACGCAATGTGTCTTTAAGGGGTTAATAATATACTGCTACAACTTGGCCATGATTTAAAAATGCTACAGTCACTAAAAAAATTATGTAGAAGTGTTTGATGTGTCAATTGCACTACCCAAACCGTGCATGCAAAATTAACCGAAAGTGAGGTTTTCTGATACTTTGAATATTTCATAGTCATGCAATTATATCCAAAATATTGCTATGCTGAAAATAAATCAAATAATATAAAAATGCCATGTCAAGCCACGTTTACCCAGTATGACTGCAGACTCACTACTCACAATTTATAACTTGTTCATGCACACATATACAGTTAATATAAATTAGAAAACTAGTGCCATCATTAAAAAAATGTTTTATTAATTCTTTCCTTGACACATTTACACATATAATTAGTTTTTTTTATTTTTGAATTTAAAGCTAAATATTAACATTGGTCCTCCTTAATCATACCCGTACAGGTCCATTCATGCATCACGCTGTTATTTAATATTTATTACTAATCATAACAACATGTTTGGAAAAAATGATGTACTCACAAACACATTGAAAAGGTTCTATGTTCTAAGGATGAAACCAAACACTTTGTATATGAAAACACATGTGTATGTGTGTATCTGTGCATGATTTCATAGAAAATCTAAATTTAGATTTTAGATGCATTTGTAAATTTGTCATCATCACAGAGCAACATATTGCATCACATGTCAAAACCAGCCACTTCTACGGAACATGATGTTGCAATGTCATCAGCCAATCAGAATCTTTGATTGCAGAATAGCTCCCGGCTTTCCACTGAGCAGGAGACAAGAAAATGGACTTTGAGCTCTCTGATGTTTTCTGTGCCAAATGCCCAAGGAAAATGATTTTTCTTTTCTTTTTTTTTTCTTTATTAAGAGTTGCTTTAGCCCAAAAAACAGCTTTTATGAAATTCTGGTTATAATTAGAGTAACTCTTTCTGAGGTTAGGGAGGAAGGGCTGAGGGGAGGACAGAGGTGACATGGAGTGGAAGTCTTGCTCCCATCAGTTGTCTTAGCCAGCCCAGAATTCTTGTTCTGAGCTTGGCTAATGATGCTGCCGAGGTGTCATCAAATGGTGAGAACATCAAATGGTGAGAACGCCATTTAAAATGTAAAACAACACCGTAACATATGGCAGTCCCGTCTAGCAGGAAATATATAATAGTAGTTGCATTATTAAATACTTACCATGACATTTTTCCTACCAAGTTGCCAAACTGCAAAAATACAAATATAGCTTATATACACACACCATTTAGCCATAATAAAAACTTGCATAGCACCCAATTGGTACATGCTTATATGAGGAGGGTTGGCAGAAGAAGAGGAGGAAATTGCCACCCACAAAAATAATGCCTACAATTTGCTTTAAAAACACATTTTACCTTTCAGAAACTGGAGATCTTGCAAACAGAATGTCATAATCTACATCAAACAGTCAATCAGATGGATACTTGCTCACTAGAGTACCTTGGTAATTGGAGCTACATTGTACAATTATGCTTGTTTAGAATCAGTAACTCGGGTAACTAAGATGATACAGAGAAAAACACGTACATTAGCAGTGAGGCGCTGGCTGGTTTGGAGAACATTGGAATATTTTGATTACCCAAAGAAATGTTTGAAATTATACCTGCCTTCAAATTACAGACAAGGGAAAAAGAAACATGCAAAGAAATATGATCTATGGATCAAGCCAAATTAAGACATACTTACTGTGACTGTGTTTTCTGTCTATTTTTTTTTTTTTTTATTCTTTATTTTTGCGTGCATGAAATAACAGGGGTATGCCTGCAATGTTACAACAATTTTCACTGGCAGGATGAAATACAAACATAGTTAATCAGTTGCGTAGCATTCTTATAAGAGCACATTTTCTATCGGTCTTAGAACTGGTTGTATACAAGTTTAACTTGTGTGTCTGTCGTGGTGGTTCGTGGTGAGTGTATGGAGTCTGGTGTAGAAGACTGGGTGATTGGCGAGCTGAGCATCTCTGCATGAGTTGCGTAGACTATGCTTCATTGAGGGTATATCATTAATAGCAAGATGTTGAGGAGGATATGAGAGGTTCATTAGTCAGCGAGAGCCCCAGCGGCCTAGTGTCGATGCGTGAAAGGTGGTGAGTGTACCCTTTACCTTAAAAGTGGTTACTCCTAACCATGGGAGTTGCGGGGGGGTAAGAGAGTGTGGACGTTGCCATACTTAGTTTTAAGTGGGATTACTGTTTCAGGTGTGTGTGGCTTGTGCCGTGCCCCGACTATTCGAGGTGAGCTGCGCTATGCATGTATTGGCTATTGCCCCGTGTTAAGTGATCATATGTTTAAAACAGGGAGAAATATTAGGAGTAAGAGAGAAGCAACAAGTAAGCCAAAACATTAGGTGAGCAAGTGCATAGTAGCAGTCCTGAGACTTGCAAAGTCTGTGCCAGTGTTTGTTTCTGCCGGAGGGTTCAGGTGCCTTGCGTCGGGCTGGGCTCCAGAGGCAGTCTTCATTCCATAGCATGTTCTGGGTCCCAATTGACCACGGTTAGTCCCTGGGGCGGATTTGCAGCATTCGGAGTCGCCAGTCCCAGGGTCTCCAGTAGCTTGGGAGCGTCCTCCATTGAGGTGAGTGTATGCTGGGTTCCGTTCCGGTGCACCACCAGGGAGCCGTTAGTCCCCCATCTGTAAGTGATGCCAGCAGATCTCAGGTCACTGGTGAGCGTGTGGAAAGTTTTTCGCCAGCTGAGGGTGGCTTTTGTTAGGTCCTGGAAGAAGTTCAAGGTATCACCCTCGAACGCCAGTGGGGTTTTACCTTTAACAGCCGACATGAGCTGTATTTTGTCCTGAACTGTTGGACATTTGAGTATCACGTCTCGGGCCGTGGTTGGTGGTGCTTTTGCCGATGAGGGTAGTCTGTATATCTCAGCTGTGGCTAGTTTCTTTGCTGTGGCTTGAGGTAGAATTGTGGCCAGCAGGCGTCTGGCGTAGTGTGGTAGTTCATCAGGTGAGATTTCTGCAGGGATGCCCCGTATTTTTATATTGGTGCGTCTTTGCTTTTCCTCCCTAGCTGTCAGTTGTGCTGTCATGGCTCTTTGTTGTGCTTCTGTCTATTTTTAATTGTGTTTGTGTAGACAGATGAAACACTTTATTTGAAAAAGTTACTAGCACAGGAATTAAAGGGACACTCCAGGCACCCAGACCACTTCTGCCCATTGGAGTGGTCTGGATGCCAACTCCCATCACCCTTAACTCTGCAATGTAATTATTGCAGTTTTTATAAACTGCAATAATTACCTCGCAGGGATAAGTCCTCCTCTAGTGGCTGTCTATGAACACGAAAAGTGTTTTAATTTTAAACTACGCTGGACGTCATCACGCTATGCAAACGTATTCCTAAACCCTTTAGTGCAAAACCCACCATATGCCCCCCTAGCCTCCTTAAAAGCAATTAAAACTCTCCTTATTTCCAGTGCCACGTGGGTCTGTTAGTGCTGGCCCCGCTCCCTTTGTGACAATCAGAATTGCAGATTTTTAGCCCATGTGGAAAGCATTAGATTGTCTTAAATTGGCATGGGGACGGGGCCAAATGCAGTTTTGGTCAATCAGCACCTCCTCATAGAGATGCATTGAATCAATGCATCTCTATGAGGAAAATTCATCTTCCCCATGCAGAGCATGGAGATGCTGAACTGCAGTGCTGCCTACTGTGCAGCACTGAGCCAGGAAGCACCTCCAGTGGCCATTTGAGGAGTGGCCACTTGGAGGTGTCCATAGGGGCAATGTAAACACTGTCTTTTTTCTGAAAAGGCAGTGTTTGCATTAAAATGCCTGAAGGCAATGATTATACTCACCATAACAACTATATTAAGCTGTAGTTGTTCTGGTGACTAAAGTGTCCCATAAAGTGTCCTTTTAACTAAAGTGAGATTTAAAGTGATTTTAAAATGTAAGTTCTAAATAGCCAAACTCTCCAAGTCAGCAGTACTTTCCGTTTGGCTACTCTGGCCTTAAATTTGGCTGACCTTTACGTGAGCTGCAGAGTTGCACAACAACAGTTCTAGAGCCGATCTGCATAAACATACAAAAACGGTTTATTTACTCTTTGATTAAAACACAGATTATGTCACTGTACTGGCTTGCCATTTAAATTCTCCAGGTTCCAATAAGATTTTTCTTTTCCTCTGGCAATACCTCACTCTAATCTGATTCAGTTTGGGTCAACTGTTTTTTGTTTAAAATGTAGCGGCTTTGATATGGTTTTCCATCTTTGAATATTTCATGTGCAGGACATCTGATAAAAGCAATAAATGTATATTCTAATCTATGCGCATGCACATTTTTGCACCTTAAAAGTAATTACCATTGACGTCTATTGACTTTACATCATGGTATGGAGTGATGGATCTTGTTTAGGCTCCAAAAAGCAATAAGCAAGGCAGCTTTCAACTAGGTCCGAACACATTACCTAATACCTACTCAGAAGAGATACAGATTGTCTTACAAAAAAAAAAACTGCGCGGCCCCCTCGCAACACAAAATAAGGGTGCCTTTATTTTACGCAGAAAGGGAGAAACCACAACTATACAAGGTACACAACATTAAAACATATAATTAGCTTATTAAGTCATTCTATCAAGTCAATAGCTGACATTGTTTATAAAGTTATAAATTTAGTTCTGGTCGCACACAAATATGAGTCAGGTGGTTTTACCATATACCACAGAGAACCACAAACCAAACCGCTGTTAGATTTGGCAACTAGGACGTCTTGAAAATACAATAAACAGACACTGGCCTAAACAAAAACAGGTAATGTTGTAAAAGGCAATCAGGGTATAACATTAACTCTGGAAAATACATAGTCCGTATCTCCTAACATTTCCGTAGGACAAACTGGAATCCTTTTATGGAATGTACGTAGCTGTGGGTGGGACTAGAGTACAGAGCATTACCCAAACTGTTTAGGTGATATGGTGAATATATATCCTGGAATTCTGAGCACACCTTGAATACCTGAAGAGCTTTATCTTCAGGCCCATCCTTAGGTAAGGAAGAAAAGGGTTGCCCTTGGCTCAGGATATAAAGCAGAAAACCTGCAACACAGGGGGGTGTAAGGTTGGGTCTTACAAAGTCTAGGAAGTGTGTGATCGGACAGCCACGGAAAGTCTGGGCGGGGTTAGAAGGGGATGGTTTTCAAAGGTTGCAGACAAGTGATCTGCAGCTTTTGCAAGCTATTTTTAGATATACCCCCAATGGAAAATAAATAATTACATGCATGCATGTTTCTGTTGGGGGTTTATCTACTTAACAGTAAATCATTTATTTATTTTTTAATTCGGGCAGTGGAGTGTCCCTTTAAATAATAAACAGCTCTAGATAATGGCACTCTATGAACTGTAAAACAAATAAAGTCTGCCTGTCTGTGCATGATATTTGCTCTGGATACTTCATATACAAATATAAAAACACAGCTATGCATGCGTTCTGGGAAGATTTACGATTTTGCAAATGGCATTGAGTACTTCGAGTAATTCATAAAATGCACTGTGCTGTGTTAAGTAAAAATTAACATACCCCCTAAAAAGAAGAACAAGTAGCTCATTACTTTAATGCTTTTTGTAACCAGCTTATACAAATAACTCCTAACTAATCACACAAAGGCCGTGTACGTCCCCATACATTGCAGAGCGCAGCTACCTTTCAGTAGCAGGCAATAAATTAAATGTCATGTAACTATGTTTTAATTACACGTGCATGCATTTTAGAATTACACTAGTTTATCACAAGCATTACATTTGACCACCGCAGCTTATTAAGCGTACATGCTTTATTTCAGCGCCATATATTAAAATTACTTGTGACATATTAAAACGTGGCCTCTTTTTAGTTTATTGACTAATGCAGTAGCGGAATATGTAAATAATGTAAATATTTTATTTCTCAGACACAATAAGGATTTATTTGCACTAAAATTAAAAAATGCATTTGGTCATGAAAGACTCGGATTCTACTGAAAGATTACTGGAAGTATCCCACTAACTAGGTTGAATGTGACTGTGCAGGGCTGTGTGTCCTATTTTTCCGTGCCTCAATAAAGATACAATATGGAAATTCAGGCTTGTAATTACTAATACACCACATAAGACACAATTACAGTCAGTGTGCTACATAAAAGAGCCTTTTGTGGTCTGTATGCATTACAAAGAGTCGCAAGGAGGGGACAGTTGCATGCACTAAGACAAAATGGTTTTTTAAAGAGGAAAGAGACCATACAACTTTGTGCTTCAGAAACAAGGACCTCAATTCTTCACAAAATGGTCTTGCACCCTCCATCAATTATCAGCTTTTGTTTTCAAAGTCTTATCACCAGAAGCCTTACAGGAACCAGACAAAATAAAACTATGGGCCATAGAGCCTTTTAAAAACTGTAATAGCGCTTCCACACCCAGTCAATGCGCCTTAGCAGAGAAAACATGTATTTTAACCCTTTAATGGAAAACACTCTATTCGAAAGGAATGAATAAGAAAAAAAAAAAATAAGTTTAAGATATCACATGTCATTATTAAGTTGACGATAATGTAGATTTTGTTTTCCAAATTTTGTTATTCTGTTTGTGAAAACACCAAAATTAATGTATACATATTTTTTGGATTAAATAAATACTTCAGTCAGCTTAAAGGACCACTATAGTGCCAGGAAAACATCCTTAGGTCCCCCCCCCCACCCTCATGGCCCCCCTCCCGATGGGCTGAAGGGGTTAAAACCCCTTCAGCCACTTACCTTTCTCCAGCACTGGGCTCCCTCGGCGCTGGGGAACTCTCCTCCCTCTGCCGACGTCAGTGCCGAAAGCGCATGCGTGGCAAGAGCCGCGCGCGCATTCAAAGAGTCCATAGGAAAGTATTACTCAATGCTTTCCTATGGATGGCAGCGTCTTCTCACTGTGATTTTCACAGTGAGAATCGTGGAAGCTCCTCTAGCGGCTGTCAGTGAGACAGCCACTAGAGGCCGGATTAACCCTCAGTGAAACATAGCAGTTTCTCTAAAACTGCTATGTTTTCAGCTGAAGGGTTAAAACTAGAGGGACCTGGCACCCAGACCACGTCATTGAGCTGAAGTGGTCTAGGTGCCTATAGTGGTCCTTTAAGAGCAGTTCCTATGCTCTTGCCCATTGAATTACCATCCTCAAACATGGAGTATATGTTAATCCCTTAAGGACACAACTTCTGGAATAAAAGGGAATCATGGTGGAATATTTCCGTCATGTGTCCTTAAGGGGTAAAACAACAAAGTGTTATGTTGAATCTTGACACAACTGCATCAGCATTATAATGGATAATCAGGAGTGAGCAGGGTTTGTTATGTTTTTTTATTGACTTGTGAGATTTAAAATGTAATGCTAGTTTAAAGAAAAATAAATAAAATAACTGGGATGGATTTCAAACTTGCGCGCCGTCAGAATTTTAGTTTCCTCCAAATACATTTGGACGAAAACAATCGCTGACCAGTCACTATTCCAAAGGGACCCCCTGGCACAGGTTCCCCATGGTAAGTCACCTAATACAATTATTATATGAGTGGGGGCTATTAAACAATATGTGTCCCCATCCAGCCTAAAAATTAATGGGGTGGACCTATTGCCTCCTCAGTACCCACTCATTGGTGGCAGGTGGGGGCTCTAAATGATAAAGTAGAGATGGATCTATTCTTCCCCAACTCCCATCCACTGACGGTGGTGGGGTCTTATAATAATAATTATCCCTAACAAGGGGTCCTTGAGGCTCGAGTCACCCTCCCCTCCCAGTGACTAGAGGTCCCCAAACCCCTAGATACTTCCTCATAAAAGATACCTTGCCTAATCTCCTCTCCTTAAAATAGTGATATATATACATATTTGTTATAAGGAGATTGAGGCTTAGAACACTATTTTTCTTTTCTTTTTATGTGCTGGGTATTTTTCAGTTTCTTTCATTGTTTTGGCTATTGAAATAGTGATGTTTTTCTGTTATTTCCTTTCTGCTTGCAGTTTTTTTTTTTTTTTTTTTAATTCTGTGTTTTTTACTAGTCCCACTTCTGCTGGCTGTATTTGCATACACTGACATTATAATCATACATCATTCTATGTACAGACTTCAAACCTATGCGTTTTATTTTTATGCATAATTTTGTAAATAGAAAATGTATAATTCACAATAGAGTTTACATTCAGATTTATCTAGGTGGAAGTGAAATGGTGCAATAAATATCTTCCAGCTAATTACCCCTAATTCTCATAATAACCTAAGACGAATATTGTAATTTTTATTAAGATCTTTAAGTGCAGACGGATGCTGTTGAAAGCTGGCAGCCAGACTTAATGGGCTGAGCGAATATGGAGAAGATCATCATCAGAGCACAAAGGGGGACCGAGTTTCTAGAGTCTGAAATATACAGTAAGCCACGTAGCTGGCATTATATATATAACAATGAGATATTTAAAAGGAAGCCTGTGAAATAATTAGCAGGGTGAGGCTGTGTTAAGAGCAGAGACGAGTTAAATAACGCTAAGCACTTAATTATAATGTAGTTATAGTTTAAGACTTCTAAAGGAACACTATAGTGTTAGAAGTACAAAACTGTATTCCTAACTCTATATGCCCTCTGCCCCTAAACCCGCCCCCCCCCCCCACCACTCCCAACCCCATAACAAATATAGAGTTAAACATATTTTTAAACTTAACCAATCAAGCGCTGATGTCCCATGGTGCTGGCTCCTGCTCCTTCTTTACCGACATAAGTCGATGGGCTGGACCTATTCGCATGAGTGGCGAACGCATGAGGGGCGAACGCATGAGTGGCGAACGCCTTTCCCATAGGAAAGCATTGCTCAATCCTTGCCTATGGGGATTTTCTTGACGCTGGACATCCTCATGCAAAACGTAGACAGCCACTAGAGGCAGTCTTATCCCTGCAATGCAAACATTGTCATTTCTCGAAAACTACAATGCTTTATATTGCTGGGCTAAGGAGGACAGGGACACTGCAACCAGACCACTTTAATGAGACAAAGTGGTCTAGGTGACTATAGTGTCCCTTTAATTATTTTCGGCAATTCGTGGGCCTCATTTCTAAGTCGTATCATGTGACAACATTTTTAAATACAATTGGGATCTTCTTAGGCAAGAGCCAAACATGTTTGGCTGTGAGCTGAGATTGCAGCAGATATTCCGTAATGCCAGTGACACCCCAGATCACAATGCCGAGCCAGATGGCATGATGTCACTCAGCAGAGAAAAAGACTGAATTCCAGATATATAATCACAAAATATCCAACCACTACTAACAACTTAATAAGCTGCAAATAACTATTGCTAGATATGTACATTTGTATGTGCTTTTAAAATAATCTGCTCTTTTTGGGGACATTTAAAAAACAAAATTGGGAGAAAAGGGATGAGCAACTAAAAAAAAATATTAACTTGCAAAATCAAATCCACTCAACTGTTTTACATCTATATGTTTCTGTTTCCCCACCCCCCAAAAATAGCCCGAAACTCCCTGTACATTGGATCCACTTATGATTTACTCGGAGATCTCACAACATGTGGACAACTGTATTTTTCCAAAAACGCCTGTGTGTCATATTCTTAAATAAGCGAACAAAAAAGTCTGAATGCCCCATCAGCGGCTCCTAATTCAATTAAAGAATCTAAACATGTTACGAGATCAGTAGTTTCACCATAGAAAGCTAGGGAAAAACCAAGATTGACCACATTCTATATCGATGACATGGCCATCAGGATCAGATCGCAGTGATGATATCATAAACAGATCAGATAGATCAGATCAAGTGATTCTTAAGAGGGACTTTAGAGGTATGCTTTCTATTTTGTATGTTTTGCTTTTTACAATGCATTTACAGTGCATTTACAGTGCATTTTAATATGAGTGGAACAAAAGAGTTGATACGCTATATCTTTAAAACCTCTCAAATGTGAGACTAGTGAATGAAAAATGTAAAGTGACACTGACAATAATATTCTGTAAGTAATACTGTTAACCAGTATTTTTACTCCAAAAAGCTTGTAAACCATACTTCTAACAGCAGGTCACAAACTAATATAAACTTTAGCATCAAATTAAAAAAATAAGGTGGACAACCCCTTGAAAAAAACATATATATATATATATATATATGTCTGCAAAACTCAAATATTAATTAAAAAGTTATTTACTAATGAATGGATGTTGTACGTGATATAAGATGGTGCTTATACCTGTAAGATTGGAGGTTGATAAAAAAAAGAAAAAAATCAGGAAAGTTTTAGACAGAGAGGTTTGTGAAAAGAAAGCTTTGTCTTTCAGAGAGTGTTTACGATCAATCTGAAAAAAAATATATCCTTGGGCTAAAATATTTAGTGGCACCCAGAAGTCTGAAGACAGAATCTCGGGCCTGTGGTTTTTCAAGGGCACTTTATCATCCCTTGCATTCTCAAAGGGATCTCTCAATGAATAGTGCTCGGTTACAGAGAAATCTAGTCCACGCCTATTCCTCTTCATTTTCCTTGGCAAGACTTTCGAACTGCTCTATTTTTAGCTAGATGGCTTTCTATTTATAGATGACTACCAGTTAAGAGACATTTATTAGGAAAAAAAAAAATACAAAAGAAGGAGGGGAAAGAACTTCCTTTGGCTTATTGTAAACTGACTATCCCGACCTGTAGCTGAAGTCATTTCAGCTGCTTTCAATCTTGGAAAAATAAAAAAAAGAAAGAATTGAGAGTTTCGGAGATTTAAAAATAACCCTGCCCTCCGGCCATGGGACTAAAATGCAACAAGCTGTTACTATGTGAAACGGTGTCAATGAAAACAAAAGCCATTCTTCTACGACCGGATTGAAAGAAAGACTTTAGTGCTATGGATATAGGAGAGTATTGCGTGAAACATTTTTCCGATCTGTCAGCCAACAGATGTTTTGGAAAGACGGTACAGTTGTGAAACTGTAAAACTAAAACTTCAAACGCTGGCAAGATGAACACCTAGTAGTGTTTTGTCCCTAACCGTTTACTGAAAAAGTATCACGTTGAGCTGATTTGGAAACTTTTTCCAACGTTGATAGTCGGGTAAACCGTTTTAATCAACTCACCGTTTAAAACAGTCCACATGAATATGAAAATAAAATATATCAGCTTCTATTCAATGCAGACAATTGTTGGTTTATCGTGAATCATGAAATATTTTTTTACGTTGAAGAGCAGCTTAATAATACACAAAAAAAAAAAAAACAACCTACAAGATACCAGTTACGTCAATGTGTTCCTTTCACTGGGCCATTCAAAACGTAGACTGTTATTATCTCAATATGTCGAACACTGCGATATTAAAATTGCTGTACCATTTAACTTTCTAAAGGCACGGTTTGCGCCCGCTCTCAAAGAGTTCACCAGGCAAAGGAATCAAAAGAGATTTATAAAAACAAATTGGAGCTAGTAGGATGAAAAATAGCTCAAGCAGTACCAGAGACTTAGTTACAAGGCTCAAAGGGATGGAACTACTGTGGCTTTAGAAATATACATAGCAGGTCAGGCCACTATTAACTGTGCAGAGACTTGTACAAATCCCACCATTGGTGAGACCATGGAACACTGTAGTTCAGTCATTAATATCATCAGAGTTGCTTAAGTAAATATAGATAGACCAAAGGAACACTGTAGAAAATCCTGTAATGTTTTGAAATAGGAACCTAACTACAAATGATATAGTGTCATATGAAAATGTTATTTTTATTTTTTTCCTTCTTTCTTTATTTTCATCTAAAATCTCAAATAATTTTGTTTGTGATGTAGTCGTGGTATAGTTACTGTAAATCCACAAGACACAGCACAGCTTTATGTTTACCCAATGGCAGACATACATACATACAGACTGATTTTTGTAATTAAAATGGTATGTGTAGACCTTTGTTGTATATATCTATTTAATGCTTAAAGTTATACAGTTTGCAACAACCCCCCCCCCCCCATCCCCACCTGAAAAATATGTTGTAAGCAAATGGGCATGTCACATATGTAGATCATTTGTGAAAAATGCCCACCTAAGTTAAACATCAGACATGATCAGTCTGCTGCTAGTAGGTGATAAGTCATAAATGCTAGTCATGTGAAAAGGTCAAATAATTCTAAGGTTTGGAATCACAAAAAATATATATATATTAAGGCAGTAAAGCCAAAGAAATTGTTACTTAGAGATTGTTCCTAGATGGATAGATGGATAGATAGATAGATAGATAGATAGATAGATAGATAGATAGATAGATAGATAGACAGGCAGACAGTTATAGACAGTTATAGACCTATAAGGTCCAGTGATGACTGTACAATGATACACTAGTAAGAATGAAATGCAAGTCCCTCTCTAATCATACAAAATTATTTGTATCCACAGTAGGTGGAACCATAAAAAGCAAGATATATTTATATGAAAATGAAATATCCTGTCTAATAGTATGACTACAGGACTGCAGCTGTTTCAGTTGGTGTAACTTTCCTTCAAACTGGATCAAAAACACGTTACATATTCCATTCAGTTAATCTGATCATAGCTGACACCTTTCTAATTGCCAAAAGTATTTTGTAACTAAACTGAAAGGATTTACCTAATTTCTCCTGTTGCGTGCTACCTACGAGCGTCTGTAATTTAGTAGCAGTTAAAATCCATTAGTCTGTTTCAAGTTGGGTTATTTTTGTTCTTGGAGGAGTCACCGTGAATCAGGAATCGCTGAGCTAAATGTTACCACCATTGTCAATAATCTGTACCCAGCACACAGGAAAAATGCACTGGATAGTTTAGCAATTGCGTTGTGCCAAATAACAGAACAATTTAAAAAAAACAAAACTATCAAATACATTTGAGCTGTATATCTCCAATTCTCTCGCTGTTCAGCCAGACTTTGTAGTACGTTCTGGTCCTTGGAATACTGAAAATGTACCTACTGATATTGTAAAAAAATGGTTTACATTTTGGGAAGTACAGATATTCTGTTAAATGCCTAGAGCCATAAATGTAAAGTAACATCGAACATTATGAATAAATATATTTGTTCATAATATTAGAGTGTTCCTTTTAACTTTTAGATGTACCCTCCTTTTGGAAATCTAAAAAAACAAAAAGGAAAGAAAGCATAGATTTTTTCCAGTGTGTCATGGTCTCACCGTGGTATCAGCTCTGGCCACTGTTAGACCACCATGGATCATTATCTTGGCCCAACCCGATGTTTCTGGTAGAGAAGTATTATCCTAATGTTTCTCTTCCATGGTGGCATAACAATATCGAATGTGTGGACTTTCAGTTGCTGAAAATCTTCAAGAGCAACTACCTCTAGCAGTTGTCTGACTGCCACTAGAGGCACACTGACTGAAAAAAATGTAAACATTGCCATTTCTAAGAAACGGCAATCCTTACATTTGTTAGAGTGCAGGGAATTAAGATGTAGGGAGTTTGCTGCTCAGAGTGTCCATTTAACATCCCACTGGTGTTTTTGACTTGAGAAATGGGAGACTCTCATTCTGAATTACTTTTCACCATTAGCTGGCAGAGAATTATGGTTATTGTTGCCTAAAAACCGAAGAGGCTTTTCTGTTGCTTAATAAAGATATCACTGCATTTACTGTATTGCTGGATACAGCATTAGCTTCTATTTTGCATCTGCCTCCGCAGACCAACACAGCTACTCGAACCTAAAGTACCGGTATATATAACAACTCTCTAGAAACTCTCTAGAAAAGAAAATTATGCATTTGCCGTCTTATCTTTCTTTTTCATGTTTGTGAAGCACTTAATATTGCATTTCTTAGCAGCCACTCTTGCGAATAGCTTATTGTGTATGTTTATAACAAATCATAAATGAAGATGTTTTTTTTCTTCCACATAATTGCTGTGTTTTACCAAAGTATGAAGGATGAGCTTTGGCCAACAGTAAAACTGACCACGATCACTTAGTCATGATACCGCCCAATGACGACGAGCTCATTAAGAACCTGCTCAGAACTCGGCAAATAAGGTTTATATAATTGTCTATTACAGCTTTCCATGTCAGTTGTTTATTTCTTTGAGCTGCGTTCACTGTGTCCCGTTGCTCACGATCACACATTATCATATATTATTTTTTAAGCTTCTAGATAAACAATGAGATGCAGTAGCGTTCTTCAATAAACATCATAGTTTGTTTTGTCTACATCAAAGTAATTCACCGTTTTGAAATGTCTGTATTGTTAAAGAGACTGCTACCAGACAGGCATCTTGTGCACTTCGTAATGAAAGGAACTCATCTGTTCCTCTCTACTTTGGTTTTATCCCCATAAACAATTTCACTTGTATATAAAATAAAAGGTTGATCTCTGTATGAGAAGGCATGGGTTACTAAGTTGACATTTGTACTGCAAAATTTAGTCCAAAACAGTAAATTGGAATAAAGTGGGTTTTTTTTTAGATTAGTTGTCAAATGAAATTAATTGGCGTGAGCTTTGGCAGAGCTCACTGTTTGGTAAATAAACTCCAAAATGAATCACGTCGCAAAAAGAATGCTTAGTAAAAATAATGAAAACATACAAAGAGGAATTTTATACTATATTCCAATGTGTAAAAAAAATAATTTGAATCCTAATACCAACATCATTTACCCAAGAGGGTGGTTTTGCTATGTATCATACTGCGTTGCCAAACAAAATTAAAGAAACACAACCCCAGTTACTTTGCTTCCACTTCTGCCCGGGGCACAGTATTATTTAAAGGGACACTATAGTTACCAGAAAAAAAAACTACAGTTTAATGTAGTTGTTCTGGTGAGTATAATCAGGTCCTTCAGGCATTTTCATGCAAACACTGCTTTTCACAGAAAAGGCAGCGTTTACATTGCCCTCTTGGGACACCTCCAGTGGTCACTGCTCAGATGGCCACTGGAGGTGCTTCCTGGGGCAGTGCTGCTTCCTGGGCCAGTGCAGAATTTTCCTCATACATTGATTCAATGCATCTCTATGAGGAGGTGCTGATTGGCACCCATCCCACCTCCTTGCCAATTTCAGCCAAACCAATGCTTACTCTATGGAAAAACATTGGATTGGCTATAAATCGTAAATTCTGATGATGTCACCAAGGAGGTGGATCCGTGCAGCGTTGGTAATACGGTGAGTTTTAACCCCTTATAAGGGAGTTTAGGGGAGGGCAAGCCACCTAAATGGTGGTTTTAACACTATTGGGTCAGGTGTTTGTGTTCCTGACCCTATAGTGTTCCTTTAATGTATCTGATTAATCAGAAGTATGAAAGAAAAAGTATAATCTATAATACTCCTAGTTATTGTTAAGGATGAGTCAAAACATAAAAAATAAAAAACATAACTTTTTTAGGTATCACTCAATAATAATTTTCACATAAAATTGCTGTTTTGTCCTGTATTACAAGTGGCTAAAAAAAAATAAAAACGTTTGCAAAAAATAAATAAAAAATATACGGCTAATATCCTACTGCTAATATATTTACTGACCGTGCTTTTAAACGGTAAAATAGTTACATTGCTTATTTACAACAAGTTTAAAGATGCAAGTCTTAATTGATATGAAGAGACTTTGGAAATCTAATTAACCTCACAGTCAGTTATTAACGCTGCGACCTTTAAATATCATTGACACAGAGGGATTTTTCCTTATTCAATCCTATTCAAAACATCCCAACAGGTGACTAGACACAAGCCAGGTCACAAAACCAACTACTCGCTCTTGAGATTTGACAGGCTAATGCAAAATAAGACAATCAAGGAAATGGGATTGGGAGATTTCTGTCAGAGGGCCACGTGGTCGAACGGCATGCTTTTCAAAGGAATGTCACATGAATCAAGCTCCCCGTTCTACTCCACAATTAATTACATGCACATTTTCTTCAAGTTAACTTGTTGAGTGCCAGAGGGTATGCAAAGCCTGCTGTAAACATGTGCTCAATGTTGAACAGCATGTGTCGAATGGCACTTTATAAAAGGCTTTGATACGAATTATCACCCTTGATAAAATGCACTTATACTTTTTTTTTTAAATGCTTGAATCCCTTAAAGTTTAAGGGATTTACAGAGAATATTGATTTGAGGCAGAATACACCAAGCCATTTTCAGCATTTTAAAGGGTTACTCAGTATTTAAAGAAATATATATATATATATATATATATATATATATATATATATTTTAATTGTAATGGCCACATTTCTGACGATGGCAGTTCCCATTTTCTTCAGACCATTAACCCCTTAAGGACAGATGACGGATATATTCCGTCATGTTCCCTTTTATTCCAGAAGTTGTGTCCTTAAGGGGTTAAACACTTTTGTGTTTATTAGTCTGATATAAACAACATAAACAGGGTGACCAAATCCACCATCTTTTCTAGGATGCATATCATATATACATATTGATGGGCAGCGCATGAAAAGGTTGCCCTGTAGTATGTAGAATTCAGAAGAAGGTGTGTTAGATTAGGCAATTAGGCAATGAAGAATATGCATTATACACACTGCAGGGCAACCCATGTATGGGAAACTTTTGTGTCCATGTAAGCATGGTGGATCTGGGCACCCTTAGCATAATTTACACCCGCCATGATTTTTCATAATGTTGCTTAGATACTTTTATAGTAGAGATATCTTTAAGAGGGGAAAGACTATGCTATGTGCCGTGCTGGCCAGCTTTCCTTATTTGTGCCTAAAAAAAATGGCCTTCGAACATCATAACCACTACAACCCTCTCTACGGGTTGTGCTGCAAAAAGAGCCCTGGCACCCTCCCATAGTAAGTAGTCGAACTCTTTTAGTACGATTTGGCAACTTATCTGGGTCCCCTCCAGCTTCCACTGATACGGCCCCGGGATCTGGTTTTCTACTGCAGAAGAATCCAGTTGGCTCTAAAGAAGCAAGTCCTCTCTGATGATGAACGTGGTCTTGCACTGGCCAGGCTTTACTTTGCAGTGGCATATGGCTTTCCTCGGGTCACAGGGGGGTTGCCTATCGATACAATCGATAATCGAAGGTCAAGGCACTCTTGGCCGCATAGCCAGTAAAACGCTCACTCCTATCCTATTCTATTCTTTATGTGAATTTTTCTCTGGTGTCTCCAAAAACGGAACACCAGTACTTTATTATTATTATCGCCATTTATATAGAGCCAACAGATTCCGTAGCACTTGAAATGACAAGCAACTCGAAATACATTACCAGTAAAACCAAAAAACATTAGTTTAACTATTAATTCTTGTAACAAATCAATGTATCATAGAACACAAATTCAAGCATTTTAAATCTAGTGTGAGGATGCTGTAATGTACCAGCGTGCTCTGTAACTTGGGATCTTTTATTGCCAATGGTGACATCAAGCTGTTTTCACACTCCTAGTGTTTCCTATGTGCTAAATCTATCCATGATAAAACGTGAAGCTTCGCAGAGAAGCTTGCTCAACAGCACGGTAAATATTGCTGGCTACAAATGTTGCATATACATCTAAATCACAAAACAAATGACACAGAGTCATTCAAACACCATACCGTAAGAAAACTAGCTTCTACATGCTGTGGCTGGATAATTGTATGTATGTTAATAATTCAGTGAATTATTTAAATTTTTATTTTTTTAAAAGGTGTGAGCCATTTTTAACAGATTGTATCATGTACTTTATTTTTTTTCCCTTTATTTTTCACACTTCCTGGTGACAAAAATAAATAAATAAAAAAAATAGAAAAGCTGATATACAGAATACAGGATCGCTCATGAATATTATAACTCACTCTTTTTCATTTTAATATCATGAAGATAAAGGGTGGTTCTCAAGACGATCTGTCAAGATGCCTATATTGTCAGGCAGAAAATCTGTCCAAGTGAGAGAATGTCAAAGCAGGCTCCTACAACCCTTCACGAGAAGCGACTGCATGCTAGACTGAAGCCAAGTTTAATAAACACACAAAACAAAAACAACTGTTTAATGGTTCGGCTTACTGCGTCTACGATTTACATTTAGAAGTAAAATAATCGAAAATAACATCTAGGCATTAAATCAAGGAGGAGCGGGACCTGCAGTTTGAGAACCATTTTTTTTTTTTTTTTTTACAAATGATAAATAATAAAGAACAAAGGCGGTAAAATATCCAAATGAATGGTGTCTTTGAGTTCCAAGGAGAAAAAATGATTTGGAAAACTTGGTGATCTGGACTTCCTAAGTCCATATCGATGTTGTTGCTCATTTTCTGTGTTGTGCCTGGCTCAATTTCTTGTTCTTGGCTATTAATCTGCAACAACCATGGCAAAAAGTAGATCCACAATTGCCCCAATCCTGATACTTTGTAAGACTTTAGACTGGCAAAGCATCATGGAAGTTGTAGTTTTACAACTATTTTTGTCTGTCCCTTGTCTACATGCTAAGAAGGAGCACAGCAAGAGGGGACACACATCTCTTTCTCTATAGTTTAGATCACCAAGGACAAAGCAAATCTCCTTCCTGGCAATCTACAACTATCACTTCCTGTGTCCATATCTGACAACGATACATGGTAAAAGAGAATGAGAGATTGTTTTTTAAATATTTTAAAAATTTACATTAGTTTTCCAACATCAGTTTAATGTCCCCCGCAAAAAAAACAAAAACAAAATGTAGGATTCTATACATATGTTTTGTTTTTTTTAATAGAAACAAGATATTGTTGTTCCTTTTTGTAGTTGATGTGGAAAATGCATTGGAATAAAATATCTAATAAAAAATAATACAAATATTTCAAAGGACCCAAAATCCCAAGAATTGGTATTGGTAATTGGTAAAGTACACTTTAATAATATTATATTATACCCCACTTCAAACTCACTTAGCAGAGTAAAGTAGTACTAATAATAAGAATAATTAACATAAAATACTTTCCCCAGAAATTATCCTATAGAGACTCAGAATATTTGGAAAAAGGAAGATTTCTGCTTTTAAATAAGCTGTCTCATGTTTATCCATATATGTGGGTGGAGGGAGGTTACCCCACATACCATGATGGTGTGCGTATGGGGTTATCAGATATCTAACTAGACACATGACCCCTCTACTGACAGAGAGGGCTCTAAGCCAATTGTAGTTCTTACACAGGGGTCCTAAACCACTTTTATTGTGCTAGGATATTTCAAAAATCCTTCACCTGTCCCTCTAAGAATAACAGGGGGCAAAATAGGCCACCACCATCCACCTCCTTAAACTAATGTCTTGATGGACAGTGTTACCACCCATTTCTAAGGGTGATTATTTCTATCCTAGCCAACTCTTTGGTTTCATGTATCCTAGGGGGACAAGAAACAATCCATTTGAAATGAACATCGAAAGGAATAAGGACTCTATTATAACCTCTGTCCCTAAGGCAAAGAAGTATTTTTTTGTGAACTTTGAGCAATCCCTTGATACTTAGGGAAAGACCCCTCACTTTAAAAAAAGAGATTCTTCCTTTTAACCACACAGTGAAAGGGATAAAATATAATAGATATAAATAATTCAAACGTTAAAAAAAAAGCAAAACACAAAACCTATAAAATAAATAAAAAGAATAAGAAAAATATAACGTATTAGTAAAAGAACTAATTAAATATAAGGTAGGCACGCCAAGACCTGAACAGGAAAAAAAAAACACGATCCGTAGGACCAATGGGTTAGGGTTCCAGACTGTTGCTTTAGTGAGAGATCCTCACTACACTTTAGGGTCCTTGAGTAGGCATGTTTTAATACGTTTGTCACATTACAAGAAGCGATCTATCAACCCTATCTCTAGTCCTGCAGTGTTGGGGGAGAAAATGAAATGCCACCATATTTTTATTGAATAACAGGCATTTCAGTGTGACTGCAAAAACATAAAACAATTGGCAGAAAAAGAAGGAAGGCAAGGATGTTGTGAAAATATCCCACTCGAGTAGAAAAATCCCACCTTTGCATTTATATATATATATATTTTTTTTTCTTCTTCATGTCGGCATGCTTAGATAGAACATAATTAATGGAAAAAACAGTCTTACAAAATATTGACAATTTTCCTGTGCTCTAAATTCATTTTACCAAACAGCTCTATCTCCCCTTCTATCTCTTGCTGACTCCCCCTCTCTCTATATGAGTATATATATTTCTACTTACATATATTTGTATATATTTCCCCCCAATTCTTCTCATATATTGTTTCTTTTGCTCGTTACATAAACTGTATTTGTTGTCATTTTGACCCATTTATATATTGTCACAATGTTACCACTGAAATTATTTCACTTATGTCGTGAAATGCCACAATGATGTCCCTGGAAAATGCTTTTGTCCTCCTTATGCCTTACACAGAGCACTGCCAGTTAGGTGCCATTCTGTATAAAGCACGGAGTAGATGGTTCACTTGGCATACAGAATGTGTGTTTCGTGCACGTCCTAATGTTCAGTAAAACAGTCAAACATGGTTTTGAGTAAAATCTCCGTCAGAGTTCTGATCACAGACAGTCTCTTTGTATCTATTGTGTGAGCGTAACACACATGCGCAGTGTTGTAAGAATTCCAACTATAGCCAGCAGGCAGGAGATCCTACTTGTGTACATTGTACATTGTGCACCTGTGTATTTGTGTGTTACTGGGTCTCCAGGTACCTGGGCGTTAGTTGGAGAGTGATTTACTGTGCTCAGTGTACTACTCCAGCTCTGAGTGCACACAAAGCAGCGTGAGTGGATACAGAACATACAGGGTTATTCGCTAAATTGAGAATTAAAAGTGAATTTCAAGTTTAAAGCCAGAGTACCAGAACTAAAAGTATAGCTGACTTAAAGAGAACTTTTTGAGCTTAAATTTGGAATTCACTCTCTGCATCTATTGACTGATCAGGAGATCTTGTTCTCTGCATAGCCTCATGATCATCTGATTGCATTGAGACAGACCCCTAGCTGTGCTATGAAATGCTCATGCACAGTAATATTTCATAAATTTAATTTGTTATTAAAACACGATTTTCTTTGCAAGGCTGCCGAACGGGCATACACAGAGATGGGGTATGGAGGCAAATTCTATATATTTATACATGTCTGCTTCTAAAGAGGTTATGATTTACTCGTCTAAAGAGACGTCTTCTACAACCAAGAAATGACTGGCATCTCAGTCCTAAGTCATATGAGAAGTAAGACAGCAGCATGTCCAGTGTGGACACATGAAGCCACTGGCTGAGGTTCCTTAATTCATTTCATGGCTTTTAAGAATATGAACAGTGCCGTACAGCTTTTCATTTAAAGTGAGGTTTTATGCAAACTGTACTTATATTTACATGAAAGAAATTGAAAAGGGATCTGTTTGTTGGGTTGGTTTCTTAGCATTTTTTGCAAAATAAATAAATAAAAAACAAAAAAATACATGAATTTGGTTCATGGAAAAATGAGACGCACTCGTGTATCATTGATGTCTGGAATAGAATTCCAATTGTCTGGACTTTTTTTCCAACACCATGAAAGATTTATTTATTTTAAACTGTGAAACAGTCGTAAATGAATAAAAAAATATATTATTTTTTTTTTAAATCACAAATGCGCAAGTCATATTGCTTAATGTTTCACCATACGTGCTGCAATTGAATGATTTTAAAGATAAATCCAACAATGAAATGCTTACTTTGTGGCCTGTGTGTCCTCTGGCCGAATCATATAATTAGGATCCTGAACAAACATGTGAAGGTCAAGAGGTCACTAATCAACTTAACAGGATATTGCAGTCTACTTAGCAATATAGGATAGTGCTAATTTGAACCCATTTAACATCTTTTACAAAAGCGTGGCATTTAATTAACCCCTTAACCAACAAATTCTTAAAAAGCTTCTTGGTGGTCACATTAGCACATTAAAATGTAACTGTTTGCCATATTTTGAAACATGCATATTGTATAATACAATATTTTAAACATTCTTAAGTGCATGGGGGATACCACTGCAATTTATTAGTTATAAAGATATTTAACCCCTTAAGGACCAAACTTCTGGAATAAAAGGGAATCATGACATGTCACACATGTCATGTGTCCTTAAGGGGTTAAAGAAGAAATGTCAGAAATTTGATTTTCGCTATTATTTTAATGTTTTTTTTCGGTAGTATTTATTTTGTATGCCATAATTTGCTAACGAGACATTTAAATGAAAGTGATCATAAAAATGTCATCACGTTGGCATAACGTTGTAAAGGGTGTAGGTTATACCAGTTTTGTAAAGGGATAGCAGTACAGATCTTCATCCAGGAGCTATGTGAAGTTGTGAGGTATTT
The DNA here is from genome assembly GCF_036172605.1 of Pelobates fuscus. Taxonomy (NCBI): domain Eukaryota; kingdom Metazoa; phylum Chordata; class Amphibia; order Anura; family Pelobatidae; genus Pelobates; species Pelobates fuscus. The sequence goes on along the minus strand of NC_086321.1, from coordinate 33,361,536 downwards.
ATCTAAGTCCAAACGTGACACCCAGACAAGCTCGATAACAAAATCATAGCATTTGAAGAAATGCCATAAAAATTACATTTTCAAGGTGGACGCGGACACCCTAGCGTAGCAGGGAATGTCTCAAATATTTATAGGAACAGTAAACCTTGCATGAAATACATTGGAGTACACCCATGTTCCAATGCACAACGTTCAGAAATAAGCCTAATCTTTGGTATCTTTGATAAATTGTAGATCTTCACTTTTCGAACAGCTGAATAAACTGAAGGTATGAAGAGTGAGGAAAAATCCTCGCCATTGTGTATCCCATGTGGCTTGAACTTCTGAATTTGCTTTCGTATATTTTATACATTAATTTGGCTCTATTCTGGAAGGTTACACTTGGTTACACATCACACAATGTTTACAATGTAACAATGTTTTTAGACATCTTCCTTGCCTTAGGTAAAAAGATTGCTGGGAATCCCTATTTCAAAAGAAAGTCTTGACTTAAGCACTAAACATTGAATTGTAGTGAATTGAAAATGGGATTCGGAAAGTTAGGAAAATGGAGCAGACTATCACCAACTCGGATATAGTGATATGAGGGCTTTTGCCAAATCTGTAAGGATGCTCAAAACACTTGAAAGTGCACCTATAATGATCAATATGTCTTGAAATCAAGATATAATTATAATTAATATCTATTTAAAATATAGTTTCAACAATGAATTGTACTATGCAAAGGGCTATTAAATGTAAAGAGGAGAAGCAATTTAACATTTTATTAGTATTATTATTTTATTATTTTTCAGAATTAGGGTATTAACGGTACACTGTCGGCACTATAATCATTTTATCTAATTGGATTGGTAATAGTGGCTGGAGACCGCTTGTGCATTCCCTCCATTCAGTGTTAAGACATTTTTCAAGCAGTTTAACAATGAACGAGGGTTCATTGTGGCCCACAGCTTCACCCCTACTGGAGATATTGCTAAAGCAGCGATTAGACAATTCCTTCTAGTCATACAAATGTATACCAGCAATGGGTGCTGAAAGCAGTCAGCTGACATCCCAGCCACCCACTGCCATGCATAAATCAGTATTAGCACAAGCAACACAAAGGGAGAGAGGGACTCTTGTTTAGAATTAGAAAATTAAAACAGTTTTTACACTGAATGAAAGAGTGGCACAAGGAGAATCCAAACACTATAACCACTGTAATGAGATAAAGCTGTTACAGTGCTTACAGAGTCCCTTAACAGCTTTCAGTGGTTACATTTGGGACTAAGGGAAAGGTTTGTTCAGCTTTTGGGGCAAGTTACATTTATGGTTATGGAAAAATGGTTGTTTAGGGTACAAGCATATAAAGTTTGGAGGGTTATTTGCTAATTATCTTTCTATGTTTGCTAATAGAGTTGAGGTAGTATACAGTGTGTGTCACTCAGTGCTGTCACTACTCCACCTGCAAGGCATTTCCTGTGTGAGAGGCTGTTAGTGGGCAGACAGGAAGTGATCCCTTCCACTTCCGGTCCAGCCCCACACACAGACACAGGAAGAGCTTTGACAGCACTGAGTTTCACATCCTATTCTTCCTGCAGCTCTGCTATCAATCATAGGGATGTACTACAGATGACTCTGGTCAAGGCTCCTGGTACTCAACTCTCACCATCAGTCTATTTGAGCTCTGAAAAGACACATTTTAAATGCCCCTCGAAGACATGCACCTGTAGGCAAATACCTTATTTGCCTAATGGTAAATCTGAAGCTAAGCTTTACTGCTACATCGTAGCCATAAAGGCTACTAACATGGAGATCTAGAAAGGTTGCCCTTTCACAGCTGTATTTCCCACCTTCAAATGTTTAGAAAACAGCTGATTATGTGTAGTGGTGCACTCACACACTAGAAAGTAGGATGCTGATTGCATCATTTTGGGATGGAGGTCCTATCCAATAGCTGGAAGAAGGAGGTACATCATTCCAGAATGTGTAAAGAAAACATACCTTTTTGTCTGTCATAGGCAGTAAATATGCAATTTACAATATATATAAACTATATATTATATTGCAAAATCTCAATATATAGATAATACTTGCTTCCAGCACCATCATGTGTGAGCTCTGTTGGTGTTATCTAAAACAGCCACCTTAAGTCCCGCTTCTATACTTCCCACGATCTGATTTGATCTGTCCTACTTGGGGATAGGAAGGCAGACATGCTGGTTTTAATGGACAACTCATCGGCATCTCCTATGAAATGTTGCAATATTTGCTATGCCAGAGAGCAGAAGAAACACCTGTTGGAAGGTTCTCCTGCTCTCCAGTGTCGGTCAATTGTAGCAGAGATTATTATGCAAACTCTATGCTGAAGAATTAACTGACAATTAGAAGAGGGATCAAGTATACTAGGGACCTCATTTTTAAAAAGCTTCTTCTCCACAGTTCTATATATTATAGTAATTCCGCTAGTACAGATTAAACACAGAATTTAATATACTTTTAAATTAGGCAAACTTGCATGTACCATAACAGGTACATGTTAAAGATTGTACAATATGTAGTTGAACAAGTTGGTAAAAAGAAAGAAAGAATTAAGCATCTTTAGCACTTCTATACAAAATGCAGAGCGAGTTGGCCAATAATGCTAAGCTTATAGAACACCTTGCCACAAGAGATGCAGAGTAATGTTCATAAAAATAATGCTTTCAACTCTTACCTCAACAATGTCTGAATTTGTTCGACTTTCATGCGGTTCATTGTATTCAGTATATTTCAGCAAAACTTTATCCATATCAGTGCTAGCGTACTGGAATAGTTTGTTTGTGCTGTTGAAGATTATTAGCGCTATTTCACAGTCACATAAAACACTCAGTTCATAAGCCTTCTTCATTAACCCAAACTTTCTCTTTGTAAATGTCACCTGAAAAAAACACGGAGTAAAAAAAAAATAGGTCTGTTACAAAATATGAACAATTCTGATGTTCACATTGTCTATACAGATGTTTAAACTGCAATTTGATAAATACTTGCAAAAACATAACATACAGGGATATAATTTCTAATTAGTGGGGTAATAGCTGCTTGATCCAATGAGACATCTGACTGCTATTTTGGCGTCAAGAAGGAATTTTTTCCTAGTTTGTTGCAAAATTGGAAGCGCTTCAGACTGCTTTTTTGCCTTCTTTTGGATCAACAGCAAAAGCATATGTGAGGAAGGCTGAACTTAATGGACGCAAGTCTCTTTTCAGCTATGTAACTATGTAACTATGTAACATTAAAGAAACACTGAATAATTTAACAACATTGTGACACATTTCCAAGTTTTCTGGATAGTGACACTATAGTTATAGTAATGTCCATAAGAGATTGCATTGAGCGAATGATTACTTATTGTCTCAATGTACGAGAGTGCTGTGACCAGTTTTAAATTCAGAGTGTGTGTAAATCGTGATTTCTGTGTTTTACTGGGTTCGTACAGGTATAAAATAATGACTTAGCAGTCTATTTAGCCCCTTAAGGACACATGACGGAAATATTCCGTCATGATTTCCTTTAATTCCAGAAGTTGTGTCCTTGAGGGGTTAACAGTGAAACTAACGTATCAATTTATATTTTTGAAATCGTTATCTAAACCAGGACCTCTGAAATGTGGCCACACACGGTCACACTTGACCATTGCCATTCTGAGTTTGTCTTATATTCAATTTTTTAACACAGACACCACAGCTTGGATGTGTGCTTACTGAAGGCCACAGGAAAATATGATATGTGAACCACGGAACTAGATTATCAGATTAATGTTCCAGGGCTCAAAATGACAGGTTTGTACTGTACAACAACACTGACTGTGTGATCATTCAAAATAGACTATGTGGTTAAGAATTGAGGTTACTAAAAATCTTATAGCATTGATAGGAAGTTATACTATGTGTCCCTGTAAAACCCAATGTGAGCACCTGCTTTTCAAAGCACAATAACCAATATATTTTTATGCAACCACAGTTCCTGCTGCATGAAAGAGAAAACGATAAACCAGCTATAATATCTCAAAATATAAAAACATTGAACGAGTGACATAAAACCCATATTTAAATGACTAACTTGCATCTAAGCCAGAAAAACCAATATGTTCTTTTGGTACAAAACAGTTAGATACTTAAATATGTATATTTTTTTGGAAGCGTTCCTGTAACTAAGAATACTGCAACGTCTGAACGCCATGCTCAGATACAGGAACAGGTTGTTATGGTGATTGGTTTGTAACATGGATTGGTGGCAGCGCATTTATGCATAGAGTAATGATACACACAATGTGTTCCTTCTAACAATTAAATAGATTAGAATATAATTGTGAATTTGAATTTGTATTGAACATAGAATGCAAGACAACATTCAAAAACTGTGGGTTGAAATGAATTTCTGTGCCAAGCATTGCTCTGTACTGATTTTGTTTTTTTTAGTTTTGATTATTGATAATCTTAAGTGTACATAAAATCAATAAAAAATCAATCTTATCTTAAAATTTCGGTAAATGTTATTTTTATGCAAGACATGTCAATTTTCAGTATTAGCATTAGCATATTCACTAAAGTGAGAGGATGGTCAGAAATTAAAAGTGAAATTTCAATTTAAAACCTTAAGTGGAAGAATTCTCCAAGTAAACTATGCTTCCATTCTGACTAAAGATGTCTCAGATTTGAAATTCACATTGAATTAAAGGGGCACTATAGATACCAGAACAACTACAGCTTAATGTAGTTGTTATGGTGTCTATAAACTGTCCCTGCAGGCATTTTCTTGTAAACACCGCCTTTGGAGAGAAAAGGCAGTGTTTACATTGCTGCCTAGGGACACCTCTAGTGGCAGTCATCAGGCGAATGGAGACGCTGAACTTTCCCCATAGAGTTGCACTGAATGTCCAATGTAGCATTTGACTCTGCCCCCACCCCGCCTTCTTGGCTGAGGTCATCAGAGTTGACAGTCTCAGCCAATACAATGCTTTGTTCTGGTAAAACAATGGATTGGATGAGATTGTCAATTCTGATGATCTCAGCCAATGAGGTAGATCGGGGGTGGGGCGGATCTGCCACGGCACAGGAATAAAGGTGAGTATTTATCTTATTAAGGGTGGTAAGAGAGGACTGGGGGGCTAAATAGTGCTTATAACACTATAGGGTAAGGAATACAAACACGTTTGTTTAACTTTGAATTCCCAGCAATTCTAACTGTAGTAAAAAGCCCTGTTATTGTTTTCAATTATAGCAAGTGAGCAGACATTTTTCTTAATCCTGTCCCACCAACAACTTTTCAACTGTTCAAATTTTTTTCAGTAAGAATCATAGAAAACAGCAATTCTGGGCGATTCATTAAATAAACAGACCATCGCGGGGATAGGTAGGTGTTGTTATCAGCTTGGGGTGCATCAAGTGATATAAATCACATCACTCACATTCCACCTCACTGGACCCACTTCTAACATCACCATCCTCTTCTGGCGTCATACTTTCCAAATTTCGAGCAAGATAAATCCAATAATTCTGTGAAAATGTCGGCTGTTGTGGAGTCCAGTATATATATTTTTACTTTGTATATATTGTTCTTTTTTATGGAAAAGTGTTTGTCTGTATATATTACTAGCAAAAAAAAACATTTATTATTAATTCTTAGCAATAAAATATTTTTTTTTTCAAAGGATTATTATTAGAAATATTTTTTGACAGGTGACTTGTAAGGCCAGTTGTGATATAACGGAATCACAATAACCTATGCCCATATCATTACGACACTTATGTATTGTTAAGTAGTATAAGGTCTTTGTAGATAAGTACAGATGTCAGCATGAAATTGTAAGTACTGAAATCTTCCTGGAACACTGATCGGTCTCACTTTGCCAAGAAAACGTACTCATATGTTATCTTACTAGTCACAAACCATATAGACCATTTAAAAATCCCTGTAGCAGGACTCTGCAACAGAACACATTATTTACTAAACAGTAAATATAAATTGTGGAAAATTGATAACCAGATTGACAAATGTAGATCAAACGTGCCCTTTCTTTCTACTATACACTCTTTCTACTATACTATACTTTTTTGTCTACATTTTGCTATTTACCTACAGAAGTTGATACCACAATCTCTATGTGATGAGAACAGAAGTATTTAAAAAATACATTTTGCAGGAAACACAAAATAAATATATACCACTGAACCATTTCAATATCAAATTAGTCGCTAATGAATTACAAAACATTGCAGAGGGCATACCTCTAACCTTCAAAGGGTTAACCTTTCCTGTAATAGAGTAGATGAAGTGTTTTATATTGATGCAATGCAGTATACCTAACAGAAGTATAGGATAAGTAATTTAGCATTTGTTTAAACTTCTAAGGAAACACAAAATTCCACTGTCTGCAGTTTAGAACCCTGTTTTATATGGTTACATTCCAAGTGCAATCTAAAACCAACTGCCACCCCAGTGAATGTGGGAATGCCAGCTGGTAATGCCATGGGATTATGTAACCACTTTAAACCCAGTCAGCAGGTCTGCAACCATTCAAAGGGGCATCTCCCACATGCCTACAGCCCGATCGTTAATCCCACCCAGCTTAGGGAGCCTTCGTACTCATTACCAAAACGTCAAACTAAATACATTGTTCGTGTATGTACGTAGTAAACATTCTAATGTAAATAGTAATGTAATATATCATGGACATTATGAATATTAGAGAAAACTATATAACTGTATATTGTATATTTTTTTGTAATATTGTATTCTATTGTATCAATGCAATGATTTGTGGACCCAGGACGTACTTGAAAACTAGAGAAATCTCAATGCATCCATCCTGGTAACATATTTTATAAATAAATAAATAAATCAATGTAATAGAAATGATTATTTGTACAGGGAAGCATATGATAGGGGTTAAAATATCTCAAATGTCAGGAGAAAAATAAATAGATAAGAATATATCACTGATGGAGTGATGTGATAAATATTTTGGTGCATTTTCTGAAGGTCATTCTTGACCCACTTTGAAACCAATACAATAATGTCCAGCGTGCAATGTGACCCTCCAAACTTGAAGGCTGTGTTATGTGCTCAAGATTAAATGATATGACATGATATAAAAGGTTACAATGTCTTTAGGATAAGCTTTTAAAATGATTTCATAGTTTTGAATAAAGTTTTCAAATAATTTTTTTTCTAAATATTAAAAAAATATATCACATATAAAAAATATCTAAAAAAAAAAAACATAATCAAAATATTAAAATAATTTTCAAAATATTACATCATTTTAAAAGTTTGTCATAAAATATTAAATAATTTGAGACACTAAGGCTTATGTAAGGACATGTTCAGGAAGGCAACTCCTGAAAATAAGAATTTGTTCAGATTATTTGATGAGCACGCATATTGCACAGCACTAAAAGTTAGACCCAGTCATTATGAAACAGCTGCCCGTTTGTAGGTCTTTTGTGGGTTGTTTGATCTAAAGGTTCTATCGCAGTGTCACCAATACCACATCTGTTCCCCTGTTTGAAGTTATAGAAATGTAATGTCAGATATATAATAATGTATTAGGTCTTAGGACTTTATTATGTATTTTTTTGCTTATTTGCAATTGCGTATGGAATTTACCCACCCCAAAAAAATTTTTTTCCCCATAGCAACTTTTAATTTTGAGAAAATTAATAGAGACTATCTGTGGAATGTAAAATCTCGAGCAGTGAATGCACGTACACACGTAATGAGGTAGACACAACATGTGACATAAAGTAGATGGAGATGGTCTAACATTTCAGCGGGGGGAGAAAGGGGATGCGGATCACTGGCATTCACATTGAATGTTAGCAGATAACGAGGATCCTACATCAAATGAAAGGTGATCTGCAGGACTGAGACAGCCGAAGTGCGGGAGGTTGAACTCACGAATTTACCAATGACCAGAGAATATGGACACTGTATAAACAGACATGGGGTAGTTACGGTTATTGTTATTTTGAGTATGATTGGGTTTTTATTGTTATGGTCCCTGAGGAAGTCTATTTGTTAGAAGAAACGCGTAGGACTGGACCTATTTAAATATATCTTTAAGATTTGAATAAATTGCCACATCTTCATTTCCTGTGTTCGAGTTGAGTGTCTTTCGGTTACTAACAAGGAACCGGAAGGTGGAGTGGAGACTAAAAGCACCCCTATACATTGAGGGGAGGCATGAGTGAGTGCAAATGTTTACACACATCTTGTAAGTGCAATATTGCGATACTGGTGTGATTTAAAAGTAAAAGTATTATGAAATGGCCATTTTTTAAAACATTTTTAGATATACAGCTGTAACGCTGAATATCTTGTTTGAACATATTGTTAATTAAGAGGCTTAATTGGAAATATAAGACAAAGGGGTAGCTGCCACAACTGACAACCCAAACAATGCCAAAGTTATACTAGTGGAGATGGGGTTTACCATTGTTTCCACCTTCAGTCAGCAAAACTACTGATCTAGTCCCACACGGAGGAGACTCCATAATGTTGATGCAGCTGTCGACTAGTAAGATTGATGGTTGAGCATTTAGAACACACACTGCTATTCAAAAAGTATGAGGTGTATTCAATAAGATGTATATAAACAGACTGGAACTAACACCAATGGTCATTTTTACTGTTTACTGTTACCATCTGCTTACTAACTATGTTACAACAGGAGATCTATTTGCTAAATTGAGATCTGTGGGTACGTTACAGCAATCTGCACCATTCTGGCCACAAACACTTGATGTTTTTTTTGATAGAGATGTTGTGGGCAATATATAGGAATTCAGAAGTAATTAAAGGACCACTATAGTGCCAGGAAAACAATCTACCCCCCCCCCCACCCTCAGGGTCCCACTCCCGCCGGGCTGAAGGGGGAGGAAGGGGTTAATCACTTACCTTTCTCCAGCGCCGGGCTCAGTCGGTGCTGGGGAACTCTCCTACCTCTTCCGACATCAGTGCTGAACGTGCATGCGCGGCAAGAGCCGCGCGCGCATTCAATCAGTCCATAGGAAAGCATTTCTCAATGCTTTTCTATGGACGTCAGCGTCTTCTCACTGTGATTTTCACAGTGAGAAGCGCAAAAGAGACAGCCACTAGAGGCTGGATTAACCCTAATGTAAACATAGCAGTTTCTCAGCTGCACGGTTAACCCTAGATGGACCTGGCCCACAGACCACTTAATTGAGCTGAAGTGGTCTGGGTGCCTATAGTGGTCCTTTAATATTATAATGAATTATATGCTCAATAAACCATACGGTTAGAAAAAAAAGGTGTTATGTTTAATGATCTGGATTTAAAGGGTCATGCCAACCAAAAAACAGTATATAAATAAAACACAGGGAAAAACAGCGAAAAATTGAAAAAAACATAGCTTCAATTCACTGCCAAAGCTAAGTTCTCCTGGCAGCCTGATCTTTACTGGAGGGGGAGGGATGTCAGGGAGGACAGTCAGAGGGGAGGGATTGGGCAACACTGAGGAGTGCATGTTGCAAAATTGGAAGTGTTTAAAACTGATTTATTTTGGAATTCTTTTGGATTAACAGCAAAAAACAGATATGAGAAAGGCTGAACTTGATGGATACATGCCTCTTTTTAGCCTATGTAACTACCTAACTATATTACTATGTTGCTATTGACTGTCTTCAACCGCATGTTGTGTGTGATGATGACGGATGCCAACTATGCACAGAACTAACGTTAGCCAGCATGGTACTAATGATGCTCTAACGACACTGCCAGTGGTGGAGTTACCTCTGGCAACAAAGAGCATTTTTTTCTGAACTTGAGGTGTTTCACAACGAAACTCAGCACATACAGACTTCAAGCACTATGACCACTTCAAATCAATGAAGTGGTCATGGTGCCTGGAATAATCATTTAAGATTTTTTTTTTTAATTTGGCAAACACTATGGAACCATTGGAATGTTCATGCCGATTGCTCTATTCATAGAATATCGCTCCAGTATTGTTCTTACATTCATCCCCATTCTTAATCTCTAACACCTAGCAATATTCATTTACTTGTTTTGATCTTCTCTACAATAGAGCTGAGAAAACAGTGTGGTCTTTTTTTCCATCTCTTTGTAGAACTACTCACAAGCGCCAAAAGATGAAAACATTTCTCAGTGGGTGCAGCAAGGAAGGTAGATAGTAATGGATTAGGCTAATAATCGGTGAAATATGTTCATCTATTTAGCCTTCGGATATGTGGAATTTTCCATCAGACCTTGACCAGAAATGATCCAGCTCAGATAGAATCCAGAATCATCATTACTGTATTATAAATAATATTAACATACATCAGAGTTAAACAAAAAAAAAACCCATCAAAATACAAAATATAAGAAATATGCTCTGGGTTAAAACATATTTTATTTGCTACTAACATTGTTTGGAAATTGGACTCTGCTGACCGCAGTTATACCAACTGACTTTTCTATGTACAGTATGTTGTCTGTAGCAAAGAAACCTCAGCTTTCAAAGATCTCATAATCTCAGCGTTACATTCCAAAGCTTAAAATATCCCAACAAAAATGCTATATATATTTTTTTTTTACTATTTTAGGTTCCTAAACATTTACAGTACCTTTTCGCAAGCGATACATGTTACGCCTTATTTTTCTGAACTATTTTTTTAAAGGACCACTAAAGTTAGCCAGACCACTTCATCTCAATGAAGTGGTCTGGGTTCAGTGGTCCTACAGTTTTAACCCTTGAAGGTAAAACATTGCTGTTTGGCTGAAACAGCAATGTTTACCTTGAACGGTTAAGCACACCACTAGGTCATTCTTGTCCCTCTTTGAAACCAATACAATAATGTCCAAACTTGAAGGCTGTGTTATGTGCTCAAGATTAAATGATATGTAATTATATAATAGGTCATATTCTGCTGCAAGGACTGAGTACAACTTGGTCACATGACATTGCAGCTCACAGGTAATTACTGAATTTATTGCTTCCCAAAGAGGAGCTTTGGGTTGGACAAGAACGAGGAAGTAACGCCTCTTTGATGACGATGCAGGTGTAGGAGATGTCAGCAGTACTGAGGGAATCTCAGCACTGCAAAAAGGTCAGCAACATCATTTTTTAAAATGTATTTGTATTATAAAACAGGGGGGCACTAAACTAACTGTGAACTAGCGCACTGTTGTGTTAGGAATACGGGTTTATATTCCTAACGCTATAGTTTTCCTTTTAACACATTGAAATAAAGATGGCAGATGATAAGGGTTTTAAATATTGGAATCTACAGGGAAGAAGCACCAAAACACTGACGAGGTAAGCTAAAAGGAGGCATTATTAGACATGTTATACAGTAGGCGGTTTAAAGGAACACTCTAAGCACCATCACCACTACAGTGCTATCCTACATTAAGTAGCCAAATCATCACTATAAGAGACACTATGATAAACAATCAAGAAAGTTGTACAGACAAGGGGGAAATCCAAGTGGTGGGACGTGAACAAAATTAAATTAAGATCACATTAAAATATAGTATTTTAAAATACAGTGAGTGGTTAGGGAACGTGTACACTACAAAAAAAAAAAATTTTTTATATTTTATCCTAAACTTTGTAGTTTGTTTATTAACTAACTTCTTGTAGATTTTATTTAAATATCTTTTCTCTTACAATAATTTTTCTATTGCACATGTGCAACTCCAAAAGAGGTGGCACGTATTTTACATAACCCATAATGCCAAGATTTATTGGGTACATTTAGCTTTGATAAGTTTTATTTAATGGTAAAACCTTCTCCACTATACAACAGAACCAGCACAAAGATCCAATTTTCAAGAATTTATTGTACAATCATCGAATGATTTTACTTTTTAAAACAAAAACAAAACTTTTGTATTTTTTTCCAGATTAATATTAAAAAATGTCATATGACTTTGGATGGAATTAGTTGCAGACCCTCTTGAGCCATGTTCTCAGTTAATATACATTATGCTTTTTTATCAACTTCCCTCTCATTTATTTATTTATTGCATCATCACAATGGGGCTTATCGTAACTCCGATCAAAGGATCGTAAAAATGTATTATTTCAATTCCTAACTTAATATCAAATTATTAACACGTGAAAATATAGAATTTTATGTCTGCAAGTTTTAATTTGTGTAAACCAAAAGTTGTATTCCAAAGAAAGCCATTTAAAAAGGTTGAAGGAATGGTCTATTTTTTACAACTTAAAAACGTAGGATCATTATTTTTGAAAAGATTTAACACTTCTGCCCTCAGTGCCATTTCTACAAAGTAACTAGGGAATAGACTAAGCATTAGCTGTTTTTTTCCTCAATACACATTAGAGACCAACTTAAAAATATTCCCCCCGTGCCCCCCCCAAAAATAAACTTTTAAAATTAGCATTTCATAAAACTTTTAAGTAGTCCTTTTTCTCACATGCCCCTGCTGTAGATAGCTTAAAATGTTACTAAGACCAGAGTATACAGTGATTACTGTAACCATGAAATACCTGCATTGTTGCGCCAAAACAGAGGGCAAGATTTTTTATGTAATTTTTTTTTTAACAGTTTTAAAATGTCATAGCAGACAATGCATAAAAATAGGCACGATAATGGCCCATTTAGATAAATGTATTACACAGCAAAATCCTGCCTTTCTGTACGTGATATTTTCTGTACTGCAGGTGAAGATGCACAGCATTCCTGTGTACAAAGTCCCTTTGGGCATCTTAAAGTAGATATAGTACAGAGGCATAAGCAAAACATGATATACAAACTAGTATACAGAGGATACAACCTGGGAATCAGGATGAAATAATAGTAGAAATCTAGGAATAAAAAAACAAAAACACATATGGTGAAGTACATAGGGCTAATAAAATAGCCTTAGGTGATAGAAAACTTACAAAAAGATGGACGTTATAGTTTGTCAACCGATGGTAGAACATTTTGAATAGGCCATTAATAAAATTTGGTAAGGAAAAGTGTGCCCACGCAGGGGCGGCGATGCATGTTTGGTAAGTGGCTGGGGGTGCGGGATTGGTTCAACAATAGCCTTGTAGCATTAGCCTGCACAGAGGCTGACATCATTTGATCCCTGGTACAATTGAGACCTGTGTTTTGGGCGCGTTACCCATATAGGGGAGGGTTTGTACGTCTGGTGTGCCTTCTGAGGGTCAGTTACGCTGTCTATTTCATCATATGCGTGTTGATGGTTACGCTCTTTGGTGGCTTTGCTGGTACGAGCGTGTGTCAGATCACTTGTGTTTGAATATTTTTGTGTATGGTTGAGTGGCGTATCGGTTTGTTGTTGTTGTGTTTATGTTGTGTGGAATCCGTGTTTGTCGGTACCAGGTTAGGCGACTGGTCTCCCACGAATGGCGCTTGCAATGAGTTTCACATATAGCAGTGAGGTGTTCGTGGTGCGGAGTAGCGTATGTCTAGAGTGGGGATCATAAGTGGGTGTAACGCTTATGGTGATTGTCAGCACAGTGGACTAGTTGTCCCCTTAGGGGGAGTCTGTGGTGCAGTTAGCGTGTGGGATGGTAGCCATGGTGAGCTCATGTTGGTCATGCTGATGTGGATCATGGGTGAGTATGTGCTTCGTGATCTTGTAGGCGTGTTGTGGCTTGGAATCGGATAATCGTCAGTGGTGTATACAGATTTGGACCTGTATACATTTTGTTTTTATGTCCTATTTTATTTCTTCATTTTGATCCACTGGTTAGTGGAGACAAGCCTGCTGTTTTAACCCTTGATGCAAGTGCAACCTTGAAAAAAAAACACTAGTTCTAACCGTTGGTGAAATAATCTCACAGTCAGTAAAAAATGAATTCATTAACATTTTTTTTTAAAAAAAACATTCTATTGCATCTGTACAATATGTTATAGCCAAAACTCAGAAGAGCTGCAATACTAATGTGATGATTTACTGAAGCGTAAATTTTTTGGGAATTCAAAATGAATTAAAAGTGATGTCAAAGCTATAGACCAAAACAGCCGAGGAATGTATATGTTATACTTTTGTATCTTAGTGTGGTGCTTTCTCCCAGTGTGTCGGTATTTATAATGCATTAACTGTAAGAGCTTGCATAGAAACATGCAGTTGAAACTACAGATGTATTCTGGTATACATGAACATACATACTATAAATATATAAAATAAAGAAATGTAATTTTATATATTTTATAAAAAATGTTTTTATATACTGTATATATATCAAATTTAAATTTCTCTATTTTAACTAACTTTACTATATGCTTTAGAAAAACTACATGTAAATGTTTAGGTTGAAAGCACGTCTACCCGATTTGATTATGTTGAAATGTGCATGGTCTAAAGGTCGATAAAAACTTCATTCTCCACTGAGAGAAAAGACAGGAAGCACATTTGTATTCTTTTCCTGTCAAAACAGGAAAAGAATAACTTCTTCCTTTCTACAATGACTTCAGTTGTGCTTCCCACTTCTAACTTTTTCCCTCAGGGCAACGATAATCACTCCTTAAGAGAAGATGTAAAGGTTGCAGCTGGTCACATTTTAATATAAGCGTCAAACTATGATGTTACCAAACCTGACCTCACTCCAAAGTAGAACCCGCACAGTTGGTTTTTTTTAGCAGTAATTGCATCAACCTACTGGCTACTTTATGTTTTGTTCTTAAATATCAAATAACATACCTACAAGATTAAAATGCTGAACATATTTAATCTAGGTGGTTTTTTCAAACTGCATTTAAGTATATTACTTCTATTTAATTCCCATCGAGGATAAGTCAAAAAGCAAGAGATAGCTGTTTTATGTTATAGCATTTATATAAAATGAAATCTGTACAAAAAAAAGTAAAATACAATATAAGAATGCACTTTGCCGGCACAGAATTTTATACTGCATTGAAAGAAGAAAAAAAAATACTTTGAAGAGAAAAGGACACAAGGTCTCTCTGCAATACAAGCTTTTGTCTTTGGGATTTAAGATACAGGAAGGAGACTCTTATGTCTCAAAGTATATCGGAAGCTAAATAAAGAACAAAACGTAAAGATGTAGCTATGATCTCAAGCATCCAGCATTTTACAGTGCAGAGGGTTGATCTAACAAAGGTTCCGGCCAGAAGAACATTTACTACTTTCTATGGCTCTCCAGAGCGTTGTTAAGGGGAATTCATTGCTCTAAATGTCTTTTTGATATTCCCTGTTGACATATTTATTTGATGGCTATGTTCCCTATTTGCCTGTTTCTAACTCTTGTATACATTGAGGCACTAACCGTAATGCTATATCTGTCAACGTTTGTCCAGAGCACTAAAAATGATGGCCGTTTTTACATACGTTTACATACTACATCTAGACACGATACTTTTAATACTTTGCGTTGGTGGTGTTGTAGTTCAGCTGTGAAGAGTTAGGAGAAGTGTTTAGTAGAGTAGCAGAAGACTTGCCCCGGGAGCTGATAGTGATACAGATATTATTGCCAAATTTTTCAGATTGCAGAATAAAGACAATTGCTATCAGCATAAATTCTCAATTTACTGCATGTAGCGTTCTATATAGAATTTAAATATTTAAACTACTATGATACTAGAATAAAAATGTGCAAACATCGGTAACTACCCATATTTCACACAGAGACTCCTGAGATTTTCAAAACGGCTCTTTCGGCAAAGTGAATAGCAAAATCAACTATTGGGTTGTACTGTCTCTTTTGGATCAAGAACCACTTATTAGAGGGATACCCCATTTTCTTCCAGTGGAAATCGAAGAAAGGTGATCTCTGTATCATGGGAAAAAAAAACTCCCCCAAATTTACATTGTATATATTTGTATCTATATCTTAGGATTCAATGTAATATAACTACGAACAGATATAAAATGCTGACCTATGAAACACATTTAGGATAATACAAATGCAACGAATACATAATACACTTTTTTTTATAGAAAGATTGATCATTTATGGTTTTAAGCTGCATGGCATAGTTTGAAATTTTTTGAGGAAACTGTCCAAAGTGTCAGTTTCAACATTTTTATTAAAGGAACACTCTGGGCACCATGAGTTGCTATGATTCCTGGAAGTTCTGGGAGGCATGTTACCTTAAGGGGTTAAAATGTTTACAAATGGTTTTCCCTTTAAATGGATTCAGACCGCGTCCATCCCCTCTTCCTCAATTTTAGCTTCAGACTTCAATGAGGAAGCCTCAGAATGGGCCCCGGTGATAGGCTGAGAGTGTCAGCTGACTAACTTTCCATCGAGAAAAATGCTCAAGAAAGATACGTAACTTGTCAATGGTAGTCAGTGATAGGCTGAGAGTATCAGCTGACACACTCAGCCAATCCATGGCGCCCAGTTCAAAGCTTCCTCATTAAAGCCGGGGACTGGGGCTGCAAAGTAAAAGGGACCGCACTCAGTTCCACTTGATACCGTGTGCACTGAGGCAGGACCAGCAAATCCAGTATATATATATAACAATGAATAAGAAAACAATCTCCAGGCACTCACAATGTTCAAGCCACAGGCAAATTTATTGGCTCAAAAAGCAAAAGCAACGTTTCGACCTACTAAAAGGTCTTTGTCAAGCTGAAGCCAATAAATCTGCCTGTAGCTTGAACATTGTGAGGGCCTGGAGCAAACAGGTTGTCTGACAAAGTTGGGTTTAAACCATTCACAAATGGTTTAATCCCTTAAAGTAAGATAGTGTCCAGGACCTGCAGACACCATAACAACTTAACTGGGATGAAGCTGTTGTGTTGACTAGAATGTCCTTTAACTAAAATATTTATAATTGTGATACTACAAAAGTGTGCCTGAAACATATATATATATATTTAACTCTACAATTAGGTTAGAGACAGGGAATATAATTAAATAAATGAATTGCTGCTCTATCTACTCCAGTTGTCTATTACGGAATCAAATTAAATACTCAATTCATTAACACTATATTTGACATCTGATTTCATCACAGTGTTTCTGTGACGCCCCATAGAATCTCCACGTGTGAATTTTAAACTCCTCTCTGCTACTTGTGTCAACTTCTGTTTTATATCGTTTAGATTGTAAGCTCCTGGGCGTTTTTTTCTAAGCACTCTGTATGAACATGCTAAAATGCAACATTCTAAGCCTGTAGGCAGGCCTCTCTATGTAATTATCCTTTCATTTTATAATGGAACTTCACCATCCCTTATACAGTGCATCTGATATGTTACAGATACTTAATATCTGTATATTTTTTATCTGTAACAAAAGGCTATTTTTTTTTGCAGGAGAAAGCAAAACAACCCAGAGGAAACAGTGTTTGCAGATTTAACAAGGACATCTGAGATGTACCAGATAAACCAGATGGGTGGGGGGAGGAGGGGTGAGGTGGTATTGCTGGTGTTTCAAGACCTTTGTGATACGGCATAGATTGACTGCAGCAGCTGGGGGGATGACAGGATGTCACATGTTATTCTTACATGGATAAAGCTTAGACACTAGTGCTTCCCATTCAGCTAGTTCAAACCACACCAATCAAAGCCGATCCATGATCCATATCACCAAGGTTACATCTCAGATCTCTCTGTTGCAATAATGATAATAAACAATAACTAATAATAAGAGCACCTGTCTACTAAAACAACCTATTTTTTTTACTACATGAAACAGAATGAAAATGTAGATTGGATACCTATCTCATTAAGAATGATTATTAGTATTTATATATCGCCAACATATCTTAAAGGAGCTTACAATGAGGGTTTGAGGTAGGCAGATACATATCGTTAGGCCTCATTAGGACAACTGGTCAACTGGTAAGGTGGTCTGACTTGGATTCGAAGCTAGGTTCCCTGGTTCTTGAGAAGTGATAAAACCAGTTGTGGGTGTTTAGAAATATGCTTTGTTCTAGAGCAGTGGTTTTCAGAATGTTCCTGTGGTTACAAATGCAGCTGTAACCAAGTTCTAACTGTTGCATTGCACATACAACTCACAGCGGTACTGAGTGTGAGAACTGATATACCACATCTCATTAAAACAATACTAGCAGCAATTTCATTATACAAAACAACTTGCATACCATTACCAATGGAACGCGAGAACTGGACCTTTATTATTTTACAATTAGTAGAATTTAGAATATAGTAAGATTGAGTAGATTGAATGAATAATACAATTGTAGGTCAATCACGATGGGAAAAAGAGCCAAGGTTCTTGAAATGGAGAACAAAAAGTTAATACATTAACTGATGACTACAAAAAAATCAGAGTAATAATACTGACATAAAAGTTTAAAAGAAAGAGGTGGCAGAAAGGGGATGAGCATAGCTCCCAACAATCTTGATCAGAGAATTAAAATGGGGTGGACGGGGCTCTGAAGGGGCTTAGTGATGCCCAGTGATGCCCAAAATGGACACGCACACCCAGAAGAGGTGCAAGCCCAAGCAAAAAAAGACTGCCTGACCAGTTACCATACTGTCTTCCAGTTTTGAAAAATGTCAGCTTAGCTACTGTGCAAATATCCAACACTGTGGTGGCACGAGTGGAGGGGATTCCTACACCATGCATGTATGTTCCCCTCTGTCCAAATTCACAAAAGCAAAGGGAGGGATAGATATAGGAAGGATAGATGGGGAAAGTCAATCTATCAAAAAACTATCACAACAGAGTTTTCTAGTATATTCCTTTGATCTCATTTAAGTTTGTATCCTCTCTTAGCCATAAAGGTGGTGCGAAAAAATGTTCATCCAATAAGGAGAATAAATAAATAAATAAAGGAGATAAACCTAGACCTTGATCTGCATCCCGGAGGAACTGGACTCCAAAAATAATTTTTTCATGTGGCACATCACTAACTAATATCAAATACGTATCAGTAAACAATAACTGTACTATCCTTAGAAACTGACTTGTCTGTAGCCTACAGATAAACTGCTACAAAATATTAATTTTCTGAAATATGACTGGGAATCTAGGTCCTTGACAGTTGCCAAAGTGCTCTAAGTTTAGGATTTTTTTTCTTATAAATGCATAAAAAACGTATAGTCCATGTATAAATAAGCACTATATTAAGGTATATATTGCCCTTAAGTTATGTCTTGCTAATGCCTCCTGAGGAATAGACTTAGAAATCTCTAACACTGAAACCTTAGATAAATCCTCACGGTTTTAAACAAGTTATATGAGCAGCTCATTCTTCTCCCTTAGAAGAGGTTAAAAAAAGACATAAAGTAATCACTTACTTACTGAAAATTCAACTACATAAAAAGGGAATTTCATGTTCATTTATAAGCGCAAGCTCTAAACCAATTAAAACAAATATGGTGGTTTTATATTGACAGAATTATTGCTTTCTGGTTTGGCCCACAGCAAAAAATACTCTACAGGGATGGTCCAGAATGTATCTGTAGTAAATCATGGTTTATGTTTGTTTTGAAACTCAGACTTTAGTACAAATAGCTAAAGTCACATGAATAGGATAACAAGATGCCTGCCGAGGGTATATTCTAAAGCCAAAAATCGACATTAGACTCACGCGGCACCTTTAATCTCCTCCTTCCTCAACACACACTATGATACTCAATAAAAACCTCATGGAATATGCCCATGGAAGAAACTGGATATATGTTCGTTCAATGGAAAATGTGATATACCATCATGCAGCCTGAAAGAAGGAAGAGAAGGAACACAAGTATTGGTGGCAAAGAGTTGGTCTTGCTTTTGTCTTACATTCGATATAACACCTGACATTTTTTGAAATCTAACTACATTTCATTTGAAATCCTTTCACATTTGAATAAATGTCACAAGGTAGCATATATATATATATATAAATAAAATTGTCCTTCCCACAACAGATTTAAATCATCTTGATACATTAAGGTAGTACTCTGATAAAAAAAAAAAAATAGGTCCTCCGACCAACTTTTTTTTTAAAGATGTCCATCAGACCACAGCTTGAGCTACACCCTTTCTGCCTTGCAAATATTATACACAGGGAAAGATATTGCTTTTCATGCAAGGTAACACCTTGGCTTGATATGTCTTTCAAAGCATTACCTTGATATCTGGATCTCTAGGGAGTTCAACAGCAAGTGCGTTAAAGGCAGCCACAAGCATTTGTACTCATAATAAACCATACAGACCACCCAGTCACAATGAGCTCCTTCTGAGTTTATCTTGAGTGTGTACTAAGTGGGTAACATTGCCCAACTAGCTACAAGGCAGACTGAGCTTTGGTATTGACGTGTTCTTTCTAGACATTTTGATGTGGAGTCCACTATCCAATTTATAGCTCTGTCCATCCTGAAGCCAGGAAAATAATATTCTCCCAACAAGTTGAAAGACCCAGCTTTACGATAAATATTGGAAGTAGAATCTCCCTGATGACAGTGAAATTATTCTTGTGAAGTTTAATGCTTCACTGGGCCTTGTAACCACAATGACACTGTGGACTGGTTGTTAATGTTCTATGTTCTATGAACCAGCACCACAGACCATTGCTTGAGAAGCAGTGTATTAAATTATTCATGCCGCTCGACTGTTGAAATAATTGGTGGAGACTCTCAGTGGAGACCTGTATGCAACTCGCCAAACTGTGAGATTATGGAATGCCAGCAGTCAAATTAGTTCTACGGTATTCACAATGTATCACAGAACAACTATCATAACTCATAAAGCACTTTGTCTTTAATGATATTCTTTAATTTTAAATCTTTTTCACACATGTTGTTTTAAAGAGTTACTCCCACAAAAAACAGCAGAGGGGTCAAAATCAGTTTGTGCAGATGATCATAGCAAAACGCTGCACTTACAGACTCCAGGCACCATATAGTCATGGTGCTCATGGTAACCCTTTAAGAATGAATTATTTTTGGATAGTAGAGTAGGTTAAGAACACTTTTATTCATAAGTAATTAAAGGGACACTAGTTAAAAGCTTAAAGAACATTCTTACACAACAACAAAAATGTCATATTGATTAAATCCAAAGAGCCACCTGGCCGTACTGCAAAACTCTCTAACCAGAGAGAGATATAGATAGACAGACAGACAGACAGACAGACAGAGAGATAGATAGATGATAGATAGATAGAAAGAGAAAACAGACATACATAATAGAACTAAATTAATGTCACACTAACGGTCTATTTTGGTGCATCAAATTGTAATTTTTTTTTGGCATTGATTTACTTTGAAGGTTAGTATTTTGTTAAGATGCAGCAAATGAATTGCATTGCATTTATTTTATCTGCAATATTCGTAACATTCATGTCGATACATATTAGCGACTAAAGACATCAGAGGCAAAAGTATACAATGAAGGACCCCATGAAGAAATTATTTTGGGGTTCAAATTCTGACATCTAAAGTAAAGGAGAAGGCTTATTTATACACTACAGAACGATAGTTCTCTATGCTGCTCCTTCTTGTGATTTAGTGTTGGATCAGGACACGGAAATATGACATCATACCCTGAATATGTTAAGCGTCACTGGGAGGGTATGAAATTACATCAGCTGGCGATGGTAATTTATAAAAAAATATATATTTTTGGCACATTAATTAACATAAATTGACACAGGTATATACTGTTGTCGTAACGTGAAGTCACTGTCCAAACACTACAAACAAAATGAATCACTCTGGGAGACTGTCAGGTACTTCTCAGTCATATTTACTCACCAAAAAGAGATACGTAATAACTTTGGTTACCATTTGCCAAGACAGAGTTAATTAAAGACACAGACTGAGCACCAAAACCACTTGTCGTAATGTAGTTACTTTGGTACACAGATGCTGCCCCCTATTGTCAGACACTGACAATTATCATTACTGTCATATTTTGCCAAAAACACACCTCTAGTGTGTTTTTAACAACTAGACAGTCACTAGAGACACTTCTCCCTTCATATTGTTCTATTTTCCAAGTACCATGTTCTGCGTTATCATACACAGCATTATGACACAAAACACAGCTAATTCTTCCCATAGAGAAGCAGTGGGACAGCATATTGCAGCAATTTGCCTACTGTGCAGCACTGCCCCAGGAAGCACCTCCAGTGGCCATCTCTGAAAAGACAGTGCATGAAAATGCCTGAAGGGAATGATTACACTCACCAGAACAAACACAATAAGCTGTAGTTGTACTGGTGATTATAGTGTCCCTTTAATAACGTTTTTCATTTTTTTTCTTTAAAAAAATGGGGGCCCATAATATAAAGTTACTAACCAGCATGTGTGACTTTAAAAATAATATATATATATATATATATACACATACATACATACATATATATAGATATATATAAAGCTGGTGTGCCACTATCTTGTGTTATCAGTTTACCTTAGCTCTCTAGCTGACACAAACATTATATTATAGCACTACATTGCAATATTGTTTACTGCATAACCAACAATTACAGTGGCATTGTGATTACTGTGCTTATATTTTTATACATATTTTGGTATATACAAGAAAAACAAAATTAAATCAGTAATGGAGGCACCCGTTGGCAAAGCACTGATAAAGAATATAACTTACTTCCTAACCTGTGCACTCCTTGAATATTTGAGTGTTGTAGGGTAAAACACACAGTGATCGTTTGAAGTGGTGAGAGCTTAGTTTTTGTGTATAATCATGTTATTGCCTGTACATTTACTTCTCATAATACTTGCAGTAAAAAAAAAAAAAAAAAAGAGCAACGTAAGGCAAGGCTAAGCACCTGGAGTGAACGGTAGCATGGCCGCAGAGCTCCAGACATGAAAGCAGAATAAGTGACATTTCCAGCATCGGAACCCACACAAAAAACACCCAGGGACAGCCCGGGGAACCAGGAGAACCAAATGGGCCGAAAAAACTAGAAAGTGAGGCCCGACAAGCCCCGCCAGGGGATGGACATCGGGGAACTATGGCGGTAGGCGCAGACCCCTACCCCCATGACCATGACCAGGCTATCGGGGATCTAATGGCAGATCACCACAGGAAGATCTCGGCTGACGTGGCCCTAACCAGGGACGACATCAAGGGCCTTACAAAAAGGCTGGGAAAAGTAGAAGCCTCCTCCACCAGCCACACCAACCAGATCTTGGATCTACAAACAGCGATCAAGGACCTGCAACAAAAAACCTTGCAACATGAACAACTAATTGCCGCTCAAGAAGACAGGCACAGCCGAAACAATCTCAAGCTTAGAGGAGTCGCTGACTCCATACCGGAGGCTGAATTACCACACTTCGTTAGATAATGGGGCTACTAAACCTCACTACTGACCCACCAGCTCAAGCAGCGCACCCCGCAGGCCACATACGCCCGCTAGGGGGACACACCGTGGATGCCCCGGAGTTCGTGCCCAGGAGGCCACCTGCAGAATCACAGGCAAAAGCCACCACATGAACTCGAACCCAGCAGAGAGCCCCCCCAGGCCTTTATGGGTGAAAGCACCTCATCATGCCACAAACTTTACCATAGGACTCGGCCCACCAACCTTGCACCCAGAACTGACACCGGCTATGAGAAAACAGACTGCACTAGAGGCGGTCTGAGAAAGCAGCTGACTGCAGATCGACTCCAGACGGTCACAAGTATTTGGGGACTGGGGCGGGGAGGGCCACCAGACAATCAAAACTGATGGTTTATCTTTATGTTGTCATATACTAGCCTACTAACCAGCACACAGTAGGAAGGTCTAGTGCTGCGGGTCATTTTGACCGATACATCCCTTTCATTGTATATACCCTAGCGCGGTCCCACCATTACACATAGCAATTATCAAGCAGGGGGGGGACTGCACTCTGTTGTCCGCAATTCACGCTAGGCAAATTCTTACCATGGCTTTGTTATTTTTGTCTATAAAGCCAAACACTGCATCTCTTCTATTGCTATAAGCGTGAACAAGAGCTATATAATCGCAACACCACATAAGGGACTCACGGACCCTTAAGTATACACAGGAGACACTACATTCACCATTCACTTTTCATTAACCCAGTCACCTTCTAACCCTCCACCTACTGAGACAGCTAGCAAAAGGGACACGTACCGACTGACGGGGGACTCTGCGGGTTGACCCTTTTGGCAGCCAATAGGCAATCGAAGGACAGGCCTGCCTTGGAACTGAGGGCTTGATGCACCTGAACAGCCTGTAACCCTGACTTAACGTACTGCACCACATTACGACCTCAG